>NC_084597.1:9340842-9690842 GCF_033807715.1 Cololabis saira | reverse complement strand
AACAACCTTTCTCGTATCACATAACAACATCCATGTGATTCAAAATTTCCTTGACAATGAGCTTTCTAAGGTGGATATTTGGATCAAAAATGAACAAAACCTCTATCCACCTTATTCCTGGAGCCTCTACTGTAGAAACTGCTGTGGGAGTGACTTCCGGTTAGCCGCCGGAAGTTCCGTAACGCCATTGACTAACCATGGCAGCTGAGCATGAACAGCGGTTTATTTTAAAGCAATTTGCTTTCAATCTAGCAGAGAAGTTACGGTTTTGTTTTCTGACATTTAATGTTTAACATGTTTATCAACCGTAGCATTTACTAAAATGTCCTTGCGGAGCTCGGGTACGTCGTTTTGTGGAGGAAAACCTGCATCATACTTTGTGGCTCGGATCCGACAGACTGCCGGAGGAGAGACGGGAATCCTCAGAGGATTGACAGGAATATCATGAGAATATCAGGTATGATTTCAGGTTAATTTCATGAGAATATCAGGTGTGATTTCAGGTTAATGTAATGAGAATATCAGTTATGATTTCAGGTGTATGGAGGACACAGCATTGTAGTATTTGTCCGGTAATGACAACCTTTAGTATTATTTATTATTATTTTCTGTGCAGTTAAAATACAAAGTGTGTTTATGGCACGGACTGCAGGACAGCATTAGAATAAAAATACAATAGTTTCACTACAGACATGTTGATAAGAAAAAAGTTTTTTGTTAATTAAATTTTAAATCTTAGCTGTGATCAGTACTCGAGTTGTAAAAAAGAAATCAGGGGGGATGGTGGATTTTATCATATGGGGACAGATCATTTTTGCTGATTACAAATAATATAATATATTACAAATAATAGCACTGACCAAAAACACCTGCAGAAATACTGCAGGAATGACATAGCAGCAGTTAAATGCAGCCTTCTGTAAGCTTTAAATATCCACTGGGCTTACATCAAATACATCAAAACACAACAATAAAAACACGTTTACTGAACTTATCAATATGACTCTGTCCTTCACAGGATAAGTAACATGGATCACTGCAAAAACTCTAAATCTTAACAAGAATATTTGTCTTATTTCTAGTTAAAATGTCTCATTTTAGTAAAAAAATCTCATTACACTTAAAACAAGACTCATCCCTGGAAAAAACAACAATTTTCACCTGTTTCAAGTAGATTTTCACTTAAAATAAGTAGAAAAATCTGCCAGTGCAACAAGATTTTTTTTCTTGTAATAAGAAGATAAATCTTGTCCCACTGGCAGATTTTCTTACTTATTTCAAGTGAAAATTTACCTGAAACAGGTGAAAATTGTCACATTTTTGTGGTGATGACTCTAACCAGAATGTTAAATGTTAATGTTGAAATAGCAGTAAAACCACATTCATTGATGAAATGACACAAGGGATGGAAAGGGGGGATGGCAGTTTTACAGGGGGGATGATTTGGACCGTTTTTATTTCAGGGGGGGATGCCACCACCCCTCATCCCCCCTCAACTCCAGTACTGGCTGTGATGATGTACCGGTTTTTTCCTAAACTTCTGGAGGGCTTAGGTGATGTGGTTGCAGGTGGGGGTTGAGGGTCTTCCCCCAGGTACATTTGATGAGGGGGCTGGGGGTGTTAGTGGTTAATAATTGTGTACTGTATTGCTCCCTCAGATGAGCCTGACCAGATGGATCAGAACGAGGAGCTGTGATCAACACCAAAGCTTCCTGTGATGCCCAAACAAAGTGGTCAGACCCAGGGATGGAGGACCACACCTATTCTATTATTTACGTGCTGGAGATGAGGTGATGGGTGACCGTGGTTTCACAGTTAGAGACTTGCTGGAGGAGTGTAGGGGGAAGCTAATCATTCCAGCATTCACACGCAAAGGATGTCAGCTGACCAGTGAGGAGGTCCCTCACACACGCCGCATTGCTCATGCCCGCATTCATGTTGAATAAGGAACCTGGAGATGTACAAGATTCTTTCTCAAACAGGACCAAATTAACTTTGTGCCCAAAATTGACAAAATGCTCAAGATCTGTGCTGGTTTAGTGAATTAAAGAGCTGAGTTTATTTCAAGTGAAAAGTGAGAAGACATTTAATATTGCACTTAAACATACTTACATATTTCATTCATTTAACATTTTCTGAAAACAATTGAGGTTCAGTTAAACTTACAGTATCTTTAACACATAACTCTCAACAGGTTAAGTGCTGTATGTAGTTTGTAGAGCTGCACTTACATATTTCATTCATTTAACATTTTCTGAAAACAACTGAGGTCCAGCTGCAATTGTTATTTTTTTTGAGGAAATAAAAGTTCAAATAGTCCTCTGACAGTAAACTGAATCTCTCTCACTTAAGACACAAATGTAATGTGCTTTTGTTAAACAATATTTTTGTGTTAAAATGTTTTGATTCATGTCCCTATATTGTATGTCCTAATATGTCAGGAGGGGATCTTTCAGGTTCTGTTTTTAATAAAACTGAAAACAAAAATGAAGTCTGTTGTACTGTTTTCCCCCTAGCTTTATACAGAGAGGCAGAGCTGAATCTTCTTTGTACCAAATTCATCTACAAATGTTGGAAGTATGTGAAAGTTCTGGAGGTGTTTCATGTGTGTATCTGAAGTCTTTGTCAAATGAAATTTGTAACTCCAGGTGCTCAGTTGGTGTCCAGATAAGCAGCTTGCAGCTCTGCAGCCCCAGGAACATCACTGCCAGCTGGACCTGAAAGAATAAATATAAAAGATGGCTTACAGTTTGTCTTAATGAAGGTTCACAAGTAGCCTACCTGTCACATTAGTTCATAGATTATAAGCAGTACTCGAGTTGTAAAAAAATAAATCAGGGGGGATGGTGCATTTTATCATATGGGGACAGATAATTTGTGCTGATTACAAATAATATAATATATTACAAATAATAGCAGTGACCAAAACACCAGAAATACTGCAGGAATGACATAGCAGCAGTTAAATGCAGCCTTCTGTAAGCTTTAAATATCCACTGGGCTTACATCAAATACATCAAAACACAACAATAAAAAACAGTTTTCTGAACTTATCAATATGACTCTGTCCTTCACAGGATAAGTTAAATGGATCACTGCAAAAACTCACAATCTTAACAAGAATATTTGTCTTCTTTCTAGTTAAAATGTCTCATTTTAGTAAAAAAAAATCTCATTACACTTAAAACAAGACTCATCACTGGAAAAAACAACAATTTTCACCTGTTTCAAGTAGATTTTCACTTGAAATAAGTAAAAAAAATCTGCCAGTGGAACAAGATGTTATTGCTTGTAATGAGAAGATAAATCTTGTCCCACTGGCAGATTTTTCTACTTATTTCAGGTGAAAATTGTCAAATGTTATTTTTCTGGTGATGACTCTAAATGTTGAAATAGCAGTAAAACCACATTCATTAATGAAATGACATAAGGGATGGAAAGGGGGGATGATTTGGACCGTTTTTATTTCTCATCTCGAGTACTGATAAGTAACAATATTTACCCACCTGGAGGAGTATCCACTTTGCCCATTGGGAAGAATGAGATACTTCTCATCTTCTAAGCATTTCTTCACTTCTTCAGGTCGTCCTCCCATCCCTCAACAGCAGGAGGCAGCGGTAAGATGATATTGTCCCGTTTGAGCTGTGACAGGTGGTGTTTCCACATGTTTTATATCCCCAACGCTCGGAGAAAGAGGGTTAACGCGTTCACTCAGCATGTAAACAAACGCGGTTCTGGCAGCACCGGAAGGAGCTCCCACAATTCGCGCAAAGCCTCATGGGGCGTAGGAATAAGGTGGATTAATATTAAGAAAACTAATTATATATCATTCAGTTTCAATAAAGCAACAAAAGAATACGGAAAATCTGGCCTTTCAGATCAAAATAAATGATAAAGAAATAAAGAAAGTAAACTCTACAAAGTTCCTTGGAGTCCTCATTGATGACTGTCTAAACTCTAATCGTCATAAAGATCATTTTTGCAAAACTAAATATCTGAGAATCTAAAAAATGACGGTCTGCTTTTCAAAGCGAGACACCTGCTTCCACGCTCTGCTCTTCTTATTCTTTATAATCCTTTGTTTGGACAACATCTACATTCCTGTACTATTATTAGGGCCCGAGCACTTGCAGTGCGAAGGCCCTATTGTATCTGTAGGAATTTTTTTTCTTTCTTCTTCTGACAAAAGGAGGGCCTTTTTGCCCCCCTAAACGTCCCCAAAAAGTCACCAAATTTTGCACGCAAGTCAGGCCTGGCGAAAAATTTGATATTTAATGGTTTGCATTAATGGGCGTGGCAAAATGGCTCAACAGCGCCCCCTTGAAAACTTTGTGCCTCAAGCCCCACAATATGGTTTGCCGTACATGCACGAAAATCGGTACACACCTGTATCATGGTGCAACTTAAACAAAAGTCTCTTGGGGTCATGCCCGAAACCGAACAGGATGTCGGCCATTTTGAATTAAACGTGTAATTTTGGCGAAATGTATGCCATTCCTTTGGCAGTTAATTCAGCCCGAACCGTAACGTGCACCCAGGTGTGTTATACATAAAAATGTGCGTCTCCATCGTGCGACACCACGCATTACTTTTCTCTTTCAAAAGCGTTACCGTGGAGACGCTAGACGCCAAAAAGCGCGCCCACCCTTCATCTGATTGGTTCAGACAGAAAAAAACTTTGAGCCTCAAGCCCCATAATACGGTTTGACGTACATGAACGAAAATCGGTACACACCTGTATCATGTTGCAACTAAAAGAAAAGTCTCTTGGCGCCATGGCCGAAACCGAACAGGAAGTCGGCCATTTTGAACATTCTGAATTAATCGCGTAATTTTGGAGCAATATATTCCATTCCTTCGAGAGTTAATTCAGCCCGAACCGTATCGTGAACCCAGATGTGTTATACATCAAAATGTGCGTCTCCATCCTGCGACTACACGCATTACTTTTCTCTTTCAAAAGTGTTACCGTGGCGACGCTAGACGCCAACAAGCGCACCCCCCCTTCATCTGATTGGTCCATATTTGATAGTTCCCCAAAAGGCACCAAATTTGGCATGCAAGCCAGGCCTGGCGATAAATTTGATATTTCATGGTTTGCATTAATGGGCGTGGCAAAATGGCTCAACAGCGCCACCCGGAAAACTTTGTGCCTCAAGCCCCACAATACGGTTTGACGTACATGCACGAAAATCGCTACACACCTGTATCATGTCGCAACTTAAAGAAAAGTCTCTTGGAGCCATGGCCGAAACCGAACAGGATGTCGGCCATTTTGAATAAATTGTGTCATTTTGGCGAAATTTATGCCATTCATTCGGCAGTTAATTCAGCCCGAACCGCAATGTGCACCCAGGTGTGTTATACATCAAAATGTGCGTCTACATCCTGCGACACCACGCATTACTTTTCTCTTTCAAAAGTGTTACCGTGGCGACGCTAGACACCAACAGGCGCGCCCCCCCTTCATGTGATTGGCCCATATTTGATAGTTCTCCAAAAGTCACCAAATTTTGCATGCAAGCCAGACTTGGCGATAAATTTGATATTTCATGGTTTGCATTAATCGGCGTGGCCTAACGGCTCAACAGCGCCCCCTAGATGACTTTTATCTCCCATAACTTTTGAATAGTTTGACATAGGAAGTTGTGGGTGGTGTCATGGGACTCTGTAATGAGTCCTTAAGCTTCGTTGGCCTTAATAAGCCCCGCCCCTTCTTCTGATTGGTTGTCCCGATTTTCTGCTATAACTTTGGAATGGTTTAACATAGAGAGTCGTGGGTGGTGTCATCAGAATCTGTACGGAGTCCTTGACCTTCATTGGCCTGAATTAGCCCCGCCCCTTCTTGTCATTGGTTGTCCCTTTTTTCTGCTATAACATTTTAATTGTTTGACATAGGAAGTCGTGGATGGTGTCATGGGACTCTGTAATGAGTTCTTAAGCTTCGTTGGCCTTAATTAGCCCCGCCCCTTCTTCTGATTGGTTGTCCCGATTTGTTACCAAATTTTGCATGCAAGGCAGGCCTGGCGATAAATTTGATATTTCATGGTTTGCATTAATGGGCGTGGCAAAATGGCTCAACAGCGCCCCCCGGAAAACTTTGTGCCTCAAGCCCCACAATACGGTTTGATGTACATGCACGAAAATCGGTACACACCTGTATCTTGTCCCAACTGAAAGAAGTCTCTTGGCGCCATGGCCGAAACCCAACAGGAAGTCGGCCATTTTGAATTAATTGTGTAATTTTGGCGCAATTTATGCCATTCCTTCGGCAATTAATATGGCCCGAACCGTAACGTGCACCCAGGTGTGTTATACAACAAAATGTGTGTCTCCATCCTCCGACACCACGCATTACTTTTCTCTTTCAAAAGCGTTACCGTGGCGACGCTAGACGCCAAAAGGCGCTCCCCCCTTCATCTGATTGGTCCATATTTGATAGTTCCCCAAAAGTCACCAAATTTTGCATGCAAGCCAGGCCTGGCAATACATTTTACATTTCATGGTTTGCATTAATGGGCGTGGCTTAACGGCTCAACAGCGCCCCCTAGAATACTATTCTCTGCCGTAACTTTTGAAAGGTTTGACATAAAGAGTCGTGGGTGGTGTCATGGGTATTGAGTCCTTGACCATAATTGGCGAAAATTAGCCCCACCCCTTCTTCTGATTGGTTGTCCCTATTTCCTGCTATAACATTTGAATGTTTTGACATAGAGAGTCGTGGGTGGTGTCATGGGATTCTGTAATGAGTCCTTGAGCTTCTTTGGCCTTAATTAGCCCCGCCCCTTCTTCTGATTGGTTGTCCCTTTTTTCTGCTATAACTTTTGAATGGTTTGACATAGGAAGTTGTGGGTGGTGTCATTTTTGATATGCTTATGGGGGGCGGTGGCCGTGAGTGCGAGGGCCCGTTCATCGCTGCTTGCAGCTTTAATTTACTGTAATACTTATCCCAGCTATCTAAAAAATTTGACCTTTTACAAAAAAGAAAAGAAAAATTACTCGTGCCATTCCTGGACTAAATTTAATTCACCTAATCGCCATCTGTTTGCCATTCTGGTATTCTTTACCTTAAAGAATAAAACTACTCCCATAATGCTTGTACAATATATCAGGTGGTCTCAGGTTTAACTCTACTCATTCCAATCTCCGTTTCCCATCTCAAGGCCACTATTATTTATATTTCTTATTAAGAGCTGTCTTTACCATGTCTACCTCTATACTGTTACACCTTTCACTTTTTTAATCGTATATATTTTAATACGTGCCACACTTTTATCTACCGTACATTTGTTATTTACTGTTGCTTCTTTTAAATCTGAGTGGAAAACGAAATAACCGGAGTCAAATTCCTTTGGCAATGTTCAAACTTGACTAATAAATCTGATTCTGATTCAGATTCTAATTCCTTCAATCCTTCTAGCATCTACTGTTACCCATGTTTCGTCTTCCTCGTTTACTATCGCATATGCTAATTGTAACCCTTCGTTCCAGTATCTAAAACAGTATCCGTCTACAAACAAATTAATCGCTTTGTCAAATGGTGTTTTCACTAAGTCTTCCCTGACTTTGTCGTCACGAACGATTCTTTGCATGCACTTGTGTGGTTTTCCCCCTGTGCTATCCGTCGTGTGTGTACAAAATATTTGATGCTTAATTTTCTTAATTTCTTTTGATTAATTTCTTTAACTGCTACATGCTGTATACATGTAGGGTCGTGTTTACACGTCACATAATTACCAACCTTACTCCCCCTTTTCTGAAACCAGATCACTTGTTGGTGATCTTGTTACAGAAATATCTAAATCCTAACGCCTAGTTGTTTCACCATGTCGTACAACTATTGGGTGGTAATAATAATTTTGCTTTGGAGGCATTAAGCCTGATGGCCTAGACGCAAAGCCAATGACACATGAGGGCAAGCCTTTTGATAATTTCATACCACCTTAGTCGTGTCATAATGTGAGTGCAAGGCATCATGTTACCATTAGGTGTATCGTAAAATAATGTGATACGTAAAGGATTGGGGGAACAAGCGTAAGGACACCAGGTGTCGACTCAGGGGCGCCACTGTTGATAGGCCGTATATCGGGCCAGGAGTAACCGATGTTTCTGGTTCAAACAAAGTCCAACATACTGTACTGCTGCAGCCAGACCTGGCTGAGGAGATAACATGCAATGTCCACTCAGATGGTTGACTGTCTCCGTGTCCCCCGTCCAGAAAGGTCAGCGTCAAACCATCGGGACCACACTGAATCATCACCCCCAACATGATCAGTTGGTCTGTCCCCATCAGGTCACAGGGAGCTTGTGTGACATGAGGAAAAAATGTCTCAGGGTTTGCGCCCCACCCTCATCCTGAGGGGGCATGTGAATGGTAAAGTCTGTTTTTTCTCCAAAGCAGCCAGTCCCTTGGTGTCTCTCTGTGGGGCGTGTCTCTCCTGGGTCTCTATGGCAACCCCCTCGCCAAACCCCCGGGCCCCTCCCCTTAAGTCCACCCATCCTTATGTGTGCGTATTGGTAATGTGGGGGTTGGGTGCTCAAGGTGGTTCATAAAATTTGTGTGTGTTTAATGCCTGATTTTACTACCAGTACCTCTTGGCTGGACCTCACCCCACTGACCCTGCGCCTGGCGCTGAAAGTTTCCCCTCTTTTTTTTTTTGTTTCTGTTTCACCCGACATGTTTACGACATGGTTTAGTGAAGACTGGCCTGTCCATACCCCTACATTCCTTCGTTATCTTTTCCGACCCTCTTGTCTTATCCTAGTGGCTTTTCAGTTTTCACTCCTTTAAATTCCCTAGTAAACTTTTTTTGCGTCCTTAGGCTTCTTTCTCGTTCATATTAATCCAAATTTATTTAAAAAGTCCTTGATTCACTAATGGAGGACTAACTAATGCTTGTCAATAGAAAATAATCTTATAAAATCTACCAAACTATACTAAAAGATATAATAAGACCTAACCGCAGGTTATTTATAAAAAGTTATTACATGAAAATAAACACAATATAAAAGGAAACTTGAGTTATCCTGAACAACCTACCGGTAATTAAACAAGGATAATGGTGTGAATCAGAACATAAAGCAAACTATTATAGACAAGCCCTACTCATATTTATTTTTCCTCTCTCAACAACAGTTACAGTAAACAGAAAGTGACAAACCCTGTTCAAAAATGTAAAAGTAAATTATCCACTGACTGTCCTAATATTAATAACCGTAGTATAGTCCTAAATAACATTGTAAAACCACTAACCCATATCTGTAATTTATCATTTCGATCTGGTCCTTTTCCTAAATAAAATAAAACTTGCAAAAGCACTTCCACTTCCCAAAAAATGAGAGTAACCTCAACTATACAAATTACAGACAGAATTACATCATCCCACTATCACAGGTTCCAAAATCTGTATTCATCAACACTTTATATCAACTAAGACGTTAATATTATTATGCCCTCACTTGAAACTGTGAATGTGAGACGCCCCTAACCAATTCACCATATTTCGCTGAGGGGGGGCGCTCCAATACACAGACAAACGTTCTTAACCTAAACAAACAAACTCCCAAAAAGTCCTCTTCTTGAAGCTCATGTATATTTTATTAAATAAAAAAGTCTTCTTTATTAGACACAGAATGCATCATTTAAGGAAGCTCATTGTTAATGTTATCTTAAAAAATGTCAACAGAGAAGCTGAAGCTCATGTATTTTTAACAGATAAAAAGTCTCCTTTATAGACACAGAATGTATCATTTAAAGAAGCTCATTGTTCATATTATTTAACCAAGTCAACAGAGAGAGGCTCATATGAATTTAAACCTTTTACTTCTTAACATTTTATCTTATAATATCCAAATATATTCTAAAATTTGTCACCTATTCAACCCCTAAATAAGATTATTATCAGCATAATCTCTAGCTTTTTTAAAGCATTACTTGGTTATCTGTGCTGCCGAAAGACCCAAACAGCCCCTCCTCCTTCCATCGGAGCAACAGTCTGCATCTCTGCTTCTCTGCATCTCCAAGCACCGTAAAATCTGCTAACGATCAAAGCAGGTCATGATCTGACAGAGGACTTTTACGACCATGGCATCTGAACCTGCAACTTTTCTGTCTAACCAATCTCCGATTTTAAAACCAACTACGAAGTCAATTAAATCATACTTTTCTTTCTCTTAAAGTGACAGAATATATCTACAAAATTCCATGAACATAACATAGGTTACAATACACAAAGGCACACACACACATTATCTCTCACATCTCTCCCTCTCTCTCACACACACACATCCCAGGAGTCTCTGTCTCACACACACACACACACACACATCTACACATACACACCCCAGCACACACACATAATCACAGCCCCTCCTCTCTCACAACAAGGCGAGCAGCCACTGCTTAATTTTTTACATATATTCCACAATATTACCATCTCTATTTATTCTATTTTTCATGTCAACATAGATGTTACAGTATCTTCACGAAGCCAAATTCCCTCAACATTTAAAGTTTCTTGGGCATTTAAAAACCTCTCTACAGTTTCCAAAATCCTATTCCATCCTCAATGCATACCATCAACTTTTTTTTGAAGTTTCTTTGGCAGCTCTTAGAATTTGGGGGGTCTCAAATCCCTGGACTCTAACCAAGCAAATCCGTAGTGCCCGTCGGTACTACGGTGGGGCAGCCATGCCCGAGACTTTCAAAAATGCCAAATGGCCTCAAACCATAGACAATTTTGGGGCCTCTAACCCTTTAATAAATATTCCTCTTAATTTCTATATATTTCCTCTTTATTTCTATTCCAGCTTTGTCCTTTCTTCATTAAATATAGCAGTTGTCATTCCTTAAATTTAGCAATTCTTAATTCAGCAGTTATCATTCCTTAAATTTAGCAGTTCTTAAATTCAGCAGCTGGGTGTTTACTTAAGACTTTGGACACGGTCTTGATTTGAGTATATCCAATGCAGATAAACGGTCTGCTTACCCTGAATTTGCGCGCGGCCGTGTCCTCTGCCTTTTTCGCAACCAGCTGTTTTTTTCATAATTACCTCTCTCCTGATCTCAATCCCGGACGACGCCCCCAAATTGTTGTGATCGAATTCAATCACCCCGGGTTCTTTAATTGAGCTGGAAAAGGTAAATAAAAAGACACAAGACTGGGATAGAATTAAAGTAGGCCTCATGAGTGAGATCGGCAGAGCAGGCTCCTGCAGCCTGCTTGGTCAATCGTCCCGCCAGATCTGCCGGTCTCTGTCTTGAGAACACTTTTTATTACACTTGAGAAAGGGGGGTAAATAGCCCAACTTGTTTTATTGCTCAGGGGCCTCTCTCCTTATCAGTGTCTGGTACAGGATGGTACTCTCAGTGAAAGAGTCAGAAGAATGCACCTTATTTTACATACAGAAAGATTTAGTTAAGAGCACATGGAGTTTACATATTCAGTTTGATTTTAAACTATTCTTTATATAATCAATCATAACAATATATATATATATATATATATATATATATATATATATATATATATATATATATATATATATATATATATATATATATATATATATATATATATTTATATATATATACACACATCTTATCATAAACTATATAATCATTATTATCTATACCATTTTATATACGTACATTATCCTGAATCCCCACACAATCACTACCTTGTGTCTCCTCTTCCCTGTATTTGGCAAAAATCTTTTCTTTGTATTTGCTTTTGAACCTGTAGATGGTCCACAATATACACAATATACACAATATCTGGAGCACAATTTTAACCCTTGCCAGGAACTAGGGCTCAGGACAAAATGACCCAAGCCAGAGCAATGGCCCTCAGCTCCTCGGAGGCCTCCCCTAACCCTTAGCGCCTTGCAAGGACTGAGTCACATTGCCACTAAGTTTTAACACTTTAAAAAAGTTCCTTGTCACTAAACCAGTGGTTCTCAAACTTTTTTCGTCATTCCCCACTTTGAACAAGTGGGGATTTTCAAGCCCCACTTGCCTCCGTCGCCCCAACAAAAATCTTGACGAATTACTTCAAATTATTTTTAATGTATTGAAATTACTAGCACCAAGTATATCAGTCATATTTGATACTGAATTAAAATAAAAAACAACAAATAACACAAAGTTCAAAAAGAGAAAATAAAAGTGCAGTTGTGCTATCATAACTTAATTTGCAAAAACATAAACAAGTGAACTTTCCCTGCATTACTAGTGGCTGCAGTGTTGCCTGTTTTGCACTGAACATCCTTTCAAAACGAGGTTGCAGGCTGGAAACTGCCACTCTCAAATCAGGCTCAATGTTGAGCTGGGATCTGTACTTAGTTTTTAGAGAAGCAACGGCTGAAAAGCTTCTCGCAGAGATATGAAGTGGCAAAGGGAAGAATGATGTTTAAAGCTTTCTGTCCAATGCTGCAAATATTGTCCCGCTGCAATTAACAGTCCAACGTCAATCGTTGTTTTTGCACTTTAGTTCCAGGGTACATTTTTCTCCAGTCCCCTAATGCTTTTTACCGTATTTTTAGGACTATTAGACGGATATAAACGTATTTTTTTTTTATTTTAAATGTAAGCTACCGCACGCCCAATGACGCAATGCGCCCATAGTATTATTGTAAAGGCTGATTTATGGTTCCGCGTTACACCGACGCAGAGCATTTGGCGTAGGCTCCGTGGCGGGGCGCCTGGAGCGGACGGAGCGACTACCGAGAAGGAGACGCTGCTCCCGGGGGAGCTGCGCCGCAGAGACGGGCCCGAAGACCGGAGGAACCACCGCCCGAGCGGGAGCCGATGCGTCGGCTGCCGCTCGGGCGGCGGGCTCCGTCGTTTACTGTTGAAGGATTGTTAAATGGATGGATTGTTAAAAAGATGCTTGGCTGACGTGTCTGCTGGGTTGGACTGTTGTTCGGGCTTTTGCAAAAGCCGGCATCATTTCCGAGGGGCCGTACGGCAGGAAAATGACTCGGCTATCAGCGCGGCCAGAGAGCTGCGGGCTCTGCCCGTCACAGCTGATCAGGCTCGGATGAATGCAGAAACGGAGGATGGAGATTTCGATGGGTTTGATTAATGTAATAACTTAAATAAAACACAATCAAACAAAGTTTTGCTCCCACTCTATTTTTAAATACCACACTTGTATGTTTGTGTGTGTGAGAGTGTGTGGTTGTAAGGCGGCGCTCCGTGTGTGTAGGCGGTGCCTTTTTGTTCAAGCGCCATGTGTGTTTTAAATCCAGAAATTACACACAAAACTGAGGATTTCCACACGGCGTGCCGAATGGTCGCGAAAATACGGTTTAGCTATTAATTATTAATAATAATAATAATAATTCATTTTATTTAACGGCGCCTTTCATGTCACCCAAGGTCACCTTACAGAATAAAAACAAAACAATACAATAAAGGAAATACAATAGTAATACAGTAGAAATTATAATACATACACACATACACAATACATACAATTAGACAATCAAGGAGCAACAGTACAGATAACAGAACAGTATGGTGGGAGGTAGTGTGTGGTGACCGGTCAAAGTGAATGGGCAAGTTTAAACAGGTGAGTCTTGAGTTGCGTTTTGAAGGTGGTGATGGAGTCTATTTGTCTTATGTGTGGGGGGAGGGAGTTCCAGAGTCTGGGTGCCGTACAACTGAAAGCTCGGGCACCCATGCTGCTAAGGTGTGAGGTGGGAGTGAAAAGAAGTCCAGCAGAGGTTGAGCGGAGGGTGCGGGAGGGGGTGTATGCTTTCAGTAGGTCACAGAGGTAGGTGGGGGCTAGGTTGTGAAGGGCTTTGTGGGTGAGGAGGAGGTTTTTATAAATGATACGGTATTGGACTGGGAGCCAGTGGAGTTGGATAAGGACGGGGGTGATGTGGTCAGATGACTTGATGCGGGTGATGATCCGGGCGGCCGAGTTCTGAATGAGTTGTAGTTTGTTGGTGAGTTTGGTTGGGAGGCCAGTGAGGAGAGCATTACAGTAATCGATACGGGATGTGACGAATGAGTGGACCAGAATTTCGGTGCTGGATTGGGACAGTGCTGGACGAAGTCTGGAGATGTTGCGGAGGTGGAAGAATGCAGTCCGGGTGATGTTGTGGATGTGAGGTGCAAATGAGAGTGTATTGTCCAGAATGACGCCGAGGCTCTTGACGTGGGGGGAAAAGGGTACCGGGAAGCCGTCGATGATGATGGGAGGGGCGGGAGAGGGTTGTGACTTGGTGAGGGTGGATTTGGAGCCGATGAGAAGAGCCTCAGTTTTATTGCCGTTGAGTTTTAGGAAGTTATTGCTCATCCAGGTATTGATGTCGTGTAGGCAGGTGGTGAGGGAAGCGGGAGGAATGGCAGCGGTGGGGTTGGAGGAGATATATATCTGAGTGTCATCGGCGTAAGTGTGAAAATGGACCCCGTGGTGACGGAGAATTGAACCTAGGGGTAGGAGGTAGATGGTGAAGAGAAGTGGACCCAGTACTGACCCCTGGGGGACACCCATTGTGACACCCGTGCATCCGGATTTATGGTTCTGTAGTTGGACAAACTGTTGACGGTCAGTGAGGTAAGATGAAAGCCAGGAGAGTGCAACACCAGTGATCCCAATGCCAGCCAGGCGGTCCAGGAGTATTGGGTGAGAAATGGTGTCGAAAGCTGCGCTGAGGTCCAGGAGGATGAGGATGGTGAGTAGGCCAGAGTCAGCTGCACGGAGGAGGTCGTTAGTGATTTTAACCAGGGCTGTTTCAGTGCTGTGATTGGGGCGGAAACCGGATTGGAAGGGTTCGTGGAGGTTATTTAGATTGAGGTGGGACTGTAATTGTGCTGCTACCACCTTTTCCAGAGTTTTGGAGATGAAGGGAAGGTTGGAGATGGGCCTGTAGTGATTGAGGTCAGATGGGTCTGCACCTGGTTTTTTTAGGGTGGGTGTGATGGCAGCTAGTTTGAGGATTGGGGGAACGGTTCCAGTGGTGAGGGAAGAATTAATTATTTTGGTAATCATGGGGGAAATGGATGGCAGACATGCTTTGACGAGCAGGGTGGGGAGGGGATCGAGCTGACAGGTGGTGGTTTTGGCTTTACGGATGAGTTCTGAGATGGTGTGTTCTGATACCGGAGTGAAATTGGTGAGAGAGCTGGATAGAGGTTGGTTGGTGGTGGTTATCCATGGTGGGTCATTTGTGGGAGAGCGTGTTGAGGCCAGTTGATGGTGAATGATGTTGATTTTGGAGCTGAAGAAGTCCAGGAAGGCGGTGCACTGGTCAGTGGAGATGTCTGGAGGGAGGGTTTTTGGAGGCTGAAGTAAGCGGTTGACGGTTGAAAAAAGGACTCTATTGTTTCCTGTGGCAGAATTAATGAGGTTGGAGTAATATGATGATTTGGCGGTATTAAGTGCATTTTTGTAGAGCTGAAGGTGATCGGAGTACATTTGGATGTGCACAGTGAGTCCGGTTATTATAATTATATATATATATAATTATTGCTATGTTTGTGTGTGTGTTTTGTTTAGTGAATTATCTTTATTGTCAATAGCATTTATAGTAAAATAGGCATGAAATTGAAAATTTCCTCCCGTTTGTCGCGCCCCACCTGACATGTCTCCATTCCCCACCAGTGGGGCGCGCCCCACACTTTGAGAAGCACTGCACTAACCCAACCCAACGTTTTCATTTTTCACTGTAAAAAGTAAGCTAAAAAGATATCTCTCTCCTGAATCCTTTCTTGAGTTGTCACAAATTAGGACATGGATAAAAATCAGATTACTGTATATGCACTGGACAGGGTTTCCTCCTGTCAATTTGTTTAACAAAAACACATATAAATTGGTCATAAACAGCCGTACACAAAGCTCACACCAATATTCTGAGCATCTCAGCTTTCTATTTTCTTTCATTTTAAATATTTTTATTTATGAAACCATCTAGTCTGTAGATTTGGTAGACACATTTCTTATAAAAATGCTAATATATGCCTTTGGCCTGCGTTGACATCTATTGGGTGTTTTACATGTGGGTGAATAGAGCACTAATGAAAAAAAATGAAATGTATGAATTGTAAATGGTAGGAAGATGGTTCTTTGCTGGTGGTTAGAGTCTTAGATATGTCAAAGATTAGCAAGAAAACTGATTTGATCGCATTAGTATCTTTTATATTGTACCAGATATTCTCTCTGGACGCCTTAGTTGCTGGCAAAAACTGCAAAACATGCCCAAAGGTATTTCACTTTCTCTGCTCATTAATACAACTGACATCAATTAGGCATAATTCACATTGTGTATGTGTTTCTTTCTGTCTTTTTGGTAATGAACCCTGAATAATGCAAATAAACTGAAACTGAAGGGGTTACATTTCTGAAAATGATTAAATGTTGATTTGAATGCTGAAGTTGTTGAAGGGGTTTATGAAGTAAAAAGGGTGCTAAAATATGGATCTACTATGATGTCTGAAGGGGATTAAATGTGAGGAAGTCAAAAGGATTAAGTGCAAATTAAGGGTTGTGTGTCATGTTGGTATTTGAGTCCCACTATTGATCACAAATATAGATGATGAAATATATATTTAGAGGAGACACGAGGTAGTGATTGTGTGAGGATTCCGGATAATGTATGTATATAAAATGGTATATATAATAATGATTATATAGTTTATGATAAGATGTATGTATATATATATATATATATATATATATATATATATATATATATATATATATATATATATACACACGTTACCACAGGAAGTAATAACGTCGATCCACTGGCTGAGCCGGTGTTTTGCCAATCCTTGCTACCTGCAGAGAAATGCTACTTTGTGGTTCTGCGCATGCGCACAGTCGATTTTCAAAGTTTGATTGCCATGCCCATCATTTCTTGCACCATGTAAAATTGATAATATGTGATATTGAGTATTTGATCCTTCAAAATACACTACCCATGACATGAATTGCATTACACTTTGTGAACATTATACGATAAAGAGGAAAAAAACAACAACAATTCTACGGATTTATTTGATATTCATTCAATCATTGGCCTTTATTTAGCCAGGCAGGTCATTAATAACACATTCTTATTTACAATGACGGCCTGTTAAGAAACAAGGACCACTTGGGGGAAAAGGAAGTGGTTTAGGGAGTAAAACCAGTACTGGAGTTGAGGGGGGATGAGGGGGGATGGCATCCCCCCTGAAATAAAAACGGTCCAAATCATCCCCCCTGTAAAACTGCCATCCCCCCTTTCCATCCCTTATATCATTTCATCAATGAATGTGGTTTTACTGCTATTTCAACATTTAGAGTCATCACCAGAAAAATAACACCAGAAAAATAACTTATTTGACAATTTTCACCTGTTTCAAGTAAATTTTCACTTGAAATAAGTAGAAAAGTCTGCCAGTGGGATTTATCTTCTTATTACAAGCAAAAACATCTTATTCCACTGGCAGATTTTTCTACTTATTTCAAGTGAAAATCTACTTGAAACAGGTGAAAATTTTAGTTTTTTCCAGTGATGAGTCTTGTTTTAAGTGTAATGAGATTTTTTTTTAATAAAATAAGACATTTTAACTAGAAATAAGACAAATATTCTTGTTAAGATTTTGAGTTTTTGCAGTGATCCATTTTACTTATCCTGTGAAGGACAGAGTCATATTGATAAGTTCAGAAAACTGTTTTTATTGTTGTGTTTTGATGTATTTGATGTAAGCCCAGTGGATATTTAAAGCTTACAGAAGGCTGCATTTAACTGCTGCTTTGTCATTCCTGCAGTATTTCTGCAGTTGTTTTGGTCACTGCTATTATTTGTAATATATTATATTATTTGTAATCAGCACAAATTATCTTTCCCCAAATGATAAAATCCACCACCCCCCCTGATTTTATTTTACAACTCGAGTACTGAGTAAAACACAGTAAAATTGAAGCTCTGCAAAGGTAGAAAACCATTAGGTAGCATTTTTTGGCAAAGCAGCAGAAATTGGCAGAACACCGGCTGTCAACCTTGTTAGAAATAGATTTATTGCTTCATATTTACTCTCCTGGCGAGTTAGAAACTTCTGCATGTGCGTCACCCGATGTGGGTTTTGACGTCGTGCCGTGACGTCACGTACAGAGTCTATATATGGACGTGAACGCTTCGAGCGCCAGTTGGAGCGGAGCAGGTGAAGCGAGCGGACCAGGGAAAAGACCAGGGGAAACCGGAGAAAGAGTCACCAAAACCCTCGGAAACATCGACCTGCAACTGAACTTCTATCTTCTGAACTTCTATGGACCTGTGAGTACAGTATATTTGACTTCAGAGGTTTTTGACGAGAGCAATAGGGTTGCCACCTTTCAGAAATAGAATTTCAGCTGCGCAGGAGCCAAGAAAAAACTTCTAAACTGCATAAAAATGTGTTTATTTTATATGAAAAAACAATAATTTAACTAGAACACGGTGTAAAAGTTAACTTATATCAATAATTCAACTAGAATATCGTGTAAAAGTTAATGTATTTCAATAATTCAACTAGAATTCTAATTCTATTCTATTCTAGAATGTGGCGTAAAAGTTAACTTATTTCAATAATTCAACTAGAATATCGTGTAAAAGTTAATTTATTTCAATAATTCAACTAGGATATGGTGTAAAGGTTAATTTATTTCAATAATTCAACTAGAATATGGTGTAAAAGTTAATTTATTTCAATAATTCAACTAGAATATGGTGTAAAAGTTCATGTATTTCAATAATTCAACTAGAATTCTAATTCTATTCTATTCTAGAATGTGGCGTAAAAGTTAACTTTTACACCATATTCTAGTTGAATTATTGAAATAAGTTAACTTATTTCAATAATTCAACTAGAATATGGTGTAAAAGTTAATTTATTTCAATAATTCAACTAGAATATGGTGTAAAAGTTAATTTATTTCAATAATTCAACTAGAATAAGGTGTAAAAGTTAACTTATTTCAATAATTCAACTAGAATATGGTGTAAAAGTTTATTTATTTCAACAATTCAACTAGAATATGGTGTAAAAGTTAATTTATTTCAATAATTCAACTAGAATAAGGTGTAAAAGTTAACTTATTTCAATAATTCAACTAGAATATGGTGTAAAAGTTCACTTATTTCAATAGTTCAACTAGAATATGGTGAAAAAGTTAATTTATTTCAATAGTTCAACTAGAATATGGTGTAAAAGTTAATTTATTTCAATAATTCAACTAGAATATGGTGTAAAAGTTAATTTATTTCAACTAGAATATGGTGTAAAAGTAAATTTATTTCAATAATTCAACTAATTCAACTCGACTTTTTTCTGGAAATTGTACTTAAACATTAATCTCGACAGAAAGTCAAAATGTCGAGAAAAAAGTCGAAATGTCGAGATTAATGTTAAGTACAATTTCCGGAAAAAAGTCAAAATGTCTAGAAAAAAGTCAAAATGTCGAGAAAAAAGTTAAGATGTCGAGATTAACCCATCACTAGTTAGACTAGTAGCAGTGGGCTGCCTTTATTCTGGTGAATATGGTGTAAAAGTTAATTTATTTCAATAATTCAACTAGAATAGTGTGTAAAAGTTAATTTATTTCAATAATTCAACTATAATATGGTGTAAAAGTTAACTTATTTCAATAATTCAACTAGAATAAAGTGTAAAAGTTAATTTATTTCAATAATTCAACTAGAATATGGTGTAAAACTTAACTTATTTCAATAGTTCAACTAGAATATGGTGTAAAAGTTAATTTATTTCAATAATTCAACTAATTCAACTCGACTTTTTTCTGGAAATTGTACTTAAACATTAATCTCGACAGAAAGTCAAAATGTCGAGAAAATAGTAGAAATGTCGAGATTAATGTTGAAGTACAATTTCCGGAAAAAAGTCAAAATGTCTAGAAAAAAGTCAAAATGTCGAGAAAAAAGTTAAGATGTCGAGATTAACCCATCACTAATTAGACTAGTAGCAGTGGGCTGCCTTTATTCTGGTGAATATGGTGTAAAAGTTAATTTATTTCAATAATTCAACTAGAATAGTGTGTAAAAGTTAATTTATTTCAATAATTCAACTATAATATGGTGTAAAAGTTAACTTATTTCAATAATTCAACTAGAATATGGTGTAAAAGTTAATTTATTTCAATAATTCAACTAGAATATGGTGTAAAAGTTCACTTATTTCAATAGTTCAACTAGAATATGGTGTAAAAGTTAATTTATTTCAATAATTCAACTAGAATATGGTGTAAAAGTTAATTTATTTCAATAATTCAACTAGAATAAAGTGTAAAAGTTAATTTATTTCAATAATTCAACTAGAATATGGTGTAAAAGTTAATTTATTTCAATAATTCAAATAGAATTTGGTGTAAAACTTAACTTATTTCAATAATTTAACTAGAATATGGTGTAAAACTTAACTTATTTCAATAATTCAACTAATTCAACTCGACTTTTTTCTGGAAATTGTACTTAAACATTAATCTCGACAGAAAGTCAAAATGTCGAGAAAATAGTCGAAATGTCGAGATTAATGTTAAGTACAATTTCCGGAAAAAAGTCAAAATGTCTAGAAAAAAGTCAAAATGTCGAGAAAAAAGTTAAGATGTCAAGATTAACCCATCACTAGTTAGACTAGTAGCAGTGGGCTGCCTTTATTCTGGTGAATATGGTGTAAAAGTTAATTTATTTCAATAATTCAACTATAATATGGTGTAAAAGTTAATTTATTTCAATAATTCAACTAGAATAAAGTGTAAAAGTTAATTTATTTCAATAATTCAACTAGAATAAAGTGTAAAAGTTAATTTATTTCAATAATTCAACTAGAATATGGTGTAAAAGTTAATTTATTTCAATAATTCAACTAGAATAAAGTGTAAAAGTTAATTTATTTCAATAATTCAACTAGAATATGGTGTAAAAGTTCACTTATTTCAATAGTTCAACTAGAATATGGTGTAAAAGTTAATTTATTTCAATAATTCAACTAGAATATGGTGTAAAACTTAACTTATTTCAATAATTCAACTAGAATATGGTGTAAAAGTTCACTTATTTCAATAGTTCAACTAGAATATGGTGTAAAAGTTAATTTATTTCAATAATTCAACTAGAATATGGTGTAAAACTTAACTTATTTCAATAATTCAACTAGAATATGGTGTAAAAGTTAATTTATTTCAATAATTCAACTAGAATATGCTGTAAAAGTTCATTTATTTCAATAATTCAACTAGAATATGGTGTAAAAGTTAATTTATTTCAATAATTCAAATAGAATATGGTGTAAAAGTTCATTTATTTCAATAATTCAACTAGAATATGGTGTAAAAGTTAATTTATTTCAACTAGAATATGGTGTAAAAGTTAATTTATTTCAATAATTCAACCAGAATATGGTGTAAAAGTTAATTTATTTCAATAATTCAAATAGAATATGGTGTAAAAGTTAATTTATTTCAATAATTCAACTAGAATATGGTGTAAAAGTTAACTTGTTTCAATAATTCAACTAGAATATGGTGTAAAAGTTAATTTATTTCAATAATTCAACTAGAATATGGTGTAAAAGTTAATTTATTTCAATAATTCAACTAGAATATGGTGTAAAAGTTAACTTGTTTCAATAATTCAACTAGAAAATGGGTTAAAGTTAATTTATTTCAATAATTCAACTAGAATATGGTGTAAAAGTTAATTTATTTCAACTAGAATATGGTGTAAAAGTTAATTTCTTTCAATAATTCAACTAGAATATGGTGTAAAGGTTATTTTATTTCAATAATTCAACTAGAATATGGTGTAAAAGTTAATTTATTTCAATAATTCAACTAATTCAACTCGACTTTTTTCTGGAAATTGTACTTAAACATTAATCTCGACAGAAAGTCAAAATGTCGAGAAAAAAGTCGAAATGTCGAGATTAACGTTGAAGTACAATTTCACTGTCACTGAAACACAAACAAATGTAACTGTAACTTATTACCGTCTCACTGTCACTGAAACACAAATGTAACTGTAACTTATTACCGTCTCACTGTCACTGAAACACAAACAAATGTAACTGTAACTTATTACTGTCTCACTGTCACTGAAACACTAATGTAACTGTAACTTATTACCGTCTCACTGTCACTGAAACACAAATAAATGTAACTGTAACTTAATAAACACAAACAAAGGTAACTGTAACTTATGTCGAGAAAAAAGTTGAAATGTGGAGAAAAAAGTCTAAATGTCGAGTTTAATGTTGTTTTGTATTGAGGGGAGGATTTTTTATAAGCCCTTCGGGCTTCTATTCCTCTCCTGCACAAATTACTTGTCCTTGTATGATAAAAAAATTATTGTGTTATCACTGTGCAAATAAATAAATAAATAAATAAATAAATAAATAAATAAATAAATAAATAAATAAATAAATAAATAAATAAAACATAAATAATGTTGAAATACAATTTCCAGAAATAAGTTGAAATGCCGAGTGTCCCAGTGTGACCCCCCCCCCCCCCCGCTCCTCCTGACCGACTGGTAACCGCGGCCTGACATCGGAGGGCCCCCGCCGCTCCCGGCTTCACCGCCGGCCCGCGGTCGGGCGGTTCCTCCGGCCTTTGGGCCCGCTTCTGCGGTGCAGCTCCCCCACCCCCGGAGGGGCCGCCAGAAAAAAGTAAAAATGTCAAGATTAATTTTGAAGTACAATTTACAGAAAAAAGTCAAAATGTCGAGAAAAAGTCAAAATGTCGAGATTAATATTGAAATGTCGAGATTAATGTTGAAGTACAATTTCCAGAAAAAAGTCGAAATGTCGAGAAAAAAGTCGAAATGTCGAGAAAAAAGTTGAAATGTCGAGATTAATGTTGACATACAATTTCCAGAAAAAAGTCAAAATGTTGAGGAAAAAGTCGAAATGTCGAGAAAAAAGTCGAAATGTCGAGATAAAAGTCAAAATGTTGAGAAAAAAGTTGAAATGTCGAGTGTCCCAGTGTGACCCCCCCCCCGCTCCTCCTGACCGACTGGCAACCGCGGCCTGACATCGGAGGGCCCCCGCCGCTCCCGGCTTCACCGCCGGTCCGCGGTCGGGCGGTTCCTCCGGCCTTTGGGCCCGCTTCTGCGGCGCAGCTCCCCCACCCCCGGGGGGGCCGCCAGAAAAAAGTCAAAATGTCAAGATTAATTTTGAAGTGCAATTTACAGAAAAAAGTCAAAATGTCGAGAAAAAGTCGAAATGTCGAGATTAATGTTGAAATGTCGAGATCAATGTTGAAGTACAATTTCCAGAAAAAAGTCGAAATGTCGAGAAAAAAGTTAAAATGTTGAGATTAATGTTGAAATGTCGCGATTAATGTTGAAATGTCGAGATTAATGTTGAAATGTCGAGATTAATGTTGAAGTACAATTTCCAGAAAAAAGTCGAGATAAAAGTCGAAATGTCGAGATTAATGTTGAAGTACAATTTCCAGGAAAAAGTTGAAATGTCGAGAAAAAAGTTGAAATTCACTGTCACTGAAACACAAACAAATGTAACTGAAACTTATTACTGTCTCACTGTCACTGAAACACAAACAAATGTAATGTAACTTATTACCGTCTCACTGTCACTGAAACACAAATGTAACTAACTTATTACTGTCTCACTGTCACTGAAACACAAATGTAACTGTAACTTATTACCGTCTCACTGTCACTGAAACATAAATAAATGTAACTGAAACACAAACAAACGTGGATTAAAAACACAATCTCGGGGCTAAAAGAGTGAATTGTCTCAAACAACACAATCTGACAGAGTTCTTGTCCAGAAAAAAGTCAAAATGTGGAGAAAAAAGTCGAAATGTGGAGGAAAAAAGTCAAAATGTTGAGAAAAAAGTCAAAATGCCGAGTGTCCCAGTGTGACCCCCCCCCCGCTCCTCCTGACCGACTGGCAACCGCGGCCTGACATCGGAGGGCCCCCGCCGCTCCCGGCTTCACCGCCGGCTCGTGGTCGGGCGGTTCCTCCGGCCTTTGGGCCCGCTTCATGCGGCGCAGCTCCCCCACCCCCGGGGGGCCGCCAGAAAAAAGTCAAAATGTCAAGATTAATTTTGAAGTACAATTTCCAGAAAAAAGTTAAAATGTCGAGAAAAAAGTTGAAATGTCGAGAAAAAAGTCGAAATGTCGAGATCAATGTTGAAATGTCGAGATTAATGTTGAAGTACAATTTCCAGAAAAAAGTCGAGAAAAAAGTCGAAATGTCGAGAAAAAAGTCAAAATGTCGAGATTAATGTTGGAGTACAATTTCCAGAAAAAAGTCGAAATGTCGAGGAAAAAGTCGAAATGTCGAGAAAAAAGTCAAAATGTCGAGAAAAAAGTCAAAATATCAAGATTGATGTTTAAATGTCGAGATTAATGTTTAAATCGCGAGATTAATGCTGAAGTACAATTTCCAGAAAAAGGTCAAAATGTCGAGGAAAAAAAAGGGACATCCCCAAAACTTCTAAACTGCATAGAAATTTATTTATTTTATATGAAAAAACAAAATGCTTTTATTTAAAGTTTAAAGTGCTTTAATAGCATTGAACTTGCATGACAGGCAACCATACTAGCAACTGAATTAGCCTCCTATGCTACGTATGTTTGTCCACATCAGCCAAGATGTAGAATAAAGCTACAGGTGAAGAATATGGTGTAAAAGTTAATTTATTTCAATAGTTCAACTTAAAAGGTGAAACTAATATATTACATAGTCTCATTACATGCAAAGCAAGACGTGTTAAACCTTTATTTGTTATAATTTTGATGATTGATTTGTTTATTGATTTCATAATATAGAGATTTTTTATTTGGGGTTTTCATAAACTGTGAGCCATAATCACCAAAATTATAACAAATAAAGGCTTGAAATATCTCACTTTGAATGTAGTGGGAAATAATATATGTGTTTCACCTTTAGTTGAATTTACTACGAATGAAGTTTTGCAATATATTCAAATTTTACGACCTTCACCTGTATATTATGACATCAATAAATAAGATCATAATATATGTCCGTATTGGTTCAATACGGAACGTGACTTTTAATTCCAAATAACGTAACAATTCCGTATTTCAAGGGACGGGTGGCAACCCTAGCTTTTAACCCATTTCAAGTTTTAGCCTAGAAACAGGAATGTCAGCAGGATTCTTACCTGCAAATGTGAGTTCAGGAGCCGGACCTGCTGTGACGTGACTAGCAAGGTAAGTTTGTTGAAATCTTTTGTTCATCTGCTGTGTTTTCAATCATATCCAGTTTTATTGTGCGACAGCATGAAAGCCACGCAAATCCCATATTCTAGATTTGTCATTTTTATGTATAGTGCAGACCAAAAGTTTGGACACACCTTCTCTCAGAGAATGACATGGGGAAGTGTGTCCAAACTTCTGATCTGTACTGTGTGTGTGTAAGCTTTATTCTGAATTTAATTATCGAAATTTGAGGAGACAAGTGTTGTAGATACGAGTCAGGATTATATTACATGTAAATGTGTTGACATTAGTAGTTATGATGTTACAAGTCAATTTTTACAAGATAGATCTACTGTTCATTCATTCTCCTTCCTCAGATTTACTTTTATCTTTGAACTTTTTCTTTATTTTTCACTATCAGTATCAAAATGTCCTTGAATTATTTTGTCGTTAAATATCAGGGGTATTTGGGACTTCACTGAAAGGTAAAATCTTATTCATATTATGTAAAATTCTGATATCAAACAGTAATCAGCCATTTTGAATTAATTGTGTAATTTTGGCGCAATTTATGCCATTTCCACGTGTCGTACTTTAACAAACTCCTAGCAGGATCGTCTGTTCCACATAAAACTTGCTCAGGAGACACAAAAGACGTTAAACCTGAAAAGTTATCAAAATAGTTTTGTCACAAAAAACACACACAAACACAAAACACACAAACAAACACAAACACACACACATACACACAAACAAACAAACAAACACACACACACACAGACACAAACACAAAAAAACACACAAAACCCACAAAAACACACAAACACACACACACACACACACACACACACACACACACACACACACACACACACTGACGGCCCTGCCCCCTATAACTCACTGTAGACTTGCTAGCAGCCTCTGTGATGGCAGAGTGGGAGCAGGCCGTCAGACCAATCCTGCTCACCTGTGGAGAATAAAGGGAGCTCCTCAGGGCCGTGCCGCCCATAGGGCAGGTTAGGCAAATGCTAGGGGCGCCAGCATGCCAGGGGGCGCCATGCAGGCAGCTGTTTTTTTTTTTTTTTTTTTTTTTTTTTTTTTTAATAAACTTTTGAAAAATTAGGAATGAATACACTAAAAAACAACAACAGTACATATATAGCCATACGTCTTTAAATAATAATGAAATCGTTTTTCTAATTTTAATTTCTGCCTGGCTGCATCTTTCTGCCTCTCTGGCAGCCACAATTAATTTTGCTGCGGTCCCTCACCTCAACTCACTCGCGTGCAGCGCCCCCTCCCCCACCCACTACGCCGTAGCTCTGCGTTGCTGTAACGCAGAACCATAAATCAGCCTTAAACCTGTTGTCGTATCAGAAGGAGCCTTAAAGCAGGAAATATGTTTTGTTGTGGATGGAAATATGTTTTGATGTGGTTTTCTGCCCACCCCTGGATGAAACCATCATTGGTAAGCTGTCATAATATTAATTATTTCTGATAACATTGTCATGGCGCTGAATATATGGCCTTTACTACATTGTTTGTTGCTGTTTGACCGCCGTGTCGCTCGGTCATTGTGTTAAATACATGTCATTGTAAACTGTTGTCGTGCAGGTTGAACACGTGTGTCTGAATTGTGCTACTCTGCGAATCCGACATCTATGGCTAAGATGAAAACTTAGCCTTCAAAATAAAAATATCCCCACGATAAGTCATAATTATGAGATAGAAACTCGAAATTATGAGATAGAAAGTCGAAGTTATGGGATAGAAAGTCATAATTATGAGATAGAAAGTCATAATTATGAGATAGAAAGTCAAAATGATGAGATAGAAAGTCAAAATGATGAGATAGAAAGTCAAAATGATGAGATAGAAAGTCATAATTATGAGATAGAAAGTCGAAGTTATGAGATAGAAAGTTGAATGTATGAGATAGAAAGTCATAATTATGAGATAGAAAGTCATAATTATGAGATAGAAAGTCATAATTATGAGATAGAAAGTCGAATGTATGAGATAGAAAGTCATAATTATGAGATAAAAAGTTGAAATTATGACTTTTTATGTCATAATTATGACTTACCGTGGGGATATTTTCATTTTTAAGGCTAAGATTTCATCTTGTTTTTTTCTTTTACTGGTGGAAATGAGCATCCATAGACATCACTTGATGTCATTTGATTTTTATCTCCAGTTTTATACTTATATCTTAAAGTCTGCATGAGGCTTATAATTAGGTTTGACATAATGACTGGTAAATCCATGGTGCTAGAACCTCATGTGATGGTTCTGACCGTGTTGCTGCTGCTGTGGTTGTGTCAGAGGGCTGATCTGTGGCATTTTTTTTATCGATTATGTTTTAACGGGGATGTTTAGGCCACAAGGGCCCATCTAGAATGCTTCACCCCCTTAGGCTGGGACCCCTGCTCCACCCCTGACCTTGACAATCATGTGCTTCTAAGAAATCCTCACGTTTTATTGTTAAACTTACTTCTGATTGTCTGCTGAAAATCTAGATAATTGTTGGGAAAACGGGAGCGATGCTAACACGTTAGCCGGTCAATGGCTATAATGCTGTTGTTAAAATTGTTATTGTAAGATGTTGTGGGCTAAATTGAGGTTTTTACAGGGTATTTTGTATATAGTTATTTTTGGTAGTAGTTGTTATTTGTGTGCAATACCGTTTACTTGACCTATTTTACTATTTGAAATTTTGTTTGTGTTTGCACTTGTTTCTTTATTTAATTGCTGCTCTGAGTTGTTGTATTACTTAATTGTGTGTGTGTAGTGGACGGCACAGGACGGGAACGGGGTGGGGGGGCGCCAGCAAATATTTTGCCTAGGGCGCCAAATGGGTCAGGAACGGCCCTGGAGCTCCTTCTCCACAGCTCTCTCTCTATCCTCTCATGCAGCAGGACCTCTGCCACCTGCCTTACCATGAATTAAGTTTAAATTTTCCACAAACACACACAAAACACACACACAAACACAAAACACACACACAAACAACTTTTCCTTTATTTTTCACCATCATTATCAAAATGTCCTTGAATTATTTTGTCATTAAATATCAGGGGTATTTGGGACTTCACTGAAAGGTAAAATCTTATTCATATTATGTAAAATTCTGATATCGAACAGTAATCGGCCATTTTGAATTAATCGTGTAATTTTGGCGCAATTTATGCCATTTCCACGTGTCGTACTTTAACAAACTCCTAGCAGGATCGTCCGTTCCACATAAAACTTGCTCAGGAGACACAAAAGACGTTAAACATGAAAAGTTATCAAAATAGTTTTGTCACACAAAACACACACAAACACACACAAATACAAACACAGACACACAAAAAAACACACAAATACAAACACAGACACACAAAAAACACACAAACACACACACACACACACACACACACACACACACACACACACACACACACACACACTGACGGCCCTGCCCCCTATAACTCACTGTAGACTTGCTAGCAGCCTCTGTGATGGCAGAGTGGGATCAGGCCGTCAGACCAATCCTGCTCACCTGTGGAGAATAAAGGAGCTCCTTCTCCACAGCTCTCTCTCTATCCTCTCATGCAGCAGGACCTCTGCCACCTGCTTTACCATGAATTAAGTTTAAATTTTCCACAAACACACACAAACACAAAACACACAAACAACTTTTCCTTTATTTTTCACTATCATTATCAAAATGTCCTTGAATTATTTTGTCATTAAATATCAGGGGTATTTGGGACTTCACTGAAAGGTAAAATCTTATTCATATTATGTAAAATTCTGATATCGAACAGTAATCGGCCATTTTGAATTAATCGTGTAATTTTGGCGCAATTTATGCCATTTCCACGTATCGTACTTTAAAAAACTCCTAGCAGGATCGTCCGTTCCACATAAAACTTGCTCAAGAGACACAAAAGACGTTAACATGAAAAGTTATCAAAATAGTTTTGTCACACAAACACACACAAACACAAAACACACACACAAACACACAAATACAAACACAGACACACAAAAAAACAGACAAACACACACAAACAACAACGGACACACAAAAAAGACACACACACAAACGCACACAAACAAAACACACACACACACAAACACAAAACACACAAACAAACACAGACACAAACACACAAAGACACACACAAAACACACAAACAACAGAGGACACACAAAGAAGACACACACACAAAAAACACACAAACACACACAAAACACACACAAAACACACAAACAAACACAGACACAAACACACAAAAAACACACAAAAACACACAAACACACACACACAAAAAACACACACACACAAACACAAAACACACACACAAACACACACAAACAACGGACACACAAAAAAGACACACACACACACACACACACACACACACACACAAACACAAAACACACAAACAAACACACAAAAACACACAAAAAACACACAAAAACACAAACAACAGAGGACACACAAAGAAGACACACACACAAAAAAAACACACAAACAACAACGGATACACAAAAAATACACACACACAAACAAAAAACACACACACACACACACACACACACACAGACACACAAACAAACACAAAAAAACACACAAAACACACAAAAACACACACACACACACACACAAACAAACACAAAAAAACACACAAAACACACACACAGACACACAAACAAACACAAAAAAACACACAAAACACACACACACACACCTTCACACACACACACACACACACGCGCGCGCGCGCGCGCACTCACACACACACTGACGGCCCTGCCCCCTATAACTCACTGTAGACTTGCTAGCAGCCTCTGTGATGGCAGAGTGGGATCAGGCCGTCAGACCAATCCTGCTCACCTGTGGAGAATAAAGGAGCTCCTTCTCCACAGGCGCTCTCTCTATCCTCTCATGCAGCAGGACCTCTGCCACCTGCCTTACCATGAATTAAGTTTAAGTTTTCCACAAACACACACAAAACACACACAAACACAAAACACACGCAAACACAAAACACACACACAAACAACTTTTTCTTTATTTTTCACTATCATTATCAAAATGTCCTTGAATTATTTTGTCATCAAATATCAGGGGTATTTGGGACTTCACTGAAAGGTAAAATCTTATTCATATTATGTAAAATTCTGATATCCAACAGTAATCGGCCATTTTGAATTAATCGTGTAATTTTGGCGCAATTTATGCCATTTCCACGTGTCGTACTTTAACAAACTCCTAGCAGGATCGTCCGTTCCACATAAAACTCTCTCAGGAGACACAAAAGACGTTAAACATGAAAAGTTATCAAAATAGTTTTGTCACACAAACACACACAAACGCACACAAACACAAAACACACACAAACACACAAATACAAACACAGACACACAAAAAAACACAAACACACACAAACAACAACGGACACACAAAAAAGACACACACACAAACACACACAAACAAAAAACACACAAACACAAAACACACAAAAAAACACACAAAAACACACAAAAAACACACAAAAACACACAAACAACAGAGGACACACAAAGAAGACACACACACAAACACAGACACAAACACACAAATACAAACACAAACACACAAAAAACACACACACAAAAACAAACAGACACACACACACACAAACACAAAAAACACACACAAACAACAACGGACACACAAAAAAGACACACACACAAACACACACAAACAAAAAAACACACACACACAAACACAAAACACACAAACAAACACACAAAAAAACACACAAAAACACACAAAACACACAAAACACACACAAACACACACAAACAACAGAGGACACACAAAGAAGACACACACACAAAAAAAACACACACACACACACACACACAAAAAACACACAAACACACAAAAACAACAACGGACACACAAAAAAGACACACACACAAACAAAAAACACACACAGACACAAACACAAACACACAAACACAAAAAAACACACAAAAAAACACACAAAAACACACACACAAACAACTTTTCCTTTATTTTTTACTATCATTATCAAAATGTCCTTGAATTATTTTGTCATTAAATATCAGGGGTATTTGGAACTTCACTGAAAGGTAAAATCTTATTCATATTATGTAAAATTCTGATATCGAACAGTAATCGGCCATTTTGAATTAATCGTGTAATTTTGGCGCAATTTATGCCATTTCCACGTGTCGTACTTTAACAAACTCCTAGCAGGATCGTCCGTTCCACATAAAACTTGCTCAGGAGACACAAAAGACGTTAAACATGAAAAGTTATCAAAATAGTTTTGTCACACAAACACACACAAACACACACACAAACACACAAATACAAACACAGACACAAAAAAACACACAAACACACACAAACAACAACGGACACACAAAAAAGACACACACACAAACAAAAAACACACAAACAAACACAGACACAAACACACAAAAAAACACACAAAAAAGACACAAAAACACACAAACAGGACACACAAAGAAGACACACACACAAAAAACACACAGACACACAACACACACAAACAGAGGACACACAAAGAAGACACACACACAAAAAACACACAGACACACAACACACACAAACAAACACAGACACAAACACACAAAAAAACACACAAAAAACACACAGACACACAACACACACACAAAACACACAAACAAACACAGACACAAACACACAAAAAAACACACACACACACACACACACACACTGACGGCCCTGCCCCCTATAACTCACTGTAAACTTGCTAGCAGCCTCTGTGATGGCAGAGTGGGATCAGGCCGTCAGACCAATCCTGCTCACCTGTGGAGAATAAAGGAGCTCCTTCTCCACAGCTCTCTCTCTATCCTCTCATGCAGCAGGACCTCTGCCACCTGCCTTACCATGAATTAAGTTTAAATTTTCCACAAACACACACAAAACACACACAAACACAAAACACACACACAAACAACTTTTCCTTTATTTTTCACTATCATTATCAAAATGTCCTTGAATTATTTTGTCATTAAATATCAGGGGTATTTGGGACTTCACTGAAAGGTAAAATCTTATTCATATTATGTAAAATTCTGATATCGAACAGTAATCGGCCATTTTGAATTAATCGTGTAATTTTGGCGCAATTTATGCCATTTCCACGTGTCGTACTTTAACAAACTCCTAGCAGGATCGTCCGTTCCACATAAAACTCTCTCAGGAGAAACAAAAGACGTTAAACATGAAAAGTTATCAAAATAGTTTTGTCACACAAACACACACAAACACACACAAACACAAAACACACACACAAACACACAAATACAAACACAGACACACAAAAAAACACACAAACACACACAAACAACAACGGACACACAAAAAAGACACACACACAAACACACACAAACAAAAAACACACACACAAAACACACAAAAAAACACACAAAAACACACAAACAACAGAGGACACACAAAGAAGACACACACACAAAAAACACACAACACACAAACACACACAAAACACACAAACACAGACACAAACACACAAAAAAACACACAAAAACACAAACACACAAAAACACACAAACACACACACACACACACACACACACACACACACACACACACAAACAAACACAGACACAAACACACAAAAAAACACACAAAAACACACACACAAACACACACACACACACACACACACACACACACACACACACACAAACAAACACAGACACAAACACACAAAAAAACACACACAAAAACACACAAACACACACACACACACACACACACACACACACAAACAAACACAGACACAAACACAGACACAAACACACAAAAAAACACACAAAAAAACACACACAAACACACACACACACACACACACACACACTGACGGCCCTGCCCCCTATAACTCACTGTAGACTTGCTAGCAGCCTCTGTGATGGCAGAGTGGGATCAGGCCGTCAGACCAATCCTGCTCACCTGTGGAGAATAAAGGAGCTCCTTCTCCACAGGCTCTTTCTCTATCCTCTCATGCAGCAGGACCTCTGCCACCTGCCTTACCATGAATTAAGTTTAAATTTTCCACAAACACACACAAAACACAAACAAACAAACACAGACACAGACACAAAATCTTATTCATATTATGTAAAATTCTGATATCGAACAGTAATCGGCCATTTTGAATTAATCGTGTAATTTTGGCACAATTTATGCCATTTCCACGTGTCGTACTTTAACAAACTCCTAGCAGGATCGTCCGTTCCACATAAAACTTGCTCAGGAGAAACAAAAGACGTTAAACATGAAAAGTTATCAAAATAGTTTTGTCACACAAAACACAAACAAACACACACAAACACAAAACACACACACAAACACACAAATACAAACACAGACACATAAAAAAACACACAAACACACACAAACAACAACGGACACACAAAGAAGACACACACACAAAAAACACACAAACAAACACAGACACAAACACACAAAAAAAACACACAAAAAACACACAAAAACACACAAACACACACACACACACACACACACTGACGGCCCTGCCCCCTATAACTCACTGTAGTCTTGCTAGCAGCCTCTGTGATGGCAGAGTGGGATCAGGCCGTCAGACCAATCCTGCTCACCTGTGGAGAATAAAGGAGCTCCTTCTCCACAGACTCTCTCTCTATCCTCTCATGCAGCAGGACCTCTGCCACCTGCCCTTACCATGAATTAAGTTTAAGTTTTCCACAAACACACACAAAACACACACAAACACACACAAAACACACATAACACACAAACACACACAAACACACACAAAACACACACACAAACAACTTTTCCTTTATTTTTCACTATCATTATCAAAATGTCCTTGAATTATTTTGTCATTAAATATCAGGGGTATTTGGGACTTCACTGAAAGGTAAAATCTTATTCATATTAAGTAAAATTCTGATATCGAACAGTAATCGGCCATTTTGAATTAATCGTGTAATTTTGGCGCAATTTATGCCATTTCCACGTGTCGTACTTTAACAAACTCCTAGCAGGATCGTCCGTTCCACATAAAACTCTCTCAGGAGACACAAAAGACGTTAAACATGAAAAGTTATCAAAATAGTTTTGTCACACAAACACACACAAACACACACAAACACAAAACACACACACAAACACAAAAAAACACACAAACACACACAAACAACAACGGACACACAAAGAAGACACACACACACACACACACACACACAAAACACACAAACAAACACAGACACACAAAAAAACACACAAAAACACACACACACACACACACACACTGACGGCCCTGCCCCCTATAACTCACTGTAGACTTGCTAGCAGCCTCTGTAATGGCAGAGTGGGATCAGGCCGTCAGACCAATCCTGCTCACCTGTGGAGAATAAAGGAGCTCCTTCTCCACAGCTCTCTCTCTATCCTCTCATGCAGCAGGACCTCTGCCACCTGCCTTACCATGATTTAAGTTTAAATTTTCCACAAACACACACAAAACACACACAAACACAAAACACACACATAACACACACATAACACACAAACACACACAAAACACACACAAACACAAAACACACACATAACACACACAAACACAAAACACACACACAAACAACTTTTCCTTTATTTTTCACTATCATTATCAAAATGTCCTTGAATTATTTTGTCATTAAATATCAGGGGTATTTGGGACTTCACTGAAAGGTAAAATCTTATTCATATTATGTAAAATTCGGTTATCGAACAGTAATCGGCCATTTTGAATTAATCGTGTAATTTTGGCGCAATTTATGCCATTTCCACGTGTCGTACTTTACCAAACTCCTAGCAGGATCGTCCGTTCCACATAAAACTTGCTCAGGAGACACAAAAGACGTTAAACATGAAAAGTTATCAAAATAGTTTTGTCACACAAACACACACAAACACACACAAACACAAAACACACACACAAATACAAACACAGACACACAAAAAAACACACACAAACAACGGACACACAAAAAAGACACACACACAAACAAAAAACACACACAAACACAAAACACACAAACACACAAAAAAACACACAAAAACACACAAACAGAGGACACACAAAGAAGACACACACACAAAAAACACACACACACAAACACACACAAAACACAAACAAACACAGACACAAACACACAAAAAAACACACAAACACAAAACACACACACACACACAAAAAAACACACAAACAACAACGGACACACAAAAAAGACACACAAACACACAAATACAAACACAGACACACAAAAAAACACACAAACAACAAAGGACACACAAAAAAGACACACACACAAACACCCACAAACAAAAAACACACACAAACAAACACAAAACACACAAACAAATACAGACACAAACACACAAAAAAACACACAAACACACACAAAACACACAAACAGAGGACACACAAAGAAGACACACACACAAAAAACACACAGACACACACAAAACACACAAACAAAGACACAAACACACAAAAACACAAAAAACACACAAACACACACACACACACACGGTGACGGCCCTGCCCCCTATAACTCACTGTAGACTTGCTAGCAGCCTCTGTGATGGCAGAGTGGGATCAGGCCGTCAGACCAATCCTGCTCACCTGTGGAGAATAAAGGAGCTCCTTCTCCACAGTTCTCTCTCTATCCTCTCATGCAGCAGGACCTCTGCCACCTGCCTTACCATGAATTAAGTTTAAGTTTTCCACAAACACACAAAACACACACATAACACACACATAACACACAAACACACACAAAACACACAAAACACACACAAACACACACAAACACACACACACACACACACACAAAACACACTAACACACAGAGACACACAAAACATACAAACACACTCAAACAAACAGACACACACACCACACACATAAAACACACACACACACACACGGTTATGGCTATTATTTTGATATTGTTTTAATTAATAAATATACTTTAAAACTGTTGACCATTGTGTGGACTCCTTGTTTTGCCATGTTGCCCTAGACTAGAGCATGACAAAATGGGGGCTCATCCATACCTCATTGATTAATTGGCTGATTAATTCATTAGTTTGTTTGATAAAAGTTTTTTTCTTCAGTTTTGGAAAATATTGAGTTTTGTTTGGGAGTTCACACTTGAGTTTGTTTGTTTTTTTGGTTAAGAGTGGGAAGAGAGCATTTTTTTCGCCCCAGTTTCTAAGTTTCAGGATACAACAAGGTAAGTGTTGAGATGTGTTTACAGGTGTAGGTACTTTTGTTACTAGTTGGAACAAATCCCTTAGCGACCGTCACCAATAGGGTGTCGGCCGTTTGTTTGTTTCTTTGATTTCCTCTTAGTAGAGTTTTTGTGTAGCGGCGGATCTTGGGGGTCACACAGGTGGCTGGAGGGGAGAAATCCTCATGCCCGGGTGCCGACGGTAGGTTTAATTTAGGTAAGTTAATTAGGAATATTAGGTAAGTTAGGGGGGGGTTTGTTCCATATTGTTTAAAATTTTGTACTGCACATTGTGGACAAAGCCCCAACACTTGTTTTTGTTAGGTTTTGTTTTCTTCCCGCATGGAAAAATTAGTTTGGTTACGGACAAAGTTATTGACTCTCCGTTAGTGGAGCTTCTAAATCCGTGTACAAAAGACCAGCTACTTTTCTTTCTCTTGCAGAAAAAACCAACAAGAAAACTCTGTCTTTAGTAATGTTAAGATTGTATGAAGGTAAGGGAATGATTGATTGTGTGAAGGTAAGTGAATGATTGTAGGTGAATTTTATTAGGACTGTAGATTACTTTAAAGTAGAGAAATACAGAGCTTTAGGAGGGTCTCCTGACAATGTTCTATCCAGCTGTTATTTACTGCAGTTCATGTATGAGTTAACTACTGAAATAATCCTTCTTTTTGATACTTTAATCAGTTTGACTAATTAAATTATTCTTTAATTGATCAATTATATACATTATTTCAACTGATGTATCTTGTAGTGAATGTGAGCAGTAGTAAACATAGCTGGATGGATCATTGTCAGAGGGCGGGTTAGGGAGGCTTGACCCTCCTAAAGACACTTTATTCTTTAAAACTGGGACAAATGTTGATGTGTTTCATTTTTTAAACTACCTTTTCTTTCTCTTGCAGAAAAAAACAACAAAAAAACTATGGGGTAAATCCACAAAAGGATTGCGCGGCTTTTGCGGCCGCTAAACCGGTGCAAATGACACAAAAAGAGAGCGTCTAATTCACAAAGCACCCGCAAAGGGCGAATTGCGCTGCCAAGCAAATAGTGGCATTGTGCGCCTGTGCCATTTGCATGCATGTAAATTAGGTAATATTCATACATTCGGCGCAAAATTGCCCCCTTTCTATGCAAATAAGCCTCATTGCAAAAAACGTCTAATTCACAAAGGCCAGCGCTATTTGCCACACGCAAAAATAGTGGAGCAAATACCGTCTTTCAGAAGCGTGTATTAAACTGCGCGCAAACTCATTCCTCACTCCCGCTCTGTCTCTGTTTCTCTCTCTCTTCAATATCATTCAAGCCTGTGTGATACTGAATGATATTAAAGGTGAAATCTACATTCAGACATGACTGTAGACAGTCAGATCAAGTGGGGTTGTGGACTTATCTCTGATTTAAAAATAAAAATAACAGGACGGAGCTCAGGATTCATCCATACAGTAGGGGCTGCTTTATTACAAACAATTCCACCATATAAACATATAAATCTAGAATGTGTGTGTTTAACAGCTGACCTGTAGGTGTGTGTAGCAAAACACAGAACATGAATTACCGTCAGATCCTGATCTGGGACCTCATCTATAAAGCTTGCTTGCGCACAATAGGGGCATGAAAGATGCGGCGATGCGCACTGTACGGTGCGCGTCGCCGCCTAACCTTAGCCGTATGCTCTGCGTCGATTTAACGCGGAACCATAAATCAGCCTTGAACAGCACTGAGGGAGGAGGGACAGTGTCTTGAGGATTTACAGGCTGAGCCTACCGTTAGTTCTTAAACTGTAAAAAAAAAAGAAACGGGGGGGGGGGGACAAAAGCATGAGTTTGAAAAGTGGGGGGGCATGTCCCCCCTGTTCCCAGTGGAAATTGCGCCCTTATTTTCACTCGCTTTATTTTTTATTTCTATAGTTTTCATTATGGACCAATCTGTGTGCTGAAATATGGAGAAATGGAGAACACTGGAAACAGCTCCGCTCACTTACTTAGACAGTTTGAAAAGCTGCTGCAGCTGCAGAACTTTATGGGCGTGTTTGCGCCGGTATATCATTAGAGCAAAATCTTTTGTGAATAGGACCTTAAGGCAGGGCAAATTGCGGGCGCAAATGCGGCGCAATTCACAGCGCTATTTGCGGGCGCAATCTGTTCTTTGTGGATTTACCCCTATGTCTTTAGTAATGTTAAGATTGTATGAAGGTAAGTGAATGATTGATTGTATGAAGGTAAGTGAATGATTGATTGTATGAAGGTAAGTGAATGATTGTAGATTAATTTGATTAGGACTGTAGATTACTTTAAAGTAGAGAAATACAGAGCTTTAGGAGGGTCTCCTGACAATGTTCTATCCAGCTGTTATTTACTGCAGTTCATGTATGAGTTTTACTACTGAAATAATCCTTCTTTTTGATACTTTAATCAGTTTGACTAATTAAATTATTCTTTAATGGATCAATTATATACATTATTTCAACTGATGTATCTTGTAGGGAATGTGAGCAGTAGTAAACATAGCTGGATGGATCATTGTCAGAGGGCGGGTTAGGGAGGCTTGACCCTCCTAAAGACACTTTATTCCTTAAAACTGGGACAAATGTTGATGTGTTTCCTTTTTTAAACTACTTTTTCTTTCTCTTGCAGAAAAAAACAACAAGAAAACTCTGTCTTTAGTAATGTTAAGATTGTATGAAGGTAAGTGAATGATTGTAGATGAATTTGATTAGGACTGTAGATTACTTTAAAGTCAAAATGTCGAGATTAATGTTGAAGTACAATTTCCAGAAAAAAGTCAAAATGTCGAGAAAAAAGTCAAAATGTTGAGAAAAAAGTCCAAATGTCGAGAAAGTCAAAATTTCAAGAAAAAATTCAAAATGTCCAGAAAAAAGTCAAAATGTCCAGAAAAAAGTCAAAATATCGTGATTGATGTTGAAATGACGAGATTAATGTTGAAGTACAATTTCCAGAAAAAAGTCGAAATGTCGAGAAAAAAGTCGAAATGTCGAGAAAAAAAGTCAAAATGTTGAGAAAAAAGTCAAAATGTGATCAGTTGTTGAGGATTGCTGACCATTTCAAGTTGGAGGTCAGTGATAAACGGAGTAAGGATAGCATTAGAGTTATTATTAAAGCTTATCTGTCTGATGTGGGTATTATCAATCCTGGTAAATTGCAGGCTGCCGGACCTGTGGAAATCTGCTCCCGTCGTTACGTAACGACAGGAGCAGAATCTGAACGGCTCAAAAAAGTCACATGACACTGGGGGATTCTGCCGGGCGGGGGTACAGACCTTGCAGAAATTCATGGGATTTCATCTTTCCTGTGTTGGCAGGGTGAGGGGAGACCACTTTATACATGTTAAAACAAGAAAAAACGTGTTTTTCATAATAGGTCCCCTTTAATTGATCAATTATATACATTATTTCAACTGATGTATCTTGTAGTGAATGTGAGCAGTAGTAAACATAGCTGGATGGATCATTGTCAGAGGGCGGGTTAGGGAGGCTTGACCCTCCTAAAGACACTTTATTCCTTAAAACTGGGACAAATGTTGATGTGTTTCCTTTTTTAAACTACCCTTTCTTTCTCTTGCAGAAAAAAACAACAAAAAAACTTTGGCTTTAGTAATGTTAAGATTGTATGAAGGTAAGTGAATGATTGATTGTATGAAGGTAAGCAAATGATTGTAGATGAATTTGATTAGGACTGTAGATTACTTTAAAGTAGAATGTCGAGATTAATGAAGTACAATTTCCAGAAAAAAGTCAAAATGTCGAGAAAAAAGTCAAAATGTCGAGAAAAAAGTCAAAATTTCGAGAAAAAAGTCAAAATGTCCAGAAAAAAGTCAAAATGTCCAGAAAAAAGTCAAAATGTCCAGAAAAAAGTCAAAATATCGAGATTAATGTTGAAATGACGAGATTAATGTTGAAGTACAATTTCCAGAAAAAAGTCGAAATGTCGAGAAAAAAGTCCAAATGTTGAGAAAAAAGTCGAAATGTCGAGAAAAAAAGTCAAAATGTTGAGAAAAAAGTCAAAATGTGGAAAAAAAGTCGAAATGTCGAGAAAAAAAGTCAAAATGTTGAGAAAAAAGTCAAAATGTGGAAAAAACAGTTAAAATGTCGAGAAAAAAGTCGAAATGTCGAGATTAATGCTGAAGTACAATTTCCAGAAAAAAAGTTAAAAAGTCGAAATGTGCTGAAAAAAGTCAAAATTTCCAGAAAAAAGCTGAAATTTCGAAAAAAAAAGTCAAAATATCGAGATTGATGTTTAAATGTCGAGATTAATGTTGAAAGAAAAAAACTTTGTCTTTAGTAATGTTAAGATTGTATGAAGGTAAGTGAATGATTGACTGTATGAAGGTAAGTGAATGATTGTAGATGAATTTTATTAGGACTGTAGATTACTTTAAAGTAGATAAATACAGAGCTTTAGGAGGGTCTCCTGACAATGTTCTATCCAGCTGTTATTTACTGCAGTTCATGTATGAGTTTTACTACTGAAATTATCCTTCTTTTTGATACTTTAATCAGTTTGACTAATTAAATTATTCTTTAATGGATCAATTATATACATTATTTCTGTTCTGTTTCTGTTCTGAGGGGATTGTTTTGTGCCAGGCTGTGTTGTGCTGGTGTTGTTGTTTTTTAGGCACTGAGTTTGTGGGATCCTGTGTGTGTGCAGCCGTATTAAGTCGCTGTTGCTTCTGTCCCTGTTAGGCTTAAGAGCGAGTTCCGTTTGGAGTTCGTTTGGGGGCGTGTTAGTGTGGTGTGAAAGTGGCTGGAGCAGTTGTCTCGGGGGCACATCCGCAGCTGCAGGTGAGTCGCCATTTAGTGGTTGCTTTGCCGGGCTGACGGGCTTTAGTGCGTAAATACCCACCACCAAATACCTGAAGACTAGGGGGAGCTTAGCTAGATTCTGGTTAGGCAGTTAGAGGGACGGGGCTACGGTGACGTTTTGGCTGTGGGGGGACTGTGTGAGCTCAGTGTGCTACAGGTTAAGCACTGCAGTTTGTTTTTGTTTTTTTTTGCATTGGTTTGTATAGTCTGTGTTTGGACAGGTAATTGGGCTGGTTGATAACCATGGCTAGTGTGGAGGATTTTTTGAAAGCTCCATCAGAGGAGTCTTTGGAGTACTACACATAGGGTTGCCACCTTTCAGAAATAGAAATAAGGGACGCCCTGATTTCAGTAGCGCAGGAGCCAAAAAAAAGCCCCAAAACTTCTAAACTGAATAAAAATGTGTTTATTTTATATGAAAAACAAAATGCCCTGATTTAAAGTTTAAAATGCTTTAATAGCATTGAACTTTCATGACTGTAGAGACAGACAACCATATAGCAACTGAAATAGCCTCCTATGCTACGTATGTCCACATCAGCCTAGATGTATAATATAGCTACAGGTGAAGAATATGGTGTAAAAGTTAATTTATTTCAATAATTCAACTAGAATATGGTGTAAAAGTTAATTTATTTCAATAATTCAACTAGAATATGGTGTAAACGTTAATTTATTTCAATAATTCAACTAGAATACGGTGTAAAAGTTAATTTATTTCAATAATTCAACTAGAATATGGTGTAAAAGTTAATTTATTTCAATAATTCAACTAGAATATGGTGGAAACGTTAATTTATTTCAATAACTCAACTAGAATATGGTGTAAAAGTTAATTTATTTCAATAATTCAACTAGAATATGGTGTAAAAGTTAATTTATTTCAATAATTCAACTAGAATATGGTTTAAAAATTAATGAAAATACGGTACAAATCGTGTCCCGTATTAGTTCAATACGGGACGCAACATTTTTTTCTCAAATAAAGGACAATTCCGTGTTTTACGGGACGGGTGGCAACCCTAACTACACACGTGATCAGTTGTTGAGGATTGCTGACCATTTCAAGTTGGAGGTCAGTGATAAACGGAGTAAGGATAGCATTAGAGCTATTATTAAAGCTTATCTGTCTGATGTGGGTATTGTCAATCCTGGTAAATTGCAGGCTGCCGGACCTATGGAAATCTGCTCCCGTCGTTACGTAACGACAGGAGCAGAATCTGAACGGCTCAAAAAAGTCACATGACACTGGGGGATTCTGCCGGGCGGGGGTACAGACCTTGCAGAAATTCATGGGATTTCATCTTTCCTGTGTTGGCAGGGTGAGGGGAGAAACCTTTATACATGTTAAACCAAGAAAAAACGTGTTTTTCATAATAGGTCCCCTTTAATTGATCAATTATATACATTATTTCAACTGATGTATCTTGTAGTGAATGTGAGCAGTAGTAAACATATCTGAATGGATCATTGTCAGAGGGCGGGTTAGGGAGGGTTGACCCTCCTAAAGACACTTTATTCCTTAAAACCGGGACAAATGTTGATGTGTTTCCTTTTTTAAACTACCTTTTCTTTCTCTTGCAGAAAAAAACAACAAAAAAACTCTGTCTTTAGTAATGTTAAGATTGTATGAAGGTAAGTGAATGATTGATTGTATGAAGGTAAGTGAATGATTGTAGATGAATTTGATTGGGACTGTAGATTACTTTAAAGTAGAATGTCGTGATTAATGTTGAAGTACAAATTCCAGAAAAAATTTAAAATGTCCAGAAAAAAGTCAAAATATCGAGATTGATGTTGAAATGACGAGATTAATGTTGGAGTACAATTTCCAGAAAAAAAGTTAAAATGTCGAGAAAAAAGTCAAAATGTCGAGAAAAAAGCCGAAATTTCGAAAAAAAAAAGTCAAAATATCGAGATTGATGTTTAAATGTAGAGATTAATGTTGAAAGAAAAAACTTTGTCTTTAGTAATGTTAAGATTGTATGAAGGTAAGTGAATGATTGATTGTATGAAGGTAAGTGAATGATTGTAGATTCATTTGATTAGGACTGTAGATTACTTTAAAGTAGAGAAATACAGAGCTTTAGGAGGGTCTCCTGACAATGTTCTATCCAGCTGTTATTTACTGCAGTTCATGTATGAGTTTTACTACTGAAATAATCCTTCTTTTTGATACTTTAATCAGTTTGACTAATTCAATTATTCTTTAATTGATCAATTATATACATTATTTCAACTGATGTATCTTGTAGTGAATGTGAGCAGTAGTAAACATAGCTGGATGGATCATTGTCAGAGGGCGGGTTAGGGAGGGTTGACCCTCCTAAAGACACTTTATTCCTTAAAACTGGGACAAATGTTGATGAGTTTCCTTTTTTAAACTACCTTTTCTTTCTCTTGCAGAAAAAACCAACAAGAAAACTCTGTCTTTAGTAATGTTAAGATTGTATGAAGGTAAGTGAATGATTGATCGTATGCAGGTAAGTGAATGATTGTAGATGAATTTGATTAGGACTGTAGATTACTTTAAAGTAGAATGTCGAGATTAATTTTGAAGTACAATTTCCAGAAAAAAGTCTAAATGTCGAGAAAAAAGTAAAAATGTCGAGAAAAAAGTCGAAATGTTGAGAAAAAAGTTGAAATGTCGAGATGTTTAAATGTCGAGATTAATGTTGAAAGAAAAAAACTTTGTCTTTAGTAATGTTAAGATTGTATGAAGGTAAGTGAATGATTGATTGTATGAAGGTAAGTGAATGATTGTAGATTAATTTTATTAGGACTGTAGATTACTTTAAAGAAGAAAAATACAGAGCTTTAGGAGGGTCTCCTGACAATGTTCTATCCAGCTGTTATTTACTGCAGTTCATGTATGAGTTTTACTACTGAAATAATCCTTCTTTTTGATACTTTAATCAGTTTGAGTAATTAAATTATTCTTTAATGGATCAATTATATACATTATTTCTGTTCTGTTTCTGTTCTGAGGAGATTGTTTTGTTCCAGGCTGTGTTGTGCTGGTGTTGTTTTTTAGGCACTGAGTTTGTGGGATCCTGTGCGTGTGCAGCCGTATTAAGTCGCTGTTGCTTCTGTCCCCGTTAGGCTTAAGAGCGAGTTCCCTTTGGAGTTCGTTTGGGGGCGTGTTAGTGTGGTGTGAAAGTGGCTGGAGCAGTTGTCTCGGGGGCACATCCGCAGCTGCAGGTGAGTCGCCATTTAGTGGTTGCTTTGCCGGGCTGACGGGCTTTAGTGCGTAAATACCCACCACCAAATACCTGAAGACTAGGGGGGAGCTTAGCTAGATTCTGGTTAGGCAGTTAGAGGGACGGGGCTACGGTGACGTTTTGGCTGTGGGGGGACTGTGTGAGCTCAGTGTGCTACAGGTTAAGCACTGCAGGTTGTTTTTATTTGCATTGGTTTGTATAGTCTGTGTTTGGACAGGTAATTGGGCTGGTTGATAACCATGGCTAGTGTGGAGGATTTTTTGAAAGCTCCATCAGAGGAGTCTTTGGAGTACTACACACGTGATCAGTTGTTGAGGATTGCTGACCATTTCAAGTTGGAGGTCAGTGATAAACGGAGTAAGGATAGCATTAGAGCTATTATTAAACTTATCTGTCTGATGTGGGTATTGTCAATCCTGGTAAATTGCAGGCTGCCGGACCTGTGGAAATCTGCTCCCGTCGTTACGTAACGACAGGAGCAGAATCTGAACGGCTCAAAAAAGTCACATGACACTGGGGGATTCTGCCGGGCGGGGGTACAGACCTTGCAGAAATTCATGGGATTTCATCTTTCCTGTGTTGGCAGGGTGAGGGGAGACCACTTTATACATGTTAAAACAAGAAAAAACGTGTTTTTCACAATAGGTCCCCTTTAATTGATCAATTATATACATTATTTCAACTGATGTATCTTGTAGTGAATGTGAGCAGTAGTAAACATAGCTGGATGGATCATTGTCAGAGGGCGGGTTAGGGAGGGTTGACCCTCCTAAAGACACTTTATTCCTTAAAACTGGGACAAATGTTGATGTGTTTCCTTTTTTAAACTATCTTTTCTTTCTCTTGCAGAAAAAACCAACAAGAAAACTGTCTTTAGTAATGTTAATATTGTATAAAGGTAAGTGAATGATTGATTGTATGAAGGTAAGTGAATGATTGTAGATGAATTTGATTAGGACTGTAGATTACTTTAAAGTAGAATGTCGAGATTAATGTTGAAGTATAATTTCCAGAAAAAAGTCAAAATGTTGAGAAAAAATTCAAAATGTCTAGATTAATGTTGAAATGACGAGATTAATGTTGAAGTACAATTTCCAGAAAAAAGTCGAGAAAAAAGTCAAAATGTTGAGAAAAAAGTCTAAATGTCGAGAAAAAAGTCAAAATGTCGACAAAAAAAGTCAAAATTTTGAGAAAAGTCAAAATGTCAAAAAAAAAGTCAAAATGTCGAGATTAATGTTGAAGTACAATTTCCAGAAAAAAAGTTAAAATGTCGAGAAAAAAGTCAAAATGTCGAGAAAAAAGTCAAAATTTCCAGAAAAAAGTCAAAATGTTGAGAAAAAAGCCGAAATTTGGAAAAAAAAGTCAAAATATCGAGATTGATGTTTAAATGTCGAGATTAATGTTGAAAGAAAAAAACCTTTGTCTTTAGTAATGTTAAGATTGTATGAAGGTAAGTGAATGATTGATTGTATGAAGGTAAGTGAATGATTGTAGATGAATTTTATTAGGACTGTAGATTACTTTAAAGTAGAGAAATACAGAGCTTTAGGAGGGTCTCCTGACAATGTTCTATCCAGCTGTTATTTACTGCAGTTCATGTATGAGTTTTACTACTGAAATAATCCTTCTTTTTGATACTTTAATCAGTTTGACTAATTAAATTATTCTTTAATTGATCAATTCAATTGATGTATCTTGTAGTGAATGTGAGCAGTAGTAAACATAGCTGGATGGATCATTGTCAGAGGGCGGGTTAGGGAGGGTTGACCCTCCTAAAGACACTTTATTCCTTAAAACTGGGACAAATGTTGATGTGTTTCCTTTTTTTAAACTACCTTTTCTTTCTCTTGCAGAAAAAACCAACAAGAAAACTCTGTCTTTAGTAATGTTAAGATTGTATGAAGGTAAGTGATTGATTGATCGTATGAAGGTAAGTGAATGATTGTAGATTAATTTGATTAGGACTGTAGATTACTTTAAAGTAGAAAAATACAGAGCTTTAGGAGGGTCTCCTGACAATATTCTATCCAGCTGTTATTTACTGCAGTTCATGTATGAGTTTTACTACTGAAATAATCCTTCTTTTTGATACTTTAATCAGTTTGACTAATTAAATTATTCTTTAGTTGATCAATTATATACATTATTTCTGTTCTGTTCTGTTTCTGTTCTGAGGAGATTGTTTTGTTCCAGGCTGTGTTGTGCTGGTGTTGTTGTTTTTTAGGCACTGAGTTTGTGGGTTCCTGTGTGTGTGCAGCCGTATTAAGTCGCTGTTGCTTCTGTCCCTGTTAGGCTTAAGAGCGAGTTCCCTTTGGAGTTCGTTTGGGGGCGTGTTAGTGTGGTGTGAAAGTGGCTGGAGCAGTTGTCTCGGGGGCACATCCGCAGCTGCAGGTGAGTCGCCATTTAGTGGTTGCTTTGCCGGGCTGACGGGCTTTAGTGCGTAAATACCCACCACCAAATACCTGAAGACTAGGGGGGAGCTTAGCTAGATTCTGGTTAGGCAGTTAGAGGGACGGGGCTACGGTGACGTTTTGGCTGTGGGGGGACTGTGTGAGCTCAGTGTGCTACAGGTTAAGCACTGCAGTTTGTTTTGTTTTTTTTTTGCATTGGTTTGTATAGTCTGTGTTTGGACAGGTAACTGGGCTGGTTGATAACCATGGCTGTTGTGGAGGATTTTTTGAAAGCTCCATCACAGGAGTCTTTGGAGTACTACACACGTGATCAGTTGTTGAGGATTGCTGACCATTTCAAGTTGGAGGTCAGTGATAAACGGAGTAAGGATAGCATTAGAGCTATTATTAAAGCTTATCTGTCTGATGTGGGTATTGTCAATCCTGGTAAATTGCAGGCTGCCGGACCTATGGAAATCTGCTCCCGTCGTTACGTAACGACAGGAGCAGAATCTGAACGGCTCAAAAAAGTCACATGACACTGGGGGATTCTGCCGGGCGGGGGTACAGACCTTGCAGAAATTCATGGGATTTCATCTTTCCTGTGTTGGCAAGGTGAGGGGAGACCACTTTATACATGTTAAAACAAGAAAAAACGTGTGTTTCATAATAGGTCCCCTTTAATTGATCAATTATATAAATTATTTCAACTGATGTATCTTGTAGTGAATGTGAGCAGTAGTAAACATAGCTGGATGGATCATTGTCAGAGGGCGGGTTAGGGAGGGTTGACCCTCCTAAAGACACTTTATTCCTTAAAACTGGGACAAATGTTGATGTGTTTCCTTTTTTAAACTACCTTTTCTTTCTCTTGCAGGAAAAACCAACAAGAAAACTGTCTTTAGCAATGTTAAGATTGTATGAAGGTAAGTGAACTATTGTAGATGAATTTGATTAGGACTGTAGATTACTTTAAAGTCAAAATGTCGAGATTAATGTTGAAGTACAATTTCCAGAAAAAAGTCAAAATGTCGAGAAAAAAGTCAAAATGTCGAGAAAAAAGCAGAAATTTCGAGAAAAAAGTCAAAATGTCCAGAAAAAAGTCAAAATATCGAGATTGATGCTGAAGTACAATTTCCAGAAAAAAAGTCGAAATGTCGAGAAAAAAGTCGAAATTTCCAGAAAAAAGTCAAAATTTCGAAAAAAAAAAGTCAAAATATCGAGATTAATGTTGAAAGAAAAAAACTTTGTCTTTAGTAATGTTAAGATTGTATGAAGGTAAGTGAATGATTGATCGTATGAAGGTAAGTGAATGATTGTAGATGAATTTGATTAGGACTGTAGATTACTTTAAAGTAGAGAAATACAGAGCTTTAGGAGGGTCTCCTGACAATGTTCTATCCAGCTGTTATTTACTGCAGTTCATGTATGAGTTTTACTACTGAAATAATCCTTCTTTTTGATACTTTAATCAGTTTGACTAATTAAATTATTCTTTAATGGATCAATTATATACATTATTTCTGTTCTGTTTCTGTTCTGAGGAGATTGTTTTGTTCCAGGCTGTGTTGTGTTGGTGTTGTTGTTTTTTAGGTACTGAGTTTGTGGGATCCTGTGTGTGTGCAGCCGTATTAAGTCGCTGTTGCTTCTGTCCCTGTTAGGCTTAAGAGCGAGTTCCCTTTGGAGTTCGTTTGGGGGCGTGTTAGTGTGGTGTGAAAGTGGCTGGAGCAGTTGTCTCGGGGGCACATCCGCAGCTGCAGGTGAGTCGCCATTTAGTGGTTGCTTTGCCGGGCTGACGGGCTTTAGTGCGTAAATACCCACCACCAAATACCTGAAGACTAGGGGGGAGCTTAGCTAGATTCTGGTTAGGCAGTTAGAGGGACGGGGCTACGGTGACGTTTTGGCTGTGGGGGGACTGTGTGAGCTCAGTGTGCTACAGGTTAAGCACTGCAGTTTGTTTTTGTTTTTTTTGCATTGGTTTGTATAGTCTGTGTTTGGACAGGTAATTGGGCTGGTTGATAACCATGGCTAGTGTGGAGGATTTTTTGAAAGCTCCATCAGAGGAGTCTTTGGAGTACTACACACGTGATCAGTTGTTGAGGATTGCTGACCATTTCAAGTTGGAGGTCAATGATAAACGGAGTAAGGATAGCATTAGAGCTATTATTAAAGCTTATCTGTGATGTGGGTATTGTCAATCCTGGTAAATTGCAGGCTGCCGGACCTATGGAAATCTGCTCCCGTCGTTACGTAACGACAGGAGCAGAATCTGAACGGCTCAAAAAAGTCACATGACACTGGGGGATTCTGCCGGGCGGGGGTACAGACCTTGCAGAAATTCATGGGATTTCATCTTTCCTGTGTTGGCAGGGTGAGGGGAGACCACTTTATACATGTTAAAACAAGAAAAAACGTGTTTTTCATAATAGGTCCCCTTTAATTGATCAATTATATACATTATTTCAACTGATGTATCTTGTAGTGAATGTGAGCAGTAGTAAACATAGCTGGATGGATCATTGTCAGAGGGCGGGTTAGGGAGGCTTGACCCTCCTAAAGACACTTTATTCCTTAAAACTGGGACAAATGTTGATGTGTTTCCTTTTTTAAACTACCTTTTCTTTCTCTTGCAGAAAAAAACAACAAAAAAACTTTCTTTAGTAATGTTAAGATTGTATGAAGGTAAGTGAATGATTGATTGTATGAAGGTAAGTGAATGATTGTAGATGAATTTTATTAGGACTGTAGATTACTTTAAAGTAGAATGTCGAGATTAATGTTGAAGTACAATTTCCAGGAAAAAGTCAAAATGTCGAGAAAAAAGTCGAAATTTCGAGAAAAAAGTCAAAATGTCCAGAAAAAAGTCAAAATATCGAGAAAAAAGTTGAAATGTCGAGATTAATGTTGAAATGACGAGATTAATGTTGAAGTACAATTTCCAGAAAAGTCTAAATGTCGAGAAAAAAGTCAAAACGTTGAGAAAAAGTCAAAATGTCGAAAAAAAAAGTTAAAATGTCAAGAAAAAAGTCGAAATGTCGAGATTAATGCTGAAGTACAATTTCCAGAAAAAAAGTTAAAATGTCGAGAAAAAAGTCGAAATGTCCTGAAAAAAGTCAAAATTTCCAGAAAAAAGTCAAAATGTCGAAAAAAAAGCTGAAATTTCGGGAAAAAAAAAGTCAAAATATCGAGATTGATGTTTAAATGTCGAGATTATGTTGAAAGAAAAAAACTCTGTCTTTAGTAATGTTAAGATTGTATGAAGGTAAGTGAATGATTGATCGTATGAAGGTAAGTGAATGATTGTAGGTGAATTTGATTAGGACTGTAGATTACTTTAAAGTAGAGAAATACAGAGCTTTAGGAGGGTCTCCTGACAATGTTCTATCCAGCTGTTATTTACTGCAGTTCATGTATGAGTTTTACTACTGAAATAATCCTTCTTTTTGATACTTTAATCAGTTTGACTAATTAAATTATTCTTTAATGGCTCAATTATATACATGATTTCTGTTCTGTTTCTGTTCTGAGGAGATTGTTTTGTTCCAGGCTGTGTTGTGCTGGTGTTGTTGTTTTTTAGGCACTGAGTTTGTGGGATCCTGTGTGTGAGCAGCCGTATTAAGTCGCTGTTGCTTCTGTCCCTGTTCGGCTTAAGAGCGAGTTCCCTTTGGAGTTCGTTTGGGGGCGTGTTAGTGCGGTGTGAAAGTGGCTGGAGCAGTTGTCTCGGGGGCACATCCGCAGCTGCAGGTGAGTCGCCATTTAGTGGTTGCTTTGCCGGGCTGACGGGCTTTAGTGCGTAAATACCCACCACCAAATACCTGAAGACTAGGGGGGAGCTTAGCTAGATTCTGGTTAGGCAGTTAGAGGGACGGGGCTACGGTGACGTTTTGGCTGTGGGGGGACTGTGTGAGCTCAGTGTGCTACAGGTTAAGCACTGCAGTTTGTTTTGTTTTTGCATTGGTTTGTATAGTCTGTGTTTGGACAGGTAATTGGGCTGGTTGATAACCATGGCTAGTGTGGAGGATTGTTTGAAAGCTCCATCAGAGGAGTCTTTGGAGTACTACACACGTGATCAGTTGTTGAGGATTGCTGACCATTTCAAGTTGGAGGTCAGTGATAAACGGAGTAAGGATAGCATTAGAGCTATTATTAAAGCTAATCTGTCTGATGTGGGTATTGTCAATCCTGGTAAATTGCAGGCTGCCGGACCTATGGAAATCTGCTCCCGTCGTTACGTTATGACAGGAGCAGAATCTGAACGGCTCAAAAAAGTCACATGACACTGGGGGATTCTGCCGGGCGGGGGTACAGACCTTGCAGAAATTCATGGGATTTCATCTTTCCTGTGTTGGCAGGGTGAGGGGAGACCACTTTATACATGTTAAAACAAGAAAAAACGTGTTTTTCATAATAGGTCCCCTTTAATTGATCAATTATATACATTATTTCAACTGATGTATCTTGTAGTGAATGTGAGCAGTAGTAAACATAGCTGGATGGATCATTGTCAGAGGGCGGGTTAGGGAGGGTTGACCCTCCTAAAGACACTTTATTCCTTAAAACTGGGACAAATGTCTATGTGTTTCCTTTTTTAAACTACCTTTTCTTTCTCTTGCAGGAAAAACCATCAAGAAAACTGTCTTTAGTAATGTTAAGATTGTATGAAGGTAAGTGAATGATTGTAGATGAATTTGATTAGGACTGTAGATTACTTTAAAGTAGAGAAATACAGAGCTTTAGGAGGGTCTCCTGACAATGTTCTATCCAGCTGTTATTTACTGCAGTTCATGTATGAGTTTTACTACTGAAATAATCTTTCTTTTTGATACTTTAATCAGTTTGACTAATTAAATTATTCTTTAATGGATCAATTATATACATTATTTCAACTGATGTATCTTGTAGTGAATGTGAGCAGTAGTAAACATAGCTGGATGGATCATTGTCAGAGGGCGGGTTAGGGAGGCTTGACCCTCCTAAAGACACTTTATTCCTTAAAACTGGGACAAATGTTGATGTGTTTCCTTTTTTAAACTACCTTTTCTTTCTCTTGCAGAAAAAAACAACAAAAAAACTTTGTCTTTAGTAATGTTAAGATTGTATGAAGGTAAGTGAATGATTGATCGTATGAAGGTAAGTGAATGATTGTAGATGAATTTGATTAGGACTGTAGATTACTTTAAAGTAGAGAAATACAGAGCTTTAGGAGGGTCTCCTGACAATGTTCTATCCAGCTGTTATTTACTGCAGTTCATGTATGAGTTTTACTACTGAAATAATCCTTCTTTTTGATACTTTAATCAATTTGACTAATTAAATTATTCTTTAATGGATCAATTATATACATTATTTCTGTTCTGTTTCTGTTCTGAGGAGATTGTTTTGTGCCAGGCTGTGTTGTGCTGGTGTTGTTTTTTAGTCACTGAGTTTGTGGGATCCTGTGTGTGCAGCCGTATTAAGTCGCTGTTGCTTCTGTCCCTGTTAGGCTTAAGAGCGAGTTCCCTTTGGAGTTCGTTTGGGGGCGTGTTAGTGTGGTGTGAAAGTGGCTGGAGCAGTTGTCTCGGGGGCACATCCGCAGCTGCAGGTGAGTCGCCATTTAGTGGTTGCTTTGCCGGGCTGACGGGCTTTAGTGCGTAAATACCCACCACCAAATACCTGAAGACTAGGGGGGAGCTTAGCTAGATTCTGGTTAGGCAGTTAGAGGGACGGGGCTACGGTGACGTTTTGGCTGTGGGGGGACTGTGTGAGCTCAGTGTGCTACAGGTTAAGCACTGCAGTTTGTTTTTTTTTGCATTGGTTTGTATAGTCTGTGTTTGGACAGGTAATTGGGCTGGTTGATAACCATGGCTAGTGTGGAGGATTTTTTGAAAGCTCCATCAGAGGAGTCTTTGGTAGGGTTGCCACCCGTCCCGTAAAATACGGAATTGTCCTTTATTTGAGAAAAAAATGTTGCGTCCCGTATTGAACTAATACGGGACACGATTTGTACCGTATTTTCATTAACTTTTACACCATAATCTAGTTGAATTATTGAAATAAATTAACTTTTACACCATATTCTAGTTGAATTATTGAAATAAATTAACTTTTACACCATATTCTAGTTGAATTATTGAAATAAATTAACTTTTACACCATATTCTAGTTGAATTATTGAAATAAGTTAACTTTTACACCATATTTTAGTTGAATTATTGAAACAAATTAACTTTTACACCATATTCTAGTTGAATTATTGAAATAAATTAACTTTTACACCATATTCCAGTTGAATTATTGAAATAAATTAACTTTTACACCATATTCTAGTTGAATTATTGAAATAAATTAACGTTTACACCATATATTTGAATTATTGAAATAAATTAACTTTTACACCATATTCTTCACCTGTAGGCTATATTATACATCTGGGCTGATGTGGACATACGTAGCATAGGAGGATATTTCAGTTGCTAGTATGGTTGTCTGTCTGTACAGTCATGCTAGTTCAATGCTATTAAAGCACTTTAAACTTTAAATCAAAGCATTTAGTTTTTTCATATAAAATAAACACATTTTTATTCAGTTTAGAAGTTTTGGGGCTTTTTTTTTTGGCTCCTGTGCTGCTGAAATCGGGGCGTCCCTTATTTCTATTTCTGAAAGGTGGCGACCCTAGTCTTTGGAGTACTACACACGTGATCAGTTGTTGAGGATTGCTGACCATTTCAAGTTGGAGGTCAGTGATAAACGGAGTAAGGATAGCATTAGAGCTATTATTAAAGCTAATCTGTCTGATGTGGGTATTGTCAATCCTGGTAAATTGCAGGCTGCCGGACCTATGGAAATCTGCTCCCGTCGTTACGTAACGGCAGGAGCAGAATCTGAACGGCTCAAAAAAGTCACATGACACTGGGGGATTCTGCCGGGCGGGGGTACAGACCTTGCAGAAATTCATGGGATTTCATCTTTCCTGTGTTGGCAGGGTGAGGGGAGACCACTTTATACATGTTAAAACAAGAAAAAACGTGTTTTTCATAATAGGTCCCCTTTAATTGATCAATTATATTCATTATTTCAACTGATGTATCCTGTAGTGAATGTGAGCAGTAGTAAACATAGCTGGATGGATCATTGTCAGAGGGCGGGTTAGGGAGGCTTGACCCTCCTAAAGACACTTTATTCCTTAAAACTGGGACAAATGTTGATGTGTTTCCTTTTCTAAACTACCTTTTCTTTCTCTTGCAGAAAAAACCAACAAAAAAACTCTGTCTTTAGTAATGTTAAGATTGTATGAAGGTAAGTGAATGATTGATTGTATGAAGGTAAGTGAATGATTGTAGATGAATTTTATTAGGACTGTAGATTACTTTAAAGTAGAAAAATACAGAGCTTTAGGAGGGTCTCCTGACAATGTTCTATCCAGCTGTTATTTACTGCAGTTCATGTATGAGTTTTACTACTGAAATAATCCTTCTTTTTGATACTTTAATCAGTTTGACTAATTAAATTCTTCTTTAATTGATCAATTATATACATTATTTCAACTGATGTATCTTGTAGTGAATGTGAGCAGTAGTAAACATAGCTGGATGGATCATTGTCAGAGGGCGGGTTAGGGAGGCTTGACCCTCCTAAAGACACTTTATTCCTTAAAACTGGGACAAATGTTGATGTGTTTCCTTTTTTAAACTACCTTTTCTTTCTCTTGCAGAAAAAAACAACAAGAAAACTCTGTCTTTAGTAATGTTGTATGAAGGTAAGTGAATGATTGTAGATGAATTTGATTAGGACTGTAGATTACTTTAAAGTAGAATGTCGAGATTAATGTTGAAGTACAATTTCCAGAAAAAAGTCAAAATGTCGAGAAAAAAGTCGAAATGTCGAGAAAAAAAGTCAAAATGTTGAGAAAAAAGTCAAAATGTTGAAAAAAAAAGTTAAAATGCCGAGGAAAAAAGTCAAAATATCGAGATTGATGTTGAAATGACGAGATTAATGTTGAAGTACAATTTCCAGAAAAAAAGTCAAAATGTTGAGAAAAAAGTCGAAATGTCGAGAAAAAAGTCGAAATTTCCAGAAAAAAGTCAAAATGTCCAGAAAAAAGTCAAAATATCGAGATTAATGTTGAAATGACGAGATTAATGTTGAAGTACAATTTCCAGAAAAAAGTCAAAATGTCGAGAAAAAAGTTGAAATGTCGAGATTAATGCTGAAGTACAATTTCCAGAAAAAAAGTTAAAATTTCCAGAAAAAAGTCAAAATGTCTAGAAAAAAGCAGAAATTTCGAAAAAAAAAAAAAGTCAAAATATCAAGATTGATGTTTAAATGTCGAGATTAATGTTGAAAGAAAAAAACTTTGTATTTAGTAATGTTAAGATTGTATGAAGGTAAGTGAATGATTGATTGTATGAAGGTAAGTGAATGATTGTAGATAAATTTGATTAGGACTGTAGATTACTTTAAAGTAGAGAAATACAGAGCTTTAGGAGGGTCTCCTGACAATGTTCTATCCAGCTGTTATTTACTGCAGTTCATGTATGAGTTTTACTACTGAAATAATCCTTCTTTTTGATACTTTAATCAGTTTGACTAATTAAATTATTCTTAAATTGATCAATTATATACATTATTTCAACTGATGTATCTTGTAGTGAATGTGAGCAGTAGTAAACATAGCTGGATGGATCATTGTCAGAGGGCGGGTTAGGGAGGCTTGACCCTCCTAAAGACACTTTATTCCTTAAAACTGGGACAAATGTTGATGTGTTTCCTTTTTTAAACTACCTTTTCTTTCTCTTGCAGAAAAAAACAACAAGAAAACTCTGTCTTTAGTAATTTTAAGATTGTATGAAGGTAAGTGAATGATTGATTGTATGAAGGTAAGCAAATGATTGTAGATGAATTTGATTAGGACTGTAGATTACTTTAAAATAGAATGTCGAGATTAATGTTGAAGTACAATTTCCAGAAAAAAGTGAAAATGTCGAGAAAAAAGTGAAAATGTCGAGAAAAAAGTCAAATTGTCGAGAAAAAAGTCTAAATGTCCAGAAAAAAGTCAAAATATCGAGATTGATGTTGAAATGACGAGATTAATGTTGAAGTACAATTTCCAGAAAAAAGTCAAAATGTCGAGAAAAAAGTCGAAATGTCGAGAAAAAAAGTCAAAATGTTGAGAAAAAACTCAATGTCCAGAAAAAAGTTGAAATGTCCAGAAAAAAGTCAAAATATCGAGATTGATGTTGAAATAACTAGATTAATGTTGAAAGAAAAAAACTTTGTCTTTAGTAATGTTAAGATTGTATGAAGGTAAGTGAATGATTGTAGATGAATTTTATTAGGACTGTAGATTACTTTAAAGTAGAGAAATACAGAGCTTTAGGAGGGTCTCCTGACAATGTTCTATCCAGCTGTTATTTACTGCAGTTCATGTATGAGTTTTACTACTGAAATAATCCTTCTTTTTGATACTTTAATCACTTTGACTAATTCAATTATTCTTTAATGGATCAATTATATACATTATTTCTGTTCTGTTCTGTTTCTGTTCTGAGGAGATTGTTTTGTTCCAGGCTGTGTTGTGCTGGTGTTGTTTTTTAGGGACTGAGTTTGTGGGATCCTGTGTGTGCGCAGCCGTATTAAGTCGCTGTTGCTTCTGTCCCTGTTAGGCTTAAGAGCGAGTTCCCTTTGGAGTTGGTTTGGGGGCGTGTTAGTGTGGTGTGAAAGTGGCTGGAGCAGTTGTCTCGGGGGCACATCCGCAGCTGCAGGTGAGTCGCCATTTAGTGGTTGCTTTGCCGGGCTGACGGGCTTTAGTGCGTAAATACCCACCACCAAATACCTGAAGACTAGGGGGAGCTTAGCTAGATTCTGGTTAGGCAGTTAGAGGGACGGGGCTACGGTGACGTTTTGGCTGTGGGGGGACTGTGTGAGCTCAGTGTGCTACAGGTTAAGCACTGCAGTTTGGGTTTTTTTTGCATTGGTTTGTATAGTCTGTGTTTGGACAGGTAATTGGGCTGGTTGATAACCATGGCTAGTGTGGAGGATTTTTTGAAAGCTCCATCAGAGGAGTCTTTGGAGTACTACACACGTGATCAGTTGTTGAGGATTGCTGACCATTTCAAGTTGGAGGTCAGTGATAAACGGAGTAAGGATAGCATTAGAGCTATTATTAAAGCTTATCTGTCTGATGTGGGTATTGTCAATCCTGGTAAATTGCAGGCTGCCGGACCTATGGAAATCTGCTCCCGTCGTTACGTAACGACAGGAGCGGAATCTGAACGGCTCAAAAAAGTCACATGACACTGGGGGATTCTGCCGGGCGGGGGTACAGACCTTGCAGAAATTCATGGGATTTCATCTTTCCTGTGTTGGCAGGGTGAGGGGAGACCACTTTATACATGTTAAAACAAGAAAAAACGTGTTTTTCATAATAGGTCCCCTTTAATTGATCAATTATATACATTATTTCAACTGATGTATCTTGTAGTGAATGTGAGCAGTAGTAAACATAGCTGGATGGATCATTGTCAGAGGGCGGGTTAGGGAGGGTTGACCCTCCTAAAGACACTTTATTCCTTAAAACTGGGACAAATGTTGATGTGTTTCCTTTTTTACACCTGATCCATCCCAAAAAACCCAAGAATTTCGCGCCCACAGCCTTTTTTGACCTGACAAAAAACACTCCAACTTATTTTGATGCTATTGTCATACCAAGGGGAGTATCTGGTGAATACAATCTAGCCCACCTGGTGACAAATTGATTTGAATCAATATTTCTCTGGATCACTCCATATAAGGCTGAAGACAGGATAAATTATGTTCATTTTAATGTCCTCTGAACAATGGATCTTTGGGAAATACAAGGCGTTTGTTGTTTCTGCAATGTCTCTCGCTGTCTTTGCTGCCTTGCTTATCTGCTGTGGAAGCTGCTGCATCCCCTGAATAGCTGCTCAACAGAGTAATGACAGCAGCTTTGTCTAAGGGTCAGCAGCCACTTCAACTGTCTCTCTTAGGTGCTGAAGGGATAAGAAACGGTGCCGCTGGACTCGAGGACGAACAAGAAGGAGACGTGTACAGCGTGGGACCGTAGCATATCCTTTATGATTGGTTTCACACCTTTTAGGGAGTGAAAGGAGGGAGAGAGATTAATCGTAATTCTTGGTTAAATTACCTGGTTTACATTTCTTTGATAATTTCTTTTACTAATTCATTCTTGATTATATGTATTCATCAATCTTCACACTTTAAAAGGTGTGAAAGGAGGAAATTGTTGGGAAGATAAATATTTTAGCCTTTGCAGGAGTTGCAAAGAACTGAAACATAGACATTGGAGCGAAAGAAGACGAAGAGAGCCGAGTGATTGGGACCATTCAAGGCTCCAACGAAGGGAGGGCCAAGTCTAAACCACAGTTCCTCCCCATCAGTTAGGCCATTATATTGTAATCATTTATCTAAATGTTTGTATTTTTGTCAGTAGAAAACTATGATGCACATTCTGTTCTGGTCTTTCTGGGAGGTCGTCTGCCGAACAGAAAAGGTCCATGTGTACGTTTACTTTGAATGTCCAATAAGAAAAACTTTAATTGAGAGAAGTTGTTTGTCTTTATTTCTAACTAAGTCTTTTTTCTCATATCAATGAGCATGAAAGGTTAAAATACCTGATAGACAGAACAGATACTGGAAATGAAACAACTCTCGGTAACACTTTCTATGAAGACATCTATAATGCATCATAAGCGCATTATAATGCTCATCATAACCAATCATAATGCATTATGACTACACTCATAAACAAAATGCTTTATGATGCACTATATCAACAGTTATGAAGCATTATAAATCTAGTTTATAAAGATTTATAAGTCCAGGTGCTCTTGACTGCTTATAAACTACAGGCTGGCTGATGGGGCTTATAAAACATAACTACTTATACCCCTCTATACACGCACCTCAACAATGAACTGTTAGAAGGACTCATAGGATGCTATAATACTCCATGAAGGATCATAAGTGATCATTTTATGTGTCAAGTAAAGTGATGTTCATATGGATGCATCTATAATGTGGCATACTTAATCATAATGCTTCATTGTTGGTATTAAGTAAAGTGTAACACATTTGCATGCATTTAAAAGAGTTTATGATGCATCATAAGTGATTATTATGTCAGATACCAAAATATAGAGAATTACAATAAGATTAGACTGCTTTAGGAATAGAACATTAAGGTATAAAACATGAATGATACACTCAAAGTAAGAAAAAGACAAAATACATTTTGTCCAGCAGTTTTATTTTCATAATAAAAACTTAAGAACTTGGGTTAGCAGCTCTGAAGTGCAAACATGTGGCCCATGAAAACTAGACCCTAACATTTTTTTAACTTTTAACTTTTCATCTGGTTTTGTGGCCTTCCTAAATATCCTTTATGTTTTAGCCACTTACTCCAGTTCTTTCTGATATTTTTTTAGAATTAAAGGTATTCCCTGATGTTTTTTTAATGTTCCTGTTTTTTCTTATCTATTCCAGTCATATAATTAACAATCATTTCAAGTGGATACTCAGTACTATACTACTACTATACAGTGGATATAAAAACTCTACACAGCCTTGTTCAAATGCCAGGTTTTCGTGATGTAAAAAAATTACAGCAAAACAAATAACTTTTTCCACCTTTAATGTGACTTATAACCTGTACAACGTAATTGAAAAACAAACAGAAATATTTCAGGGAGGTAAAGTGAAAATAAACAACTGAGATAATGTGGTTGCATAAGTGTTTTATAACTGGGGATGTGGCTGTGTTCAAATGTAACCAATTACATTCAAACTCATGTTAAATTGGAGTCAGCACACACCTGTCACCAAATAAAGTTCTTCTGTTTTAGTAGGCTTTTCCTGACATTTTTGTAGCCACATCTTCCAGCACAAGCCACGGTCCGCAGAGAGCTTCCAAATCATCAGAGGGGTTTCATTATCCAAAGATATCAGTCAGGTGAAGGCTATAAAAGAATTTCCCAGGAATGAAATATACCATGGAACACAGTGAAGACTGTCATCATCAAGTGGAGAAAATATGGTACATTAGTGACGTTACCAAGATTGATGGTAAGACAAGAAGAAAACTGGTCAGGGAGGCCAAGAGGCCGACGGCAACACTGAAGGAGCTGCAGGAATTTCTGGAAAGTACTGGCTGTGTAGTACATGTGACAACACTCACTTCAGTTACTCACTTCAAACGCAGTGACAGATCATTTGTGCTGATTACAAATAATATAATATATTACAAATAATAGCACTGACCAAAATACCTGCAGAAATATTGCAGGAATGACATAGCAGCAGTTAAATGCAGCCTTCTGTAAGGTTTAAATATCCACTGGGCTTACATCAAATACATCAAAACACAACAATAAAAAACAGTTTTCTGAACTTATCAATATGACTCTGTCCTTCACAGGATAAGTAAAATGGATCACTGCAAAAACTCAAAATCTTAACAAGAATATTTGTCTTATTTCTAGTTAAAATGTCTTATTTTAGTAAAAAAAAAATCTCATTACACTTAAAACAAGACTCATCACTGGAAAAAACAACAATTTTCACCTGTTTCAAGTAAAATTTCACTTGAAATAAGTAGAAAAATCTGCCAGTGGAACAAGATTTTTTTGCTTATAAGAAGATAAATCTGGTCCCACTGGCAGATTTTCCTACTTATTTCAAGTGAAAATGTAGGCCTACTTGAAACAGGTGAAAATTGTCAAATAAGTTATTTTTCTGGTGTTATTTTCTTGGTGATGACTCTAAATGTTGAAATAGCAGTAAAACCACATTCATTGATGAAATGACATAAGGGATGGAAAGGGGGGATGGCAGTTTTACAGGGGGGATGATTTTGACCGTTTTTATTTCAGGGGGGGATGCCATTCCCCCTCATCCCCCCTCAACTCCAGTACTGGATACATACTCAGCCCGGCTCGGCTCTCCTCCACTCGGTTAGGCGTCTTTCCACTAGGGGTCTAACGTGCCGAGTACTATACTTACTATACTATACTATACTATACTTTTCTGTAATTATTCTGCCGAGGTTCTAAGCGGCTGAGTTGGCTATATCTGACATCATCACACTACAGGCCACCGATTGGTCGGGCGGTTGGCAGATCAGATGTCCGAGTCAGGATCTGATATCATTTCAAGAGTGAATCGCGGCTTCTTGTTCATTTTTTTCGAGGAACAATGGTCAGCCTAAAACCATGGAAACGGGCCACACACGCATTGGGGCCACCAGGGCAGCTTACTGCCCTGGTGTTGGTGGCAAGTCTGTGGAGGAGTGGAAGGAGGAGATTAAAGGACAAAAAACATAAGGAAGTTTATTTTTGGATATAAATGTATATATTTGTTTTATAATTTGTATATACTTTGTCTTTTGGTAGGAATAAATATGGCTTGTTACTCTTTCAACTTTGAAGCTTTGTATCATTCCTTGTTAAATTATACATATATAGTTTGAGTATCCACTTGAAATGATTGTTAATTATATGACTGGAACAGATTAGAAAAAACAGGAACATTGAAAAAACATCAGGGAATACCTTTAATTCTAAATAAATAACAGAAAGAACTGGAGTAAGTGGCTAAAACATAAAGGATATTTAGGAAGGCGACAAAACCAGATGACCAGAATGACTCAGTGGGAGAGGTGTCAAAAGTATTCACATTCATTACTCAGGTAGACGTATAGATACTAGAGTTTAAAAATACTCCTGTAGAAGTTGAAGTATCAACTCAAGTTTTTTACTCAAGTAAAAGTATAAAAGTACTGGTTTCAAAACTACTTAAAGTATAAAAGTAAAAGTAATGTAAGGGGGAAAAAAGCCATTAAGGACAAAAGCCATTGAAAATGAATGCATCTTAGTATAATGCAAATATATTAAAGAAGCATATATGTGTACTATTGAGCATTAACATGTGTTTCAGAGAGCAGCAGATATGATGACTAGTTGCCTATAAGTATTGTAATGGTGCAAACAGTCAAACTTCAGAGGCATGTTATCATTTATCCTAACCTTTATTGGAATGTACATCCAAGTTTAGTTGCAGGAATCTGAGGGAACGGATGTAAGAACAAAACTGGACAAGAACATCTGAAACAACCACAACCAAATTCACTCTATCCGGATGGAGCAATTTAACTGGATAGTTTTTATTTAAAGGCCTAAATTAAATAGAGTAAAGAGGCTGTTTTTAAAATGTAAGGAGTAAAAAGTACAGATAATTGCGTGAAAATGTAAGGAGTAAAAGTAAAAAGTCATCTGAAAAATAATTACTCCAGTGAAGTATAGATAACCAAAATTTCTACTTAAGTAAGGTAACAAAGTATTTGTACTTCGTTACTTGACACCTCTGCTCAGTGGGAGGTGGAGCTGGTTTATTTTGGGGCCTTTTTCCGTATTCAGAGAGGACAGATTTTGGCAGGTACGTCGTCTAGTTGTTCTCCGGGTCCATCTGAAAGAGATGCACATTTATTCAGGTCTTCCATGTGTAATTTGGTTCCCCTCCTCTGTCCGTTGGTTATTGCAGTGCGCCAGTTCGTCCAGCAGATGGCGACAATTCGCCGGATCGGCCGCCGGCACCACCGCTCTCGCCCTGAAAAAATAACTTTCTAGAAACCATCCTGCAGACATCTAATTGGTCCTTTTCTTTGAATGTAAATTTTCCCAGATTCTTTGGAAAAAAATTGAACCTTACATCATATCATATTCCAACACACCGATACATTTGAATGCCAAAGATATATTGTTATTGCTCTTGACAGGGGCGGCTCCAAAAATGTTTCATAAGGGTGGCCAGATGGGGCCATTTAAATTCTTGGGGTGGACACCCAAACTAATATGGAGGATTTTTTGTGCCAAAATTAAATAAATAAATACATAATTAATTAATTAAAATACAATTCATTTTAAGTAAAAATATATATTTATTATTTCAGCATTTAATTAATTAATTAATGATTTCGTGTTGCGTGTGAATCATGAAATGTAAAACTGCATTTAATTAATTAATGACAAATTTAATTAATGATTTTGTGTTGCTGAATCATGAAATGTAAATGTAAAACTGTCAGTTTCACTCGTCAAACTCAATGGGCGGAGCTAACGCAAATCTAGTGGAATCCACTGCTTTGGTCTGAAACTGGAGGTAGAAGCCTTTCTAAACATGACAGCTGTGAGTTGCTGTTGTAGAGAGTTGCGTGATGCAGCAGCAGGTATCTGCTGTGACGGAGCCGCTGGAGCCGGAGGAGTTCTGCTCAGATCTTCTTCAATTAAACTCGCTGCTTCTCTCAGGAGCTCTGGGCAGGATTTTGACATTTTGTACACCTTGCTGTTTCAACATTTGTGGTTAGAGGACCGATGGTTTCAGTGGTTGCAATAACATTTTGGAGTACAGTAAACATTTTGGAGTAGAGCAAAAATTTTGGAGTAGAGTTAAAAATTTTGGAGTAGAGTATCCAAACCAACGTAGAGGTGAATAGCGCCACCTAGTGTATCGTAATGTGTTCACAACATGGATGTATGGTTCACAAGCCCTGCAACAATCCATTATGTGGATTTGATTTGCCTTGACTTGATGTGCAGGGGAACCAATGAGGTGTTTGGAATCCGCCCACTGAGTTTGATGAGTGAAACTGACAGTTTTACATTTACATTTCATGATTCAGCAACACGAAATCATTAATTAAATGTGTCATTAATTAATTAAATGCTGAAATAATAAATATATATTTTTACGTAAAATGAATTGTATTTTAATTAATTAATGACATATTTCATTCTAATTTTAATTAATTAATGACACATTTAATTAATTAATGATATATTTAATTCCCATTTTAATTAATTAATGATGTATTTATTTATTTAATTTTGGCACAAAAAATCCTCCATATGCCTCATGCATGCTCCTTTAAATAATGCTCTGAATATTGTATACATTCTACTTTTCATTCGACTTAAGTTTTGAAAAAAAATTCTGTTTTTAAAAACTAGGGCTGTAACGGTGCACAAAAATCACAGTTCGGTACGTACTTCGGTTTTGTGGTCACAGTTCAGTTCATTTTCGGTACAGTAAGATAAAGAAACACAAAACATAACAATTGCTTTTCATTTAATTTTCAACTAATGCAAACAAAGGTTTATACATTTTCTTATAAAAATAAAACATTCAACATATATAAAAAATAGGAATAAAAAAAAATACATCTTACATCTATTACCAAGTCCTCTAAAAAATACTGATACTACTTGCTTTTTTTTTTCTTTTTAAACATACCTTACTAAAATACTAACCTAAAAGCAACCCCCCACCGGACTTCTATGTTGCTGTAATTAATATGACAGCAAGACCTGAACCGACTCATCAGTCCATCCATCGTTTTTTCCCCTCATTTAATATCTAACTGCATCAAATGTAGTGATAGCAAAATGTGTCTGGTGAAAATAATTAAAAGATTTGTGGTCAAGTGATTTAAGTTCACGTGAGAGGGCTGAACGTAATTTCCTGCTTTTTGAATAGCCCATCAGCAGAGACCCCCCACCAGGTAGCCCCTCTGCAGACAGACTACACAATAGATCAAAAGATCCCTGGTAAACTCCGGAATAGACCATATCTGGTAATAAGTGTAATAAGGTAATAATAAGGTAAGGTAATAAGTATGCTGACGATACGGTCATTGTCAGCCTGCTGAAAAACAATGAGACGAGCCACGGCCCAGTTGTCAATGATTTCCTTGACTGGTGCAGTACGTCTTTTCTTCAAATGAACATTTCTAAAACAAAAGACATGATCATTGACTTTCGTAAAAACAGTGCTCCCAACCAAGAGGCTACAGTTTTACAGGGTCAGGCAGTGGAGTGTGTCAGCACATATAAATATCTGGGAACTGTCATCGACAACAAACTGAACTTTGAGGAAAACTGTCAAGCTGTGTACAAAAAGGGACGCCAGCGCTTGTTTTGTTTGAGAAAACTGTCTTCTTTTAACATTTCCAGGACCATGCTGACCTTGTTTTATCGTGCTTTTATAGAATCGGTTTTATCTTTCTGTCTTGCTTCATGGTTTGGAAATGCGTCCCTTAAAAACAAAAACTGCTTAAACCAAATTGTGAAATGGTCGAGCAAGCTGATTGGAGAGTCTCAGCTTCAGCCAGAAACCCTGTTTTCTAAGCAGTTACAGAGGATAGCTGGCTCCATTTTAAAAGACAACTCCCACCCTCTTAAATGTGAGTTTCAGCTGCTCCCATCAGGTCGGAGGTTCAGGGTACCTGCTGGCAAAACGAAACGTTACAGAAATAGCTTTGTACCAGCAGCCATCAGTGCCATTAATAAGTGAGGGAACTGCAACATAACTTTGTATTTATGTTTTGTATTGTTTCCTTTATCTTGTTTTTATGAAAAGGCACATTTTTTATCCTTTTGCTTGGTTTTAATATTTTGTGTTTTTAGTCTACTGATGTTTTAACTTATTTTGATTCTTATCTTGGGGCCGTCCTTCTTGTTCTTTGTTCTTTTAGCCAAAGCTGTTGTCACTTTATATTATCCTGTGTTGTTGAGTGTATGGTTTTAGATTGTATGATGAGGCACTCACTGTGAACCAAATTTACCCAAGGGTACTATAATAAATCTATCTATCTATCTATCTATCTATCTATCTATCTATCTATCTATCTATCTATCTATCTATCTATCTATCTATAAGTGTATAAATGGAAGATAACGCTTTTTATCTTAAACTTTGTTCTGAACGCCTTTTACACAATATTTAAACATCAAAATATTAATTTCATTCATCAACCAATTACTTTTTGAATCATGAAATTAGTGTCTTTTAAATACCGTACGTTTAAATGAAATTAGGATTTATTGAACCTCTTAGATTCCCGAAATGTATTTTAAAAGTCCAAAAAATGAGCAGTATATCACAGCACCTATTCCAACATGCTCGATCTCAGCAGAACTCAAAATCACCTGTCACACCTATGTGCATATTTATGCACTGTGTAGGGAGCCAGTGTACTGTACCTGTAGAAAACTCATGCATGCACAAGGAGAGTAGACAAAGTTATTTTTGCAAATATACAAATTGCATGAAAATGCAAATTAAAAAAACATTTTGATGTGAGGTAACATTGTCAATGCTGCCCTGCAGGGATATATTTAACAGTAAACAACACTCAGCATGGTTGCACGAGCAAACGAGTGATTATGTACATTCACTGAGTGAATATTATGAAAGTAAAATATATATTTCTCGCTAGAAATGTAATCAAAATGCATTTTTATGCAGAAACTTAGGGGTAGGGCTGAAAAGTAGGGGTAGGGGAAGTATTGGGACAGGGCCATAGTCATCACCTCCAAACCTCTTTTTTTTTGCTGTTCCTAAAGTCTGAACTGGGATGGGGGAAACGTATTTAAATATGCTGCTTTCTACTCTTGGAATCATCTCCAAACTCACTTGAACCTAAAGAATCTGGTCTCATTATATGATTTTATATATTCTACATACACCCACTTCTGGCTGTAGATGTTATGACTGATCACAGTCATGACTACAATGACCTTTGTAACCTTAGTGAATGGTCATTTTAGGCCTTTATACATAAATTATTTTGATGAGGTTGTTTTGTGATGCTTATGTTCATATTCTATGTTTATATAGTTGTTATTACATATGTTTGTAACTCTTGTAGTCTTGACTGCTGCCTGTGTTGGCCAGGACAATCTTGAAAAAGAGCTTTTACAATACATCTCAATAATTTCCCTGGTTAAATAAAGGTTAAATAAAAATAAATAGATAGGTTATTTTGAATCTATAAGCATTTAAGAAATATCAGCTGTTGACTTTGTTGTGCAACTCAAGGTAGCTTGGCTGTCCAGTTATCAAGGCTAATGATAATTCTATTAAAGAATTATTAATAATTAATAAAGTTGACTATTTATCAAATTGTATTATCAAAAATGATAATTCTCGTAGGGGCACCACCGCCGGGGCCTTACTTCCGGTGGAATTCGATAACTAACAGCAGAAAATCAGTCTCATTATGATTTGAATTATCCTGCAGAACAGCAAATCTTACAGAATAACAGTGAAGGCGTGATATCCGAACACTAGGCTCTGCTTAAACAAATCAATTTGTGACCAAATCTTGCATGAAATAACACAACCACTCATAAAGAAATCAATCAGAATTTATTTACATACGGGTGTCAAAAGATGATAAACGCAACACCCAAATAAATCTGATGGCAGAAATGGCTTAAGTATCCATAAAACAATTAATTAACTAGAAAAACAACAATCAATAAAATGAAACATAAACGTTAAATGCATGGAATGAAAAAGAAAAGAAATCAAGCAATAATAACGAAGATACAGAACATCTACAGTTCAAACGGGGCTCCTGTGGTCTTTTAAAGATGGACGCGCCCTCTTGGCCACGTGCAATTAGAACGGATGGTGATCCCGGTGTTAAACCGTGATCAACTGCAGAAAACAGCGCTTTAAAACATGAATGACTAGCAGAAAGTAGTGACTACAAATTAATGAAAACAGTCCTTATAATGATGGTAGTGTAATCTCAGCTCTGAACACAGATTTAGCTCTGTAACACTCCCAGTTAAACTCATACACCCAGGTCTCAAAACCTCACGCCTCCTCGGGTCTCCGGGTGCCGATCAGGGGTTCCTGCCGGGTCTTTGGTCGGAGTCCGATCCCAGAGAGTCCTCCCGCCTCTCCCGCTCCTCCTCCTGACTCTGGAATCACGAGAGGACGGGGGTACAGCTGAAGCAGCCGGCGCTCCAGCTCCGGTCCGGAGGCTATCACGTCGTCTCGGGGGCGCGCGGGGCCAGTCTACTTCTTCTGAGTGCTGGTGCCCGTCGGCCTGAGCGCGTGGCCCCGGGACGGGCAGCGGGATGCGTCTCGGTTCTGCGCGGGGCAGGCTGTCCACAGGTCCTTTCAGGTGAAGTTTTAAGAGCAGAGAGAGAGGTTAGGAAAGAAGAACGGGTCTCACCCTGGGCCGGGGCCGAGCTTCGGAGCGGCTTCCCCCCCCCTTTCCAGCTCCCAGGGACCGGGGACACGTGAAGCAGGACTCTGGATGAAAAGTTGAGACCGGGAGCTGATGGGGGCGGCTCCGTGCACCGCGGCTTCAACGGGCTGCAGGTCCACCGGAGCGGCCCGATGGGGCCTTACACCTCCCCCCAGCCGGGGGGAGAAAGGGAGATGGGATCTTGGCCCAGAGCCAAACGATCCAGCTCGGATGAGAGGGTGATCGGAAGAGAGCGGAGAAAGGAGCAGCGGCAGGGGTTTTGATCCTACGCGCGCTGCAGTGACGTCATCGGTGCCTCATTGCGATTGGATGAGCGCCGCTTGTAGGCGCCACCCCCCCCCGCAAGGCATGCTGGGGGTTGTAGTTCAGGCAACAGCGCCATTTTATGAAGCACATTAAAGCGGAAAAGGGGGGGTTCAAAGAAGCAGTACCATTTTGAGGTCTGGTTTTGGGCTCCGCTGCATCCCGACCCCTGCTTAGGTGTCATAAAACCCCAAGGAAGTCTGTTTTCCCTGGCAGAAACCTTCCTGTCCTGCTTTGATCTGGAGCCGTATCGTGGGTCACATACAGGCCATCTCGAACCAGGCCACCAGGGTCATAAATTGGCCTGAGCGAGAAGATAGCAGCCGGGCCATAAACTCCAGGGGGGAGGCCGGGTCTGGCTTTGCTGGAATTCATAATCACAAAATGTTCATACATTTTATAAGTTCAGATGGGCATATGGTCGGGCACAACATCCCCCCTTCGAATCGAAAACCGGAATGCAGGGTCTGGTTGTCGAATCTAACAACGGTGCACCAGTCCATGTGGTCATAAACTCTGGTTGGGGGCGTGAGGCTAGCCTGGTTAGTCCACTAGGCGAGCAATGCACAAAAATATGAAAAGAAAAACATATTCAAAGCAATAACATCATTCATTTACCTAACACAGTGATATCACTCTTAAAGTGCGGTAGATGAAAGATAAAGGGAGGGGTTAGTTAGGTTTCAGTATGTACACTGTACCTAAAATCAAAAACCAACAATTTAACCACTCTTTGATTAATTGCTAGGAGACAAAAACACACAAATTAACTTATGTCGGCTATGGAAGCCTGGAAATTGTTTGTAGGCGTGAATTTTTTTTTAACGCCCCAAAGTATCCTACCCCCCTTTCAGGTGTGGAGCGGGCTTCCACTTCTGGGTCAGAAAAATTGTGAGGGGGCCGCTGCATACAAGGTAATGCAGCTGTTCAGTGTTCTTTTGCTAAAAAAAAGTCAAACATGGGACCCCCCTCGCTCTGAGGTACGGCGTCTGCGCCTTGGTTGTTAATCGTGATCTGTTCTCCTCTGGTTTACTTTAAGAAAACGCTGAGCTGCTTCTTCAGCGTCAGTAACAGTGAAAACTGGGAAGGGCCGCAGCTCCTTTCGGGTAATTAATTTTTGGCTTACTCACGGTGGTGTCTGACCAGGGGGCTCAGGGGATGAGATGACCGGGCTCACCACTTTTGGGTCCAGCCTGAGAACAGACTTGCCTGTCGGTCGATCTCTATCAGCCTGCATGTCCACCTCTGCTGGTTCTCCGTCCACTGCGATGAGCTCTCTGCCATTAATAACCACACCTCAGCTCACGGTCCAGGCCCCAGCACTTCGCTTGGGATTCTGGCAAGAGATTACACTTATTAACGAAGTCAGCTCACGTTATCACCCAGATTAGAAGAAATTAAACCGATAACAAACCCTGAGAGACTGGGGTATTGGTTATAACCTTAGAAGCAAGAACCAACTGAAAGGAATTAATAAAGTGAATAAAAAGGGAGGAATCTTTAAATAACTTTAAATTAAAGATTCAACTTAAAACACAGTAGAGATTAATCTGAGAAGATTAATAACTCACATGGGGTAATCCGCAACAGTTCAATTAATAGAATTAAAGAAATTAAGTCAACCATTAGTTTCCATGGAACCTGGTTGCAAGAGGAAATTACTCAAACAGATTCACCAAAATTGAGTGATAGAAAAAGTTCAGGTTAATAAAATTAACAGAACTTAAAGCAAACCCAACCATTACCTTCAGTGAAGTAAGGTTGCAGAGGAAATCAATCACAAGATTAATAATCGTGTGATGAAAAATAAAAGTTCAAATTAATAAAATTAAAGAACTTAACAAAGCAACCAACCCTTAGTGAGGCGAGGTTGCCATTAGAACCGGGAGGTTTTAAAATCGTAGGAATCAGATAATGAGGGGGGGAAGAAAAATAAAAATATTTTCTTTCCCGATCAAAATTAATGTTCTGTTATTTCATACAAACTGGTCACAAATATCGCTTCGAGAGAGCCTCACGCTGGGGCGCCATTTATGTTATTAGAGAGCCTCACGCTGGGGCGCCATTTATGTTGTGCAACTCAAGGTAGCTTGGCTGTCCAGTTATCAAGGCTAATGATAATTCTATTAAAGAATTATTAATAATTAATAAAGTTGACTATTTATCAAATTGTATTATCAAAAATGATAATTCTCGTAGGGGCACCACCGCCGGGGCCTTACTTCCGGTGGAATTCGATAACTAACAGCAGAAAATCAGTCTCATTATGATTTGAATTATCCTGCAGAACAGCAAATCTTACAGAATAACAGTGAAGGCGTGATATCCGAACACTAGGCTCTGCTTAAACAAATCAATTTGTGACCAAATCTTGCATGAAATAACACAACCACTCATAAAGAAATCAATCAGAATTTATTTACATACGGGTGTCAAAAGATGATAAACGCAACACCCAAATAAATCTGATGGCAGAAATGGCTTAAGTATCCATAAAACAATTAATTAACTAGAAAAACAACAATCAATAAAATGAAACATAAACGTTAAATGCATGGAATGAAAAAGAAAAGAAATCAAGCAATAATAACGAAGATACAGAACATCTACAGTTCAAACGGGGCTCCTGTGGTCTTTTAAAGATGGACGCGCCCTCTTGGCCACGTGCAATTAGAACGGATGGTGATCCCGGTGTTAAACCGTGATCAACTGCAGAAAACAGCGCTTTAAAACATGAATGACTAGCAGAAAGTAGTGACTACAAATTAATGAAAACAGTCCTTATAATGATGGTAGTGTAATCTCAGCTCTGAACACAGATTTAGCTCTGTAACACTCCCAGTTAAACTCATACACCCAGGTCTCAAAACCTCACGCCTCCTCGGGTCTCCGGGTGCCGATCAGGGGTTCCTGCCGGGTCTTTGGTCGGAGTCCGATCCCAGAGAGTCCTCCCGCCTCTCCCGCTCCTCCTCCTGACTCTGGAATCACGAGAGGACGGGGGTACAGCTGAAGCAGCCGGCGCTCCAGCTCCGGTCCGGAGGCTATCACGTCGTCTCGGGGGCGCGCGGGGCCAGTCTACTTCTTCTGAGTGCTGGTGCCCGTCGGCCTGAGCGCGTGGCCCCGGGACGGGCAGCGGGATGCGTCTCGGTTCTGCGCGGGGCAGGCTGTCCACAGGTCCTTTCAGGTGAAGTTTTAAGAGCAGAGAGAGAGGTTAGGAAAGAAGAACGGGTCTCACCCTGGGCCGGGGCCGAGCTTCGGAGCGGCTTCCCCCCCCCTTTCCAGCTCCCAGGGACCGGGGACACGTGAAGCAGGACTCTGGATGAAAAGTTGAGACCGGGAGCTGATGGGGGCGGCTCCGTGCACCGCGGCTTCAACGGGCTGCAGGTCCACCGGAGCGGCCCGATGGGGCCTTACACCTCCCCCCAGCCGGGGGGAGAAAGGGAGATGGGATCTTGGCCCAGAGCCAAACGATCCAGCTCGGATGAGAGGGTGATCGGAAGAGAGCGGAGAAAGGAGCAGCGGCAGGGGTTTTGATCCTACGCGCGCTGCAGTGACGTCATCGGTGCCTCATTGCGATTGGATGAGCGCCGCTTGTAGGCGCCACCCCCCCCCCCGCAAGGCATGCTGGGGGTTGTAGTTCAGGCAACAGCGCCATTTTATGAAGCACATTAAAGCGGAAAAGGGGGGGTTCAAAGAAGCAGTACCATTTTGAGGTCTGGTTTTGGGCTCCGCTGCATCCCGACCCCTGCTTAGGTGTCATAAAACCCCAAGGAAGTCTGTTTTCCCTGGCAGAAACCTTCCTGTCCTGCTTTGATCTGGAGCCGTATCGTGGGTCACATACAGGCCATCTCGAACCAGGCCACCAGGGTCATAAATTGGCCTGAGCGAGAAGATAGCAGCCGGGCCATAAACTCCAGGGGGGAGGCCGGGTCTGGCTTTGCTGGAATTCATAATCACAAAATGTTCATACATTTTATAAGTTCAGATGGGCATATGGTCGGGCACAACAACTTTGACCCAGTTATGAGTAAATAATAGGTGCAACATGCTTCTGAAGTCTGTTATTGAAGACCCAAAAACCTGTGGAATGTAAAAGTCACTGATTTCTTTGAAAACAAGGACTAATATTTTTATTCTTGTAATTGTGTTCATCTAAATGTTTGTCATCAGAATTCATTGATATTTATCCTTCTATTATTCTGATTGATTTGAGTTTTCAATACTTTGCTCACGGTTTGTCGTGAAGGATTTTAAAGATTTCCCCGGATCTAACAGTTAATACAAGAACATCCAGCTGAGAAGGACCGGTGACGTTTACAACACCTGAAGCCTGACAAACACTGAAGTACCTACAGACACAAATGTCAACTGACAGAAGGGCGACTTTCGAACAGTAACGTGAGAAGGAAAAACAGTTTGTCCATTTTCGACACCTGCTTTAAAAAGCCAAAATTCAAACTGGGAATCTTTTTGTTCCTCGATGGAAATGTCCTCCCAGTTAGAGCTGGCTGTCATTTATTAGAGCTTTACTCGTCATATTGAGACATCTAATGTAAGTCTGTTATGACATGCTAGAGAGCAGGTGATGACACACAGCTCTACACAGAGCTGTGGCTGCTCTTTCATGCAGTTTGGCACAGCTGTCAAAATCTTGGAAAGTTTTTCTCACTTTCTTGAACCGTGTCGACCTAATGTTGCCAAAGAAACGGCTGTTTAATTCATTTCAGTCTGTTGGTGAGCAGATAATTTCATATTTTCCTATAATCTAGTAAATGCTTTACAAATGATTTTTTTCCCCCAGATTTCTAGCACTCAAGTCCTGAACTCAGACTCAAATCCGACTTGAATCCAACTTGTGCCCTAATTCTAAAGACATGTAACTTGACTCAAACTCAACTTGCACAATAAACGCATTTCGACTCATAAATCAGAGTCAAGGCCTCAACATTTATTTTAAAGGCCTTTATATTTGCATGTCTGCTACCATGCAGAGCTGAAGCTGCAGACTATTGACGTTGTGGTGCAGCTGATAACCAACGTTTTCCCACGTTTTCACCATAAATCACTCCTGACAGTGAGCTGCTTTTCACTCAAACTACAACACATTTGCTAAGAGATACTTAAAATGTATGTTTTGAGCACTGTGTGTATACACCCCCCCCCCCCCCCCCCTCCCACACACACACACACACACATATTTGTCATGTTCTTTATTGAAATAAAACAACCGAGAAATATAAAATCCCCTTATCCCCCTAGTTATAGATCCCAACAAGAAATCACAGTCTGTATTAATTTCTAATCACTTTTTTGAAAATCTGACTAATATTTTTGAAGTTTTCATATAACTGACGAAGGAAACATCCTGAACTACACGATGCTCTGGATGATTTTCTCAATCTGATCAACAGTTAATTCTAAAACTTATTTGGCAAACAATGTTCTGCTTGTCTTGTTGATCTCAAGGCTTTCTCTTAAAACCCAGGCATAAATCAAAACCCAGTAACTTTAAAAGAAAGGTAGGCAGGTTTTGAAGAGTTGACCAAATGATAGCAGAGGCATATAAGAGCATGTGAACACTTGAAGTTACAAGAGTTTATTTTTGTTCCTGATTAACTCAAGAAGAAAAGTTTAAATTCGCAGGTCAAATGTTTACAGTACCAAATAAGTGATTTTTTTTTTTACTTTGTTTCATTCTGACTGTTATTTCATTTCAGAGGTACGAGGCATGTATAAGCAATCATCCCCCCCCCCCCCCCCCCCCCCCCCGAAAGAAAAAAGGGCATGAGCTGTACCTTCATGAATTCTGTAAATGGTTTGTCTTTCCTAATATTCAAAATTATTAATTCAGTCAATATTAAATTCTCTTTATGTAGTGCTAACTGATTTTTCCATTACATCCTACATCTTGTATTTCACATGAAACAGAATGATGATTTGAGACACAGCAGTAAAAAATAGTTCATTTATCGATTCATTTAAGACAGAGAGTTCACACAAATGTAGTTTTTTTTTTGTTTTTTTTCACACTTCTTTATTTCAAATTGTCAACAGTACATTACAAAACAAACAAGACATACATAGGAACAGTTGATGCCAGGGGATTAGTCACAGACAGAAATTATAGATCAGTTCAAAAAAAGCTATACCTAGTACATAACTCAGTGGTTTGGATGGCTTTTCTATTTTTAGAATATTGGATTGTTGCAATGTATTGTTTGAATTCATTTTTAAAGGCCGGGAAAGATGGTATGTGATTAGAGAATTTCGATTTGTGAATATGAAATTTTGCAAGTAACAAAATTAAATTGATGATGTAAAATTGATTTGCTTTCATTCAGATTCAGATTCAGAAAACTTTATTCATCCCCGAGGGGCAATTGCAGGACAACTGAGCAGCAAGACGTTGAAAATCTCAAATAGAACAAGAATAAAGTAGAATAAAAATGAACAGGGCATGTCTCCTTATGTACAAGAAAATATATAAATATACCAATGTCAGAAAAATCTACAGCAGAGTGACTGTAGTGGTATAAGTAAAAATATGCTAGAGGTGTAAGAAAAGAATCCAAACAATACATTTTCATATGAGAGGGAGAAATCAGAGTCAATATGATGTGAAATTAGTGAACAGATATCTTGCCAAAAAATACATGAGATGGGACAAGACCAAAATAAATAACATAAGTCTTCTGCAGACAGTTTACAAAATGAGCAGACCACATCAATGTCCTTTTTGTATCTTTGTAGAAATACCTTGCAAGGATAAAAACGATGAATCATTTTCAGAGTCACTTCTTTAACCTTATTTATTATCAGATATTTAGAGGGCAAACACCAGATTTTCTTCCAGTTCAGATCTGAAGTGAAGTTATTCCAGTAAGAGACTACATTTGGAACACAGACTACTTCTCTTTGAAATAAGGCATGTATATCACGGTTGTTATTGCTCTTTTTAGAGGAGAAACATATCTGACCAACACTAGTAACAGCAGGATCCAATGGCAGTAAAGTCAGTTCAGATGAATTCCTAAGAAGCATTAAGACACTAGAAGGTATAGCATCAAAAACTATAGCGTATTCCTTTGGTGGTATAGGAATACTATACTTGTCTAGGAGTTCTGAGTATGACATTAAAGTGCCGTTTGGGTTGAGGAGCTGCTTAACCAGATAAATTCCATGGACGAACCAGTTTTCGAAGAACAATGATTTGTGTTTATATAATATGTCTCTATTGTTCCAGATGTAGTATCTGTGGGGGGAGTAGTTGTGTTTATAGATTAAAGACCAGGAAAGGAGCATTTGTTTATGGAAATTAGATAATTTTAAGGGGATTTTTTCAGTTTTATAATTGCCACACAAATGTAGTGAAATAAAGAACAAACACATTTCTGACGTCACTCTGAACCGAGTGCGTTGAAAGTAGGGATGCGTCTCCCTCTACTGGCAGGAGGTTGCAACTGGCAAGACAAAAATTGACATGGCAAAGTATTTATTTGTATCTTATATTTTTCACATATTGATTTTAAATGTCTCATTGGGAATGAAATCAGCATGTGTGGTTGTTAGTCAACATTTGCCTGATCAATTCATTGGGAGCCTGTCCCAGCAGGAAGAGAGCTGGGCTGGACTCCAGCAAATCCTCGTGACCGTTAAAATTAAGAGGCCAATAGAGACGATGGATGAGTAAAATGAAGTTGATAAACACGTGAATAATAGGATTTCGCTATAGCTTTTTATCTCTCCCTCGCTTAGAGAGAGCGAGCGAGAAAATAAGCCCAAACATTGTCATTGTTGCTACAAATGTCACCATACAGTAAAAGTAAAACTGAAACTTGACACTAATGAGATCAAAAGATACATAGGAACAAAAGCAGCATCACAGCTGTCAGTATTGAGCCATGAAGACTCCTGGTTGGTTCACAAAAGTGGGAGGTGGGCTATGAAGTACATTCATCGTAGGAGCAGCGTGCACGTTGATGATGTTTTGAGGCTGCGTAGCCACGATGACAGTGGGGATTTTCCTGCGATGTTTTAACTCCCGGTGCATCTGACACCAGTTACACCACACGCAGAAACAGGAAGCAAAGATGTCTTTACAGACTGAACCCTGCAAACAAGCACATGAAATCAAAGTTGAACTTTTTTTAGTTTCACTTGTAAATCATCATCATATCAGTGTCTCAAGCGCCGTACCCAGTACTCAAGTTGTAAAAAAAAAATCAGGGGGGATGGTGGATTTTATCATATGGGGACAGATAATTTGTGCTGATTACAAATAATATAATATATTAAAAATAATAGCACAGACCAATATTTAAGCTTTAAATATCCACTGGGCTTACATCAAATACATCAAAACACAACAATAAAAAACAGTTTTCTGAACTTATCAATATGCCTCTGTCTTTCACAGGATAAGTAAAATGGATCACTGCAAAAACTCAAAATATATACAGAATACAGAATATTTGTCCTATTTCTAGTCAAAATGTCTCATTTTAGTAAAAAAAAAATCTCATTACACTTAAAACAAGACTCATCACTGGAAAAAAGAACCATTTTCACCTGTTTCAAGTAGATTTTCACTTGAAATAAGTAGAAAAATCTGGCAATGGAACAAAATTTAAATAAATCTTGTCCCACTGGCAGATTTTTCTACTTATTTCAAGTGAAAGTTTACTTGAAACAGGTGAAAATTGTCAAATAAGTTATTTTTCTGGTGTTATTTTTCTGGTGATGACTCTAAATGTTGAAATAGCAGTAAAACCACATTCATTGATGAAATGACATAATGGATGGAAAGGGGGGATGGCAGTTTTACAGGGGGGATGATTTGGACCGTTTTTCTTTCAGGGGGGATGCCATCCCCCCTCATCCCCCCTCAACTCCAGTACTGGCCGTACCTTGATACCATATCTGTTGCGAATGGAGGATCTGAGAGACAAGCCTGCAGGAGGAGCAAAACAAGGTATTCCACAGAGAGTGAGTATAGCAGGGGAGAACGCATCGCACAAGGGCAGACAGTAGTTCTCTCCAAATCTGCTGGAGACGGTGCAGGCGAGGCAGGGGCAGCACCAGAAACCATAGCAGCCTGAAAAGGATATGGAGATGCAGAGTGATCAGTGACCTTGGCTGATCGTAAGGCCTTTTCTTTATTTTATTCTATTGTTTTACTCTTACAGGTACTGGCATCTTCAAAGCAGTCACACAGATTGCTGCTCCAGTCGGTTAAAGGCTTTTCTGCCATCATGTGTTTGGTTTCAAGCGGCGAAGAACTACCAGGAAGGAAACAGACAACTGAAAAATACACATGGTGTCCTGCATGTTAACGTCTTACAGTAGATTATTAGATTTAAAAAAACTACACTTACATTGTTATAAAAGGTCACCACAGCAAAAAGTATGGCAAAAATAAAACATTACATTTACAGTTTAAAATTAGTAAAGTTTCCAAACTTAGTCCTTATGTCTGAATTGAAGAAATAATTGACAAAGCTGAAAAGTTAGACCATGTTCTGATTTGTTTTCCAAAGTTTTCCAAAAATACCATAAAACAGCCCGATTAGTCAAACAAAAAAAAATCCCATGCACTTCAGAGATTCAGCTCCTCATGAACAAAAGTGAATGTTGTACTGTACCTGCTCTCTCTGGACACCTTCGTTGCACAGCTGCAGTTGTGAATAAATGAGACGATACGACTGAAATTTCTAGTGGCATCTAGTCAGTGTCAAATATTTACAGACAAAAAAAAAAAAGAAACCTGAAATCTTTATCAGAAGATTAATTATGCATGGTTTCTGAGAAATGTCATTCGACTTGTACATCCACAGACTGTTTCCATCCTCTCTCCTGCTGCTCCTCCTCCTGCCTGTCAGTTTGACCCACGTCTCTGTGCCTGCTCCTCCCCACGCTCCTCCACCTGCACCTCCCCATCACCTGTCCGTCGCTACACAGAGGCGGGGACTGCAGGCAGTGTAGAATCCGTCACTGGAAGTTTTATTTATACTTTTTCTTGCATATTTTGATACTCAAGAAGTAGATAGTGGGTGTAACATGTTCCTGAAATCAGTTATCGATAGGGGGGCGGTGCACGACGTCGTGAGAATTTGTCCGTCTTTGAGACGGTTCAACACCACATGCATAAGAAAGGAATGTGGTTCAACAGAAGCGTAGATTTGTGCATTGCCTACACCCAATCAAGTTGAATAACATCTATTGTTCTATTGTCCTACCCGGTTTAGTTTCTGTTTGGTTATTTTTTGGTTTTTTTTGGTTACACAGCTGCGTTTACTAGATGTCCCAGGGCAAGAGGCGGGACTCACTCTGTACAAGTCACTTTTGCTTGGCTACAAGCAAACACAAACTAATGTTGAGCAGTGTTCGATACCCAAACAATACCTCAGACTTATCTTAGGTATCCGGATGCCAGAGCCTAATAGACTTGTAGTCAAGACGGCCTAAACCGAGACCAGACACTACCAAGACCAGAGAGTATCAAGACCAAGACTAGTTCAGCTCAAAACCGAGATCAAGACCAAAAAAAACTTGGTAATTTAGTCATCTTGCGTGAGTTGTAAAAAATCAGCACCATCCTGGTTCAGCTGCTTAGTTTACATATGAGCTTGTTTTCAACTGCAGCACAATAACACAAAGAAGTGGATGTCTTATGTTGAACTCACTATAAATGTTTCATCAATCAGCTGAGATCAAATATGTGTGGCGACTGCACTACCGCTATTTCTACACTATTGGAGGATTGACTCCAGTGCTTTTAAGGATTGACACGACTACTAACTAGTCCCAAAGTCCTCTAGCAGAATAACCAGCCTCCAACACCCCCCTCCATCTCAGAAAAGTAATGAATAGTGAATGTTACTTATTTCAATTGTACTTAATTTGGAGATTAAATTTGAATTTTAAATATTAAAGATGCAATTATCGACTTGAAATTGCATTATTTACCATTATAGTAGCCAAATGACATCAGCATCACTGAAATGGCATGGAGCTAATGCTTAATCAATCACAATGATATGCAAATATTATTCATATAGCCTACTTATTCAAACAAGGTCATTATAAACACAAAACTGTAATCAAATACAGACACATTCAGATGCACCAAAACATTGAATCAAATGCAAAATACAAATAGTTTACAAAACTGTATTAAGGGCCTGATTTACTAAAGGTTTGCGTGCGTAAAAACGTGTGCAAACTTGACATCACCCGCAAACCAATGTGCAAGCTAATCTACTAACAGCGTGCAAAGACGACTGCGTCTCTCAAATGAGCAAAATAGCACACGCTGTTCATTTAGTACTTTTGCCCTGATGAATAATCAATATGGGGCCTACCCGCCAGAAAGCGCTAAATACTGGGAGGGGAAAATGCAAATAGGTTCATTTACCATACGCAATGAGATTTACCAAGCCTGAAAGTAATTGCGGGGATTGTGATTGCGTCTGTATTTAATACGTTCGAAAGGAAGGTGCTAATCTGCCCAGCATTACGCACCGATGGCTGCTGTTGTTGTGGCAAGGAGGCGACATCGCCAAAATCAAAGAATACGCACAGAGAGAGAGTCTTTCGGACTTGGAACTTTGGAATGAATGAAAACCAGATAGTTGAAACATATCGACTATCTAGCGATTCCATCTTGGAGCTGTTGAATGAGTTAGGGGTTATTTGGAGCCGGTCACAAGCAGGAGTAACACCATACCTGCCTGGGAGGCATTCATTTTTTTATTTGTGATAATAAATAAATCACGTGTTTTCATGAAGAAAAAAGTGTTTCTTATTGTGCGCCTGTTCTGCAGTTGGCTCTAGCGTCATACCCCGGTATCCCAGTTATCTGCTCCTCGCAGAAGGTGAGGTGCACCTGCTGCTGCTCAATGCTGGTTAGAGGCATCTCTTGCGCAGGCCCTCCACCTGTCTTGTTTGCCGAAGTTTTATTAAAGGCCACTTTTTCTTTAGTTCTTCGCCTTATATCTTGCCACCTTCTTTTAACCTCATCTGCCGTTCTTTTTGTCTTACCAACTGCATTTATTATATCGCAGATTTTCTCCCATATTGCGTTTCTTTTGGTAATGTTTAAATTTCTTTGCTGTAGCTCATGAATGTGTTTATTTGCCTCTTCCACTAATATCTCTAACTCCAACTCGTCAAATTTCATTTTGCGCTTGCGACTATCCTGCTTTCCATCCAGACTCTCCATGGCGCAAACCGTAAGACACGCAACACCTCATTTAAATACTGTGGTTTGCACCTGTTATCAATTGCGCAAGGGTTCTTAGTTGATCACCCGCAAAACACACAACAACAGCACGTGCAAACTTTTTCAGTGCACACGCAATTTAGTACTCTCTATTTAGGATCTTAGTAAATCAGGCCCTAAGTAGTCTGTGAAAATTATACTAGATTTTCAGTGATCTGGGAGTTTTAAGATACAAAAAATGTTTATTTAATTTGCCTTCTTTGAATTGTGCCAATTTACAGCATTATCTAAATAAGACAAGAAATGTTGCTCTAAGAAGTCTATATTGTATTGGACTGTATTTCCACACTTAACTGGAAATCAGATATTAGATCAGGGTTTTGAGAACCATTCAAAAACTAGATTTATTTTTTAGAGCTAAAGAAAAAAAGACCCCCCGAGGGTTTAGGGTACAAACGCAAGTTTTTCCCGCACAAAAAAAGAACATTTTTCAAATGTATGCAACAAACTTTATTGGACATTGAGTTGATAAACAAAGAGCAAAAGCTGGATGATAACTTCGTCTATGAATTTATCATCGGACCACAACACAGTTCCTAAAACAATACAACAGCTTTCTATCTATGATTAATTATTTGTACATACAAAGTGTGTCATATCACATTTAGGCGTGTTTATGATGACTCTCAAATGCACAAATCAGCATCTTTGCAGCATTTTTCCTTCATGTTTCCCTGTTTTGTATTTGTCCTGGCCTGTGGAGGACAAATAATAGTTTATACATGGATTTTCATCATACAGCTAACTCTTCTGTCCTCGTTTGAGTTTCAGACAGAATCAGCTGACAGCTTCACTCAAAACTTTATTTAAATCGTACAAGTCAAACTTTATTAACAATTGAAGCAGCAACAACAGAGATATATTATTAGGTGCTAAACTCATCTTACTTATGGTGCACCAGAAACCACATCACCTGTGAACACTATCAAAACTGAGAGACTAAACAATAAAACATTTTTAAAAAACAGTAAAACCACGCATATAACACACATAAAACCACAGTTAGAGAAAGAAACCTCCAAAGTAAAATGGTCAGCGGGCAGAAGTTTCTTGTAGAAAATTTCATCAGTTTATAGAGACAGAATTTATGAGTTTACTTATAGACTTATTTATTATTCACTTATATTTTTTCCTTCCCATCACAATTTATTTATTATCATTCCCCTCAAATGGACTGATTTCCATTGGATGACCTCAGCAAGATTCTAGCCATCTTTATTTTGGTAGTTCAACTTCTCATAGCAAACAAGGGGATTAAGTAGCCAAACATATTACATTACATGGTCCACCTATTGCTCCGGTGTCCCGGCTGGAAGCCATTTTAAAGTGACTGAAATTCACATCACATAGTGGTTTGAATGGCTTCATGTGATTGGCTGATGAGTAAATCGTCCCTACGTGGGATGCGTTCTTATGATAGGGCTTGGTCACCAAGGTGCATTCTGGGACGCGGCGGCCGTGTTGGCAGCCTCGTGAGTGTAAACAAACAGCAGTGTAGTAGCAGTGTAGTAGCACCAAGTGAACAGACGGAACGCAAAAAAAGATGTTAAAATCCCGGAAAGGAACTGGAATTTACCGAGATACCGTATTTTCGCGACCATAAGGCGCACATTTTTTTTTTTTTTTTTTTTTTAAATGTGCCGGGCGCCTTTTGAAACGGTGCGCCGTGTCTATTACCTGAATTACGGTAATGTAAGGCTGGCCACCATGAGAACGGTAAAGGGAGAAGGGGGCGGGTGAAGCCCCCGTGAGTTGCGACGTGAATGAGACTCCACTGAGCTGTTTAATGCGGAAACAGATGATGAAGACTTTTAAGGATTTGCTTGATGTGTAAAGTGAAATAAAATACAATCAAACTAAGTTTTTCTCCGCTCTATTTAAATAAGCACACTTGTGTGTGTGTGTTCTGCAGCGCGCGTGTGTTTTGCATGTCGGGAACCGAGGAAGCACCTGCCGTGGGTTTGCGGGGTCCGATCGCCGCATCCCCGGTGACTTTCCCCGGTTAAAGCAGCGGCTGGAGCAGCGCGGTGATGCGCGCTGCTGCAGCCGACTTCCTGGTTCCCCAAGCGGTCCGATCACCTGGTTCCTGGCCGCTTTACGAGAAGGGATTTCTGGGGTCTGTCTCAGGTCAGATCAGCTTCACCCTCCGAAATTTGCAGCCAAATCTGTCGGTTACAAACCCGGTACCGCATCCCGACATGCGCGTGTGTGTTCGCGGCGCGACACACACTTACTGGTTTATGTGGCGCTGGCCTGGCGCAGCTGATGGACAGAAACTGTGGTGATTTTTAAAAGAAAAACTTTGCATAAGACATTTCCAGCCGGAGTCATTATAAGGGTGAATGAAAAGAGGGGGCTGCATGAAGGGATGATGATCAAGAAGCCGAGACAGGTCTGGAAATTCGGACTGGCGCAGCTGAATTAACGGAGCTCCTGTCAGATACAACCCAGTACCGGATCCCCGACAGCGCGTGTGTGAGCGGGTCCAGCGCGGGGGACCCGGGACGCGGGACCCGGGACCGCCGCGGGACCAGCGCGGGGGGGGGGGGGGGGGCGGAGCGGGACCCGGGACCCGGGTCCCGGGTCCCGGTCCAGCGCGGGGGAGCAGACGGGGAGCGGACCCGGTCCAGCGCGAGGGAGCAGACGGGGAGCGGACCCGGTCCAGCGCGAGGGAGCAGACGGGGAGCGGGACCCGGGACCGCCGCGGTCGGGATTTTTAAAAGAAAAGCGTTCCCTAAAGAGACTTTTCCAGCCAGAGTGAAATGAAAAGGGCTGGATGGATGAGGAGATGATCAGTGGCTGAGACAGGTTTGTGCAGCAACCCGGTGGTTTTTTTTAATTCTTTAATGCAGAAACAGAATATGAACCTTTGAAGGGTTTGATTGATGTGAAAAGTGAAATAAAATATCAAACTAAGTTTTGCTTCCGCTGTATTTTTAGCGCGTGTGTGTTTTGCAGCGCGCGCGTGTGCAGCTCCGTCTCCGTAGACGGCGCCTTTTGGGTCGGTGCGCCATATGTGTGTTTTAAAACCAAAAATGACACACAAAACTGAGGGTGCGCCTTTCCACACAGTGCGCCATATGGTCGCGAAAATACGGTACCTTAAACAAGGAAGCCAAGGACTGGTATATGGAGAAAATAATGATTATTAACGGTTTGGATCCATATGAAATCCCTACTAAAGAGTGGATTCTGAGCAGAGCAGTTCTGCAAAACCCACGTCTTAGTTAAGCTACCAAGCCACACACGGCCAAAGTTCCGGGGGCCTTCCTCGGGACCGAGCAGACCAGCGAGAGCATTCCGGGGGCCGTCCTCGAGGCCGGGCAGACCGGCGAGAGAGTTCCGGAGGACGCCGACGGGGCCGGGCCAACCGGAGAGTCATTTTGGAGGGCCAACCCCGGAGCCAGACTCGGGACCAGGCACACCGGCCAGAGGGCCGTTCTCGGGGCTGGGCAGATCCATCCAGGACCGCCTCAGGAAGAGGAACAGAGATGGGCGGCGGGACCGCCTCAGGAACAGGGGCAGACAGGATGCGGGGAGCCGGAACAGGGGCAGACAGGATGCGGGGCACCGGAACAGGGGCAGACAGGATGCGGGGCGCCGGAACAGGGGCAGACAGGATGCGGGGCGCCGGAACAGGGGCAGACAGGATGCGGGGCGCCGGAACAGGGGCAGACAGGATGCGGGGCGCCGGAACAGGGGCAGAGAGGATGCGGGGCGCCGGAACAGGGGCAGAGAGGATGCGGGGAGCCGGAACAGGGGCAGAGGATCCTCGGAGCTGCCTGAGTGGGGACCCGGGTCTGTGGCGTTGGCTGCGGGGGTACCAGGGTCCGAGGCGCTGGCTGCGGGGGTACCCGGGTCCGAGGCGCTTGCTGCGGGGGTACCCGGGTTCGAGGTGCTGGCTGCGGGGGGTCCGGGACCATCACCGGAGCAGGGGCCGATGCACTCTCTCCTGCTGGGTCCATGCTGGTCGGTCCATTCTGTCACGTGTGGGGTAAGGTGAGGACCCAAACGCAGGAGAGAGAGGGAGGCTGGAGGCAGGAGTTCTCAAAAAACACAAGGGTTTATTCCATGAAGGCAAAAAACAAAAGCGCGGCTTGGCAGGATCAAGATTAACTCACGTATACAGGGATCGAAAACCAGGAGCACATGGAGGGAAGAACAGTACGGACCGACAGGCAACAAAGGAATGACAAGACCAGATATACACAGGGGATAACGAGACACAGGTGCAGACATTATCAGGGCAAATGGGAAACAGGAGGGACAGAACTGAAACTCAAACTGGAGGGAAGTGTCAAACCCTGACACATTTCAATACAAGAACCTCAATAAAGTGGCAGCTGGCTGGAGGGAGATCGCCAGGGAGCTGGAAGGTTCTGATAAGATAATAAGGTATAATAAGAATCTTATCTTAATCTTATTAGGGCTTAATTTGTGCCGGATCCTGCCGGATTTCTCGTGTCCTCTGCTTTTTCCCGACATCCCAATAATGATCTGACATGCTGACATGTTTGCTGCATTTAACACCACACGCTGGGGATGGGATACCATTTTAATTTGGAGGTTTCCTTCACTAACTGTGGTTGGGTGTGTTTTATATGCGTGTTTTTGGCGTTTTTATTATTTTTTAATGTTGTTTGGTCTCCCAGTTTTGATAGTTTTCACAGGTGATGTTCTGGTTGATGGTGCACCATGAGTGAGATGAGTTTAGCACCTAATAATATCTCTCTGTGTTGTTGTTGCTCTAATTGTCAATAAAGTTTGTAGGATTTAAATAAAGTTTTGAGTGAAGCATTCAGCTGACTCGGTCTGAAACTCAAACGAGGACAGAAGAGTTAGCTGTTTGATTGATATCACATGTAAAAAAAATATGTATTATTTGTCCTCCACAGTCCAGGATATTCAGCCTAAGTGTGATTTGACACACTTTGTGTTTGTTTATTTTTTAAATAAGAAAGCTCCGTCTAAGAAGACACCATCTTGTCGTAAGTGCATGCATCGTAATAGATGCCGAAGTGTTCCTTAAAGAACTGAGTCTTTAGCTTGCTCTTAAAGTCTTTAGCTTGCTCTTAAATCCGCCTGCAAATCCACCTGCAAAGACAACGCTCCATCCTCTACAAGCGTCTGAAGGTTCCCCTGCACCACCCAGTTCACCCAGACTGGTAAGATTCATATTGGTGGCAAAGCCTACTCTTGATCCAGACATTCTAGCCAACTATAGACCCATATCCAACCTTCCCTTTCTGTCTAAGATCCTTGAGAAAGTAGTCGCTAACCAGCTCTGTCGCTCAGTCGCTAACCAGCTCTGTGATTTTCTACACAGGATTTAGAACCCATCATACCACAGAAACTGCTCTTGTTAAAGTTACAAATGACATCCTTACTGCATCTGACAATGGCTTTCTCTCCATACTTATTCTATTGGACATTAGTGCAACATTTGATACTATCAACCAACACATCCCTCTACAAAGACTAGCGCATCGAGTTGGCATTAAAGGAACCGCATTAAACTGGTTTGAACCATATCTATCAGATCGATTTCAGTTTGTACACACTAACAATAAATCTTCCCCACACAAAAAAGTCATGCAGGGCGTTCCACAAGGTTCTGTACTTGGTCCAATTCTGTTCTCTCTTTACATGCATCCTTAGGTAATATAAGGAGACACTCGTAAATTTTCACTGCTATGCAGATGATAGCCAATTATACTTATCTATGAAGCTGGATGACTTAAATCAGCTAACTAAACTTCAAGCTTCCCTCAAGGACCTAAAGACTTGGATGACCTGTAATTCTTTATTACTGAACTCAGACAAGACTGAAATCATTGTGGTCGGCCCAGAACACCATAGAAAGGCATTTTTGGGTAATACACCTACTCTGGACGGCTTTACTCCGGCCTCTAGCACCACTGTAAAGAATCTGGGAGTCATATTCGATCAGGACACATGTCCTTTAAATCCCACTGTTAGAGCCAATTTATATTGTTGTGCTTTCCATCGAAGAACAGGGGTATGTGAATTGTAGTGCCATTTTTTGCACTGTAGGTGGTGTATGGAGCCAGGGAATAGGTTTCAGAAAGGTGAGGCTAATCACGGGCAGGTGTGCTAGTTACCGGTGAGCACACAGTTTTTTTGACAGTTTCACTTTGGCTTTGCATGGTTGCAGTTTTTTGTTCATCTTGCACTTTTACTAATCTCAAGCAAGTTCGTTGGTGACAAAGGAGCTTCTGTGTATACTAATAAATACCCATTTTTTGAGCATCACAAAGAATGTTTATGGACATTCATTCAAACAACTTACATGCTGCCCAAGGAGACACGTCATCTGTTTAAGGTCAACCAGCGCCTCAGTGACTTGTAGGTTTTTGTTTGTTTCAAATCAATTCAAGTCACAACACCCACATCAAGCAAATTTAAAGAACTGCCTATTTTCATCTATGTAATATTGCCCAAATCAGACACATCCTGTCACAGAAAGATGCTGAAAAAATAGTACATGCATTTGTCACCTCAAGGTTAGATTATTGCAGTGCTTCTCAATCCTGGTCCTCGTGGGCCCCTGTCCTGCATGTTTTAGATGTTTCCCTGCACCAACACACCTGATTCTAATTAAAGGTCCTCATTAGCTTGTCACCAAGGTCTGCACAACTCTGTTGATGACACAGGTACTTTTATAACGGTGTGCTGAAGCAGGGTAGCATCTAAAACATGCAGGACAGGGGCCCACGAGGACCAGGATTGAGAAACACGGGATTATTGTAACTCCTTGTTTTCAGGCTGTACCAGCAAGACACTAAAGTCTCTCCAGCTGGCTCATGTGCTAACAAGAACTGGGAAAAGAGACCATATCACCCCAATATTAGTCTCCTTTCACTGGCTCCTCGTAAAAGCCAGAATAGAGTTTAAAGTCGTCCTCACCTTTAAAGTCCTGAATGGTCAGGCTCCATCCTACCTCAAAGAGCTCATAGTTCCCAACAAGATCAGAATGCAGGATTACTTGTGATTCCTACAGTCTCCAAGAGCAGAATTGGAGGCAGACAGAGCCTTCAAATTTCAGACCCCTAACCTCTGGAATAATCTTCCAGTCTTGATCCGAGAGGCGGATACACTCTCTGTCTTTAAGAGTAAGCTTAATCGTCTTCTATGAAAAATCTTGCTTATCTCTGTTTTTCCTGTTGTGAAGCATCATACGATGACCTTTGTAATGATTTGACGCTATACAAATACATTGAATTGAATTGAATTGAATTGGCATGATGACATGCTCTCATGCTAGGTTGTGGGTCCTTGATGATACTTTTGCCACTTTTGCAAATGATGAATATTTGCTATCTGAGTCGTGCTGAATATTTCCACCAAGATCACTGATGCAGTCTCATTGCTCCATGGGTTGATGGTGGAGTTTCTAATGTGATGTTACTCTTCAGCCACCCAGCTGTTCAAGTTGGTCCACAAATACAGGCCAGAGACCAAGCAGGAGAAGAGGTAGAGGATGCTCGCTGGCGCTGCGCAGAAGGCTGCTGGAAAGGGAGACACTCCCACTATGGTGACTATCTCAAAACAAAAACTGACTTAGTCACCTGCGGTGGTCAGGAATGTCCTTTACACATATTCCAGTCCTATTAATTAGACTGTACAGACGTGGTTTGTCTTTGGTTGATGTTCCCATTTATTGCACAGACTTAGTTCATAAAAAAGGAACTTATATATCAAATGATGTTGCTGGCTTGAACACAAATCCTAGGTTATGGTAAGAACCATGTGGCTTCACCACCGCTCTGCTCTGACTGCTGATAATCACCAGCCTTTAGCACCTGTGAGTGCAGCTGCTGATTACCTGTGTGACTGACAGCATCAAAGTTAGCCCTCCCTCCTCTAGTGGCAAGACAAATAAATAAAAACTAAACTAAACACATACACAACAATTAAACTAGGAATTGGCTCCTACACACCGGCCCCATAATTGTATTGGTGCCACTTACAATTACATAATAACATAACTATCAAAAGGAGCCAAAAAGAGTGTATGTGTTCAACATCTTAAATCTTCTTTCTTCATTGGCCAATGCTGAGGCCTTATTCTTTTCAGTCCTCAACTACAGTACATGCTTCCATTAGCATGCAGAGCTTTGTGACAGGCCTTTCCACAAATCCAGTCTTGGCTTTAACTTGAACTGACCGGACTGCTCCTCTTCTATCTGGAAAGGTTCTGGTCACTTTGCCCATAAGCCATGAATTACGTGGATGGGTCCAGGATGATAACAATGTCATTAACAGCAAAGTTCCTTCGTGACTTTGTCCATATCTGTCCCTCTTGAAGCAGTGGAAGATATTCCCTCACCCACCATTTCCACAACAGATCAGAAAGATACTGGACCTGTTTCCATCTTCACTTGATGTACAGATCATGTTCCTCAAAAAGTCCAGGAGGAAGAAGTGGTTTGGATTTCAGTAGCAGAATGTAATTTGGTGTTAGTGCTTCCAAGTCATTAGGGTCGTCAGAAAGATGTGTGATGGGACGGCTGTTAAGAATGGCTTCAACTTCACAGAGAATGGTACAGAAACTCTCATCATCTAAGGTTTGCTGTCTGAGGTTGGAGTACAACACATTCCTTATGAGGGGAATGAGCCGCTTCCATTTTCCTCCATGATGAGATCCAGCAGGGGGTTGAATGTCCAATCAATTCCTTTCTGTACCAAATCACTCTGTATCTTGCTCTGGTCCAAGTTTTGGAGAGCTTTTCTTACTTCCATTGTCTGATCTGAGGTTGGAAATTTGTCCACGTCGACACATAAACCGACAAATGGCATTTATGCATGAATCACTATGAATAGGCCATCTCAAGATGCACCGCTCATCTTGTCGTGCATGTAAAAATCACTCCATATCTCTTGATTGGCTGCGGCCTCTTTTAACTTCAATTGGTCCGAAGTAATCCACTCCCACATTTGTAAATGGTGGCGAGTGTGGTAGGATTCTTTCAACTGGCAAATCAGCCATCTTTTGTTCTCCAACCTTCCCTTGAAGGCGGCGGCAAATGACACAGTCAGCAACGATTTTCCTGCAGGCTGAGTTTGCACCAGTAATCCAGTAAGTTTTTCTTAGAACAGAGAGCATGTGATTGCGTCCATCACGCCCCACTTGCCTGTGAATGTGTTGTAGGATAAGTTCAGATATGAGTATGACAGAATAATGGGATGTTTTACCTTTTCAGGCATAAGCATCATCCCACTCTTAACTGTCCATCTTGAAGTACAGGATCCAACCTGTAGATGTCACTGGTTTGCTGCACAGATGCTGCTCCCTTTTCCAAGAGAGAGATTTCTTTTTGAAATCTTTGTCGCTGACTGTAGTGAATATTGGCCATTTCTGCTTTGTGTAAATCATCTCAGGTCAGTGGCTGAACATTTACCTTTGATTTGTGGTTCTGCAGCATCCCTTTCTTGTCACATGACCTGCCTTGAGTTGATTTACCTTGGTTTCTTAGCTCTTGAAACACGTCTTTCAACTTCAAAAACCAGGAGACTGAAATTTTCAATTTGTTCCAATCTGAGAAATAGCTGAGAAGCTTGTTTGTAGCATTGGAAGCATCATCAACGACACAAGTGTTGACCATGATGTCTTGTTTGACCTCAGGATCCTCCAAAGTTGTAATATTGTAAACTGTTGTGCTGTCTGTCCAGTACACTGACTGGTCCAATTCCAGCTGAAGCTCTCTTTATCATTTTGTCCACTCGGACAGCCAATACAGCAGCTGTAAGTTCAAGTCTGGGTATTCTAGTTTGCTTCACTGGTACAACTCTGGACTTTCCAACCATGAAAGCAATGCTTACTTCCTTAGAGCTGTTTTCCAATCTCAAATAAGAAACTGTGCCACATCCATGTTCACTAGCATCTGAGAAATTATGCAGTTGTGCATGGTGTACTTGTCCAAAGCCCTTTGGTTTGATACATCCATCCACCTTTAGCAGTGACAGTTTGTGCAGGTTTGTCAGCCACTGTGACCATTCCTGTGAAAGATCTGGTGTTATCTTTTCTTCCCAACCAAGTTTTCTTTTGCACATTTCTTGTACATCTTCCAAAAAGTTAAACTTTCATCTCATCAGTCCACAGAGTATTTTCCCAAAAGTCTTGGGGATCATCAAGATGTTTTCTGGCAAAACAGAGACGAGCCTTTATGTTCTTTTTGCTCAGCAGTGGTTTTCGTCTTGGAACTCTGCCATGCAGGACTTTTTTGCCCCAGCTCTTTCTTATGGTGGAGTCATGAACAATGACCTTAATTTGGCAGGTGAGGCCTGCAGGTCTTTGGGTGTTGTTCTGGGGTCTTTTGTGACTCTTGGATGAGTCGTCGCTGCTCTTGGGGTCATTTTGGTCGGCCAGCCTCCTGGGAAAGTTCACCACTGTTCCATGTTTTCTCCATTTGTGGATAATTGCTCTAACTGTGGTTCGCTGGAGTCCCAAAGCTTTAGAAATGGCTTTGTATCCTTTTCCAGACTGATAGATCTCAATTTCTTTGTTTCTCATTTGTTCCTGAATGTCTTTGGATCGCATCATGATGTTTAGCTTTTGAGGATCTTTTGGTCTACTTCACTTTGTCAGGCAGGTCCTATGTGATTTCTTGATTGAGAACAGGTGTGGCAGTAATCAGGCCTGGGTGTGGCTAGAGAAATTGAACCCAGCTTTCCAAAGATGTGATAGACCACAGGTAATTTATGTTTTAACAGCGGGGGGGATCACTTTTTCACACAGGGCCATGTAGCTTTGGATTTTATTCCCCTTAATAATAAAAACTTTCACTTGAACACACTGCATTTTTGTTTACTTGTGTTATCTTTGTCTTATATTTAAATTTGTTTGATGATCTGAAACATTTAAGTGCGACAAACATGCAAAAAAAAAAGAAATCAGGAAGGGGGCAAACACTTTTTCACACAACTGGGGGGTATTCCAGGAAGCAGGTTTTGTGAAAATTCTGGGTTTCCCTCATCTCAGGGTTAACAAACTCAGAGTTTTAAGTTCCCGAAAGCGATGTAACTCAAACTCTGAGTCAGTTACTATGGCAACTGACCCTGTGAACCTAACCTGCTCGCTAGCAGGTTTTCTTCAATAAACCCTGAGTTTCTCTCTGTCTCCTCCGTCCTGCTGAGCCTGAAGCAGCTATCCGACATGGGGTGTCTTTTCCTCTGGAATTCAATTGACATCGAAGCCGAATTAATTCGCAATGCCTTACGTCAGGAGAGGAAGTTTAGACCAAGATTAGATATACTTTCATTCCCTGATGAGTACCTTACAGAACGTTTCCGTTTTTCGTCACACTCTATTATTTATCTGAACGACATTCTCCAGCCATATATATTTCCAACATTACAAACTGCGCATGTGCTCTCAGTTCAGAGCAAATTCTTTCTGTTGGCTGAGCAGAACTCAACTGTTAATCGGGATAAAGCCACTATACAGTACATTGAAATGGCCACTGAATATGTATGTATGCTGAATATATCAAATACGCACGTATTAACACTTCTAACTCGAGTGGCGTGAAGTATGTGGATCTTTTGTTGTCGCCAGTTGCCATGGTGAATCGTAGTATCAGGGCTCTATTGATGATGGCTTTTTATTTTCTTCATGCACGCGCTTAACTCAAGGTTAACAAACTCAGAGTTGATTGAACTAACTCATATCCGCTGTTCTGGAACCGAAAACTCTGAGTTTCCTATCTCAGGGTAAGTCAACTCAGAGTTCAGGTTTAGACTCAGAGTTTGTTGAACCTGCTTTTCTGGAATACCCCTCTGTACATCAGATTGAGAAAACAATCACACCTCCTATTAAAAGGGAAAGGAAGAAAATAAATAAATAACTTTAAAAATAAATACATAAATAGATAAATAAAGAATGAGGGAAAATAAATAAACGAATGAATGAAAAATGAGTACTTAAATAATAAATAAAGAAGAGAAATTAGAGACCATTTTAATTTTTTTTTAAAACTTTATTTAACAACAACAATGACAAACTCAGATGTAAACATAAGTACATCAGATTGAGAGAACAATCACACCTCCTATTAAATTGAGATAGCATAAAGGGAAAGGAAGAAAATAAATAAATAAAAAAGAATGAGGGAAAAATAAATTAACGAATGGATGAAAACCGAGTACATAAATAAGGAAGGAAAATCATATTGACAATTTTTTTAGATTTGTTTTTAAACTTTATTTAACAAAAACAATGACCAAATCAGATGTAAAAATAAGTACATTAGATCTAGAGAACAATCACCCCTACTATGAAATTGGGATTGCATAAAGGGAAAGGAATTAAAATAAAAAAATAACTATAAAAATAAAAATAAAAAATATTAAGAAAAAAAAATAAAAAAAAGAATGAGGGAAAAATAAACTAATGAAAAATGAGTACTTAAATAATAAATAGTGTAATGTAAAATGTGCTTTGTTCGTAAGACATTTGTAAAGTTTGATAATAATAACTAAAAACAGAAGCGTGACGTATTGAAGCTGCGACGGCTGGTCGCTTCTCTACGGCAGCCCTTGTGGTCCAAACTCCTCTCTTCGCCACCGTCGTGTTTCTCCTGCCGACACCTCCGCACTGATGCCTTGCAACGACATTTCCACATAGTTTTTACACAAAATAAGCAGGCGGCTCAACAACATGGGTGGAAAGAAGAAGAAACCAGGCAGCCATGCGGGTGCAGCCGGCCTGGTCGGCCCGGCTTCAGCCTGCAGGAGCGGCGCCGGCGCGGCGGAGGAAGAGGCGAAGAAACAGCCGGCCAGCGAGCGACCCGCAAAACCAGCCAGGGAGAGCAAGTCTAAAGGTGGGGATGTCTGGAAATGCAGCAAATACACCAAATACACCAAATACACCATGCTTCTTTCCACTGTGCCTATCAGCAGTAATAAACACCACTATCTAGTGCAGTGGTCCTCAACATTTTTTCAATTCAATTCAATTCATACTTTATTAAAGACACATCTTGAGAAGAGGTCCATAGTACCATTAAAAAATTATACATATAACATACACGATATAAAAGACAACAACCTATGATATAAAAGACAAAAAACACAATACAGAAGACTAAAAAACAACAGTGACACAAAAAGAAAACAGTGTCAGGCGCAAGTGTAGAGACATGAACGCCAGTGGTTCCACGACGTAGATGTGAACCTTTCAGTGATGGACCCCCTGCGAAATTTTTTTTCAGCCAAGTAACCCCTAACCAGCGCAAAGCACTTTTGGTTGTAAAAAAAAAAGACCTAAAACAGTGCACTGTGCCATCAGTAACTGATTTATTAAACATAAAAATATTGCTGCTACGCTTCAACCACGACTCCATCGTTGGTCCAAGTGATTGACAGGTGAAGCCAGGTGATTGACAGGTTAGGTGGAACCATCCTGGTGTGGGGGATACTCTGCGGTTTTAGGATAATAAGTTGAATATAAAATTAATTTTATGAATTTAGACTTATATTTTCCTCAATTATTTATGAAATATTTATTTTTAAAGGATTTTTGCATGGATGCTACTTTTTAAATATATGTATATTTTTAAATCTCACGTACCCCCTGGAGTGCCTTCACGTACCCCCATTTGAGAACCACTGATCTAGTGCATATATGCGTATATCTGTTCATGATCTGTTCCTGGAGCCAGCATAATGACTTTTATCAATTAACCTGCACAATATACTCCTATGGTAACCGTTTGTAGGCAGGTAATCCGTTTTCTGAAGAAGCATTAAAGATTGGTTTGGAATTTGTTTTATTCTTAAGAATTACACCGGGCAGCACGGTGGCTTGGTGGTTAGCACTGTTGCCTCACAGCAAGAAGGTCCCCGGTTCGACTCCCAGGCCCAGCAGGGTCTTTCTGTGTTGAGTTTGCATGTTCTCCCCGTGCTTGCGTGGGTTTCCTCCGGGTACTCCGGCTTCCTCCGACAGTCCAAAAAACATGCATACTAGGTTAATTGGTGATTCTAAATTGCCCGTAGGTGTGAGTGTGAGTGTGTCTGGTTGTTTGTCTGTATATGTGGCCCTGCGATGGACTGGTGACCTGTCCAGGGTGTAACCCCTGCCTCTCGCCTGAAAATAGCTGGCTCCAGCAGACCCCCGTGACCCTGCAAAGGATAAAGCGGGTATAGATAATGGATGGAATTACACCAACTTGAATGTTTTGAAAAGACCAGAAATATATGTTGATGGAGTTAGATAATATTAAAATGGACGTATAAACGTTTTATTTATTTTTTTTACTTTACTTAACAAGAACAAATCAGATGTCAAAATAAATACATCAGATTGAGAGAACAATCACACGTCCTATTAAATTAAGATTGCATAAAGGGAAAGGAAAAAAATAAATTACTATAAAAATAAATAAAAAAAGATTGAGTGTCACGGTTTGGTTTAACTTCCTGTTTTATTTTGAAACCCGTGTCCTTGTGTTTCAGTTATGTTTTGACTTCCCTTGTTTCCAATCTGCTCTGATCATCTGAACCTGTGTCTCAGGTGTGTATTTTTACTGTTTTTTTATTTTTTATTCCCACATCAGCTCCGAAGACTTACAGTCTTTCCAATACGGCTCAGGCGGACAAAGGTGGGGTCTCAGAGAAGTCAATCCTTAAAGTAAGGGCTACATCTTTGTCTTAAAAGTCACATCCTGTTTTTAAATGAGTGTCATGTTGAAATAAAATGTTGACGATTAACTATTTTTACATTGCTAATACAGGTGTTTATCCAAGCAGACCTGGAGAAGAAGATCATCAAGTTGATCAACGACTTCAGACAGGAGAATGGGGACAAAGGACCCATATCTGGCAGACTCACAAGCAAGAAACTACTGGTAGAGCGAAGTTTTTATTCATCGACATTTAGATGTGGTATTGAAACTGACTGTTGTAATGTCATTTTGCTGCAGGACCTGTACACCGCTCTACAGAAGTTCAACTTCAAGAGAGAACACATCGAAGAGGCGATGAAGAGTAGTGTCCTGTACGGAGGCGACCTCCACTCTGCTCTCGACTGGCTCTGCCTCAACCTCAAAGATGGTAACGGAGCATCAAGAGCCGCTCAATTGTCAATACCAACGCCATTCTTGAAGCTGATCCTGCATGTCATCTGTTTTACCAGAGGAGTTACCAGATGGTTTCAGCCAGCAGCTGCAGGAGGAGGTCCAGAAGAGCCGGCCCAAATTCCAGCCTCCTCCCCAGCAGAAACCTGTAGCTCCGAGCCCCAAAACGGTCAACAACACTTGCAGAGAGACCAGCAAGGTTTGTCTGATTAATCACACCAGTATAGGCTGACACGTATAGGTTTTGTGACTTCACATTTAAGTATTTTGTGGTGTTTTCTAGACTACAGAGAAAGATGATGCTGACGTGAAGGACTGGATCTTAAGGTATGCAGAGCAAAGCAGTGATGATGATGATGATGAGGAGGAGAAAGAAGAACAGGGGAAGAAAACACACAACCCAGAAATGGAGGAAAAGTTCGATCCAGTAAGTAAACTTAAAGCAATTGAACAATATTTCATTCATTCACAAGGGGACATTATATTGGTGCAGTGTAAATTGCAAACTCATCCGTTGCACATTCCCCATCACAATCAAGGGAAGAAATGGTTTAAACTTCCTCGTCTTTTCTCACCATTTTGGTGAGAAACATCCTTGATGTTTCCTCTTTAATCCATCTGGATTTGAGGCATTTTTCTGTGAATGTGAAACGCTCAAACAGTGTTTTGGACAGCAGCCCTCAGGTGATGCTCGAGGAGGAACTTTAAATTTAAAGCCTCTGTGGTCGGTACCAGTGGCAGCTGGTGCAAAATGTTTTTGGGGGGGTGTAATTGACCTTGGCATACAAAGGGGATGTAACGGTACACAGAAGTCACAGTTACGTACAAGCTTGGTACAATGGGGAAAAAGGAAAGGTAGAAAATAATATTTTGGTCCTTTTTTAATTTAGAAAAATGTAACTATCCAACAATGGCTTATTGGTCATAAGTTTTAGGGAAGCAGTTCAGTTCTGCTGCAGTGGAAACAGAAAACTGAACATAAAGTAGGGGTTTAACATTTCAACAACTGTTATTTTATATTGTTTTTCTCTTCCTGGTTTGGGTTCAGTTTATTTTACACGAGAAGAAAAACATTAACATTTCCATTGTTCTGTCTGGAATTTATAATATTTGAAAAGGTAACGTTCCTTCCTTTCAGATAATTGATCAACAAATATTATTTCAAAAGGAAGTGTTATTTAACCTATTTAAAACAAGCATAAAAATCTGGTTTGTGTAGTTGTTTGATCTTCTAATATAGACGGGGAATGAATTGTGCAATCACATTCGATTAAAAACAACACACGAGTCTCGATACTGATCGGTGATCCATTGCTGATAACTGAGTTTTTGAGACGCACACAACTGCGTCCCATTACAAATATAATTCAAACCAATTAAAAGAGATCCTCAGGTCACGTGTTTATCAAATGTTTGAAAGTTTACACTGGATTCTGTTTGAGCAGCGCCCCTTACTTGCAGAAGTAAATAAAATAAAAAACATTTTTTAACCAAATAAATATTTAAACAAAATTTAATTACTATTGACAGTCAGCCACAGACTAAAATATTATCTTTTTTTTACTAATTATTTACATTTTACAGGTTTTTTATTTTATTTTGATTTTTTATTTTTCATCTCTTGATTTGATGGGGGCGGCGCCCTCTACTGACCAGCCGCCACTGGTTGGTACCTGTGCAGATCAGTTTTTCAACATATGTCCACCGCTGCATCCAGAAATGTAACATAAAAAGTGCTACACAAAGAGGAAGCTGTTTAGAGTTGAAGGAGTGCAGAGACTCGTGAGTTCTGTGGTCAGATGAGTTCACGCTGAAAGATCCTACATCTGGTTCCGTATGTCGGAGATGAGACGGGTCACTAGTGTTGTTTTTGTTAATCTGTTTCAATTTTAGTTTTAGTCTAGTCTTTGGGTCGAGCTATCATTTTAGTTTTTATTAGTTTTAGTCACGTTCATTCTCCTTTTTAGTCTTGTCAAGTTTCAGTCGACTAAAAGTCTGAGCATTTTAGTCAGAATTGTCCAGGACCATTTTAGTCTAGTTTTAGTCAAAGATTGTATTTACTCAAACCCATTTTACAATTCAAACAAGGTTATCTTATTATAATGTTATTGTTACCTTATAGACTCAAGAATACATTAATTCCAGATACAGAAGACTCTAATTTGAGTTTACAACATATTTATTTTTCTAATTTCTCTCCGTCTTTTTCTTTTTCAACGACACATTTGGTTTTTCTTTTCCACATCTATGTAGGAAAGTTTATCCAAAGATGGATCTTCTTCTTCTCCAGCCCCAGAGAAGATCCCTGCGTTTCTCTCTGTAACTTTGTTTTTAATTGACGTGAACCTAGAGCTCTGTGTTAACGGCATCAGCCTCTAACTCTGCAGCTGCATCTTCTGGATCTGATTCCCCGACTGGGATTGAGGACTAACGTCACCCAGCAGCAGAACTAAACCAGAGGAAACTGAAAACATGGAGATTAAGGATCTTTGGTAGAATGTTTGAAATGAAGACACATTTTTGCAGAGTTTTTATTTTGTAATCTACATTTAAGTCTCGTTTTTTTTCCTCTACGATATTGCATTATATATTATCATCACATGACCAGCATTTTCGTTGCGTCTCGTTTTCCTCAGGTCATAAAGGTTCGTTGACGACGATATTTAGTCATGATTTTCATTGACGAAAGCAACTTTACAGATCACCTTGATTGTTTTGTGTGTCTTGATCTTACAATAATGTTGTAAGTAATGGTTCAAACAAGCTGAGAAATTGCAGATGGAAGATTTTATTGCATTTTACAAAAACCTTTTGGAAATGTGGATGGTGTTATGACATGTATTATGTCTTCTTGTAGAATGACAGGTATTTGGTCCTTACTGCTCAGCTGTATGACACTAAAGAAATGGCAGCCACTGCGAAGGCCAAAGGAGACAAGGCGGGTCAGAGGATGGTGCAGGACAGAATACGGGTCATACAGCAAGGTGCTCGATTTCAGATTAATCTCCAACAACCGTGTCCTGTTTTACTTCTCTTCTAATGTCTTCTTTCACAGCTGCAACCAGAGCAGCCAAGAGTGACATGTTAACATGTCACTCTTGACATGTTTTTCTTTTTCTAGAAATGAAACACCTGGAGTCCCACCCTGTGTTCAATCCAGCTATAAAAGTGGTGGATGCACCCCGAAAAGAGAAAAAGATACTTCCTGTCGGCGACGACAAAGAGGACCTCAGCTTCAATTTGTTTGAACGAGCGGAGAAAGAACCTCCTGCAGAGAAAGGTCCATCTAAGATCAAGTCACAGTCGTTTATCAAGTAACAGAACAAGTGAAAAGTAACTGTAGCTTTTATTTGCAGATGTTACAAATGGAAAAACGTCACTGATCTTTGCGTTAAAAGGACATGTTGACCCCGAGTTATGTTTTTCTTTCCAGTCGTGAAAAAGAATGAACCAAAAGACATCCGCAACTTTGATTACACGGCACGCAGCTGGACGGGAAAGTCCCCCAAACAGTTCCTCATCGACTGGGTCCGGAAGAATCTGCCCAAAAGTCCAGCGCCAACTTTTCACAAGGTTGCCGCTGGGAAATACTGGCGATGCAAGTAAGCACATGCTTTTTTTTTTTTTTTTTCAATTTGACTGGCTGCTAGGGGTGTAACAATATATCGTGCCACGAAATTTCGCGATACAAAAATATCACGATACGTGTCGTGGAGGTGACAAAGTGTATCGCGATATTTGGTTATTAATATTAATCTATTGTGTTGACAGTAACGCGCATCCGACCGCGACCGCGCGGACCAAAATCCTACTCTGCTCAGAAGAAACTAGTCCCGTTTTGAGCTCTGAACCTTTACTTATGTAAGTCTGGTGTAGAGTTAACCTTACCTTATTAAATTAAACCTTTTTGGGGTTGTGAGTAGGATAAACACGGAGACAACTTCTGCTGAGTTCCAGTGTACTTCAATGTCCGCTCAACAGTGTAGGATTTTAGAACATCAACACAGCATCTAGTGCTGTATCACTCCGCCCAATCTAAAACATATTAACAACTACAGATAAACTGACTAGTGTCATTATAGTCCCTGATTTACAGAATATAAAGAATATATTTATTAAATAATGAACCCTGAATTACCAAAATAACCTTCTTAACAAAAATAAATCTCCTCTTACACTTATAAGGTGAGCATGAATCAATCTTTTTTTATGATGTAAAATTGTATGTATTTATTTACTTGTATTTATTTATTTAATTTTAGTTGTTAAATTTCTGGAAAAGAAAAAAGTCAAATCATACATCGGAGAGACTATTCAGTTTGTGGCTAAATATTTTTACTTGTATGAAACTGAAGATGCATAATGCAAACCTGACATTTACTTTTAGTTCAGTTTGTGGAAAATGTTTGGCCTGGCTTTCTCTTTAAAACTTAAACAGTTATAAAGCATTACAAACTGTAACAATAGGGCAAACGCACAGCATTATTTTGTGTCTTTCAAATAAAAGACAATTTCCTCATGACTACCTCATTCAAGGTTGTTAAAAAAATACTGCTATAATATCATATCGTATCGTTATCGTGACCTCAATATCGTGTATCGTACCGTATCGTGAGATTAGTGTATCGTTACACCCCTACTGACTGCTGATAAAACTTTTTTTTAAATTTTATCTTGACCCTTTGTGTGTTGATGCATGCAATAGGGCCCGTGTTCAGAGAGTAGATGATTTTTTGGAGGTTTGTCCAACCATCGTGACTGAAGACAGCATGCAGGCTCAACATCTGGCTGCCACACTGGCCCTCTACAACCTGGTGAAAGGACAAGTATGTGTTAACACATGCAGGATGTGAGACCTTTACCCATATTGTCTGCTTGATGTCAGCTTGAGACCTCTCTGCCCTCCTTTTGTCTGCCACGCAGTCGGTGCACCAGCTCCTACCTCCCACCTACAGAGACGTCTGGCTGGAGTGGAGAGACGGCGAGCAGCAGCGACGGGACGAGAGCCGGACGGCTGCCAACAAACCCCGGGACCAGTTCATCTCCCGGCTCTTAACCAGGCTGAAACAGCAGCAGGAGGTTCAGGGTCTAGGGGAGCAGTCCGGGTCGGAAAGGCAGGAGACGTTTGGGACGGACGGGGGAAGGGAAGAGGAGCCTGAGGAATCCTGGGAAAATCTGGCTGGTCTTGATATTGGGGAGAGAGGAGCAGAAAAGGAGGACAGGTGTGAGAAGCGTGGAGGGAAAAGGGAAAGCGCTGCGGGGCTTGAAGCTGCCAGGGAGCTCTTTCTGAAGCTGAGGAAGTCTCCACTTGCTCACAAACTGCAGGTAGATATAAACCCTTCTCCACGTGGTTAATTTCTAGGGGTGTAACAATATATCGTGCCACGAAATTTCGCGATACAAAAACGTCACAATACGTGTCGTGGAGGTGACAAAGTGTATCGCGTTATTGGGTTATTAATATTAATCTATTGTGTTGATAGTAACGCACATCCGACCGCGACCGCGAGGACCAAAATCTTACTCCGCTCAGAAGAAACTAGTCCCGTTTTGAGCTCTGAACTTTTACTTATGTAAGGCTGGTGTAGAGTTAAGCCTTACCTTATTAAATGAAAACTTTTTGGGGTCGTGAGTAGGATAAACACGGGGACAACTTCTGCTGAGTTCCAGTGTACTTTAATGTCCCTCAACAGTGTAGGATTTTAGATCATCAACACAACACCTAGTGCTGTATCACTCCGCCCAATCTAAAACAGACTAATCACTACAGATAAACTGACTAGTGTCATTATAGTCCCTGATTTACAGAATATAAAGAATATATTTATAAAATAATGAACCCTGAATTACCAAAATAACCTTCTTAACAAAAATAAATCTCCTCTTACACTAATAAGGTGAGCATGAATCAATCTTTTTTTATTATGTAAAATTGTATGCATTTATTTACTTTTATTTATTTATTTATTTAATTTTAGTTGTTAAATTTCTGGAAAAGAAAAAAGTCATATCATACATGAGAAACGATTCAGTTTGTGGCAAAATATTTGTACTTGTATGAAACTGAAGATGCATAATGCAAACCGGACATTTACTATTAGTTCAGTTGGTGGAAAATGGTTGGCCTGGTTTTCTCTTTAAAACTTAAACAGTTATAAAGCATTACAAACTGTAACAATAGGGCAAACATACAGCATTGTTTTGTATTTTGTGTCTTTCAAATAAAATACTTTTTTCTAGTCATATGTTCCTAATTCAAGGTTGTTTAAAAAAATACTGCTATAATATCGTATCGTTATCGTGACCTCAATATCGTGTATCGTACCGTATCGTGAGATTAGTGTATCGTTACACCCCTATTAATTTCACATTAAATAAAACTGTATCGCTCAACTGGTGTCTTAACATTCAAGGCGGAGCGAGAGCAGCTTCCAGTCTTTCAACACCGAGGTCGTGTCATGGAGGCTTTGCAGCGCCACCCTGTGGTCGTGGTGGCCGGTGAGACGGGCAGCGGCAAAAGCACTCAGATCCCTCAGTTCCTCCTGGAGGAGATGCTGACTGGAGGGAAAGCTGCTGAGCCCTGCAACATCGTGGTGACCCAGCCACGCAGGATATCGGCCATGAGCTTGGCCAGCAGAGTCAGCCAGGAGCTGGGCTGCGAGAGCGGACCAGGAACCAAGGTGAGCGCACTCTCTGGTGTTAAGCGCTCTGACTATCTCTGACTGCATGCTCCATTTCCCATTTAATTGACTTGCTTTTGTGTTGCATGCAGTCTTCGCTGTGTGGATACCAAATCCGGATGGAGAATCAGTCTGGCGAATGGACCCGCCTGCTGTATTGCACGACTGGAGTCCTGCTCAGGAAGCTCCAGAATGACAGACACCTAAGCTCCCTGACGCATATCATTGTGGACGAGGTATAAACACCTTTCTTTTAGGGCTGGGCGATATATCGAGATTTTAATATATATCAATATATTTTCAAACGCGATATGGTACGAGACAATATCGTTTATATCGATTTAAAAAAATATATATATATTTTTTTTTTTACATTTTTTTTGTTTATGATTTTGATATAGCTTATTTTGTGATAAATTGACTTGAATGTTTTTATTTGAGATTTGCACAAATGTTTTGTTATTTGCACAACTGTCAACCTCAGTGGAAAAGTCTGCCTGTTACTGTCTACATTGTATTAATTGCACAGTGTATTTTAATTTAATTGTTAATTCAGGAAAGGGATATTTGTTTTATTTTATTCAAGAAGCATTTTTATTCTATATATGCAGGCAGTTTATTTTTATTTCATTTGTTTTATACATTTTGATATTGTGCAGACCTCTGTTAATAAAGTACCTGTGTGACATTTGACACGAGGCTTTGTATTAAAACTGACTGTTTTTTTAAGGGTTTGCCTCAGAAAAAAATGAAGCTAACAGAGATGCTATGCTATAATGCTTTGGGGGAAACCCCAATTATGGCACACAAAAAATATCAATATATATCGAGCATCGCCATCAGCTAGAAAATATCGAGATATGACTTTTGGTCCATATCGCCCAGCCCTACTCTTTCAGATGCACAAATATGTTTTAAGGCTAAAGTGTTCAACCCCAGCCCTTTCTACGTCAACTCCGTCTTCTCAGGTCCACGAGCGGAGCGTCCAGTCAGACTTCCTGCTAACCGTCCTCAAAGACGTCGTAATGAAGAGGTCCGACCTGAAGCTGATCCTCATGAGTGCCACAGTGGACTGCAACAAGTTCTCCAACTACTTCAACCGCTGCCCGGTGATCAACATACCAGGCCGAACGTTCCCAGTGGAGGTTGGAGTCCAACTTCGTTTCTCTTCGTTTTATTCGGAACCCGATTTAACTTTAGCCCTTTTCATGTTAATTTCAGTTTTTTGAAGTCTGTCACCATCGGAGAGCATTTACAAGGAAATGGGATCCGGTTTTGTTTCCAGGTGTATCATTTAGAGGACATCGTGGAGCAGACGGGATACGTTCTGGAAAAGGACTCGGAGTACTGCCAGAAAATCCTGGAAGATGAAGAAGAGGTCTCCATCTCTGTCTCGCAAAAAGGCGGCAAAACCTCGCAGCACCAGGTAGGGGTGGTGGGGGAAACTGTGAAAATCTTTGAGGATTTTTTTTTTGTTCAGTTGGCAGAACTTTTATTGATTTAGATTTTTCGTCCAAGATGCACTAGTTTTAGAGCAGGTCACGCAGCACATGTTGCTATAGAAATGTGCCACTTATGTGCTTGTCTTCTCTGAATGTTAGACGATTTACACACCGGATGACTCTGACTTATAAGGCTCTTCTTGGCTTGGTTCCTGTTTATTTATGTTTATTTCTCCAGAGAACTAAAAGCAGTTATGCTTTAAGGTCGAATGACACTTTGCACCTGGCTGTTCCTCGTGTTCGGACTAACTCAGGGGGAAAAAAGCTTTTAGTTTCTGTGCACCCTCTGCGTGGAATACCTTACAAAATGAACTGAAAATGCCTGAACTTGTTTCTTTTGAAGCCTTTCGCTCACTTCTTAAAAACCGTTGTTTTTAAACTACATGTGACCGTGTTCCTAAATTTTAAATTATTTCTGAAGTTGTTTTTTACATATTATTGAAGTCACCACTATTGCACTTTATTCGCTAACAGTTTGCACTCTCATTTTAATGTTTATTATGTTATTGCTGTTATTTGTGTGTGGCGTGTGCTGCTGCCTTCCTTGGCCAGGTCACCCTTGGAAAAGAGGTCTTGACCTCAATGGGTCTTTTTTATCTGGTTAAATAAAGGTGAAATAAAAAAAAAAATGTGCAGGTTTTGTCAATTCTAAATGTTCATCTGTTGCTTCCTGCGTGTCTGCACCAGGAGGTGATCGTGAGGGACTCTTGCTCTGGCTGGGACCTGGGTCCCGACCTCGACCACTTCAGTAGCAGGACTCGTCAGGTGCTGCAGTATATGAACCCTAATAAGATCAACATGGACTTACTCGTTGACCTCGTCGACTACTTAGGTACAAGACATCACCATTTGTGTCGAGCAGCGCAGATTACATAATCCCACTCGTGTTGACTTAAACGACTGCGATTCTTTTTGCGTTTTCGTTCCAGACAAATCTCCACAGTTTGCAAGTTTGGACGGAGCCATCCTCGTGTTCCTCCCCGGTCTGGCTCACATCCAGCAGCTGTACGACCTGGTCACCTCAGATAAGAGGTTCCGGGACAAGAACAGGTGACATACTGAAATACGCTGTGATCCAGTAATGGATAGATCAGTTATCCTGGTCTCTTTGTCTCACAACGGGTCTTAAAAACCTTTTCAGGTACAGAGTTGTTGCTCTTCACTCCACTCTTTCGTCCAAGGACCAGGCCTCTGCGTTCACAGTGCTCCCTGCTGGAGTTAGAAAGGTACATGTGACTGAAGCGTAATTCAGAAGTAATGTATATAGTTTATATCAGGGGTCGGCAACCCGCGGCTCTAGAGCCGCATGCGGCTCTTCAGCGCCGCCCTAGTGGCTCCTGGAGCTTTTTCAAAAATGTTTGACCTTTTTTTTCCTTTTTTTCTTCTTTTTTTCCTTTTCTTCTTTTTTTCCTTTTTCTTTTTTTCCTTTTTTTTCTCTTTGTTTCTTCCTTTTTCCTTTCCTTTTTCTCAAAACTTTCAACTTTCTCAACATTTTGACTTTTTCCTCAACATTTTGACTTTTTTCTCAACATTTTGACTTTTTTCTCAACATTTTGACTTTTTTCTCGACATTTCGACTTTTTTCGACATTATGACTTTTTTCCTCAATATTGTACTTCAGCATTAATCTTGACATTTCAACTTTTTTCTCGACATTTAGACTTTTTTCTCGAAGTGCATAATGAAAAAAAAAAAATCTTCCCCCAGTTCTAACTAATATAGAAACATGCAGCATGTGTTGTCTTCATTCTAATTCTGATACAAGACTTTTCACTTTTTGCGGCTCCAGACATATTTGTTTTTTGTGTTTTTGGTCCAATATGGCTCTTTCAACATTTTGGGTTGCCAACCCCTGGTTTATATAGTTATATTAAATATATATAGATATAGTTTGTTTTTATGTAATTGCATCTTCATTTTCACCTGACTCTGCTTTGTGTTTGGACTTTTTTTTAAATAGAAAAACACATCCTTGTAACTATTTTCTGCTTTGTGCCTCTTTCAGATTGTCTTGTCAACCAACATTGCTGAGACAGGTGTGACCATACCTGATGTTGTGTTCGTCATTGACACTGGGAAGACCAAAGAAAATAAGTACGTTTGATTTCAGTGTTATAGTTGGCCCCTGTTATGTTGATCCAAAATTTGAGACCTGATATATTACTTCAGACAGCGCTTCATCTGCGTGGGTGTTTCTGAACAGAGTTAAAGACAAATCTCAGCAGATGTAGCGTTTAACATGTCTGACAAGTCTGTTTTCATCTCCGTTTATGCAGTTTAATGCATTAAATAATTCAAAAACTATCCCAAATCATCCTGAAGAGTTCGTACACTGAGCACTGAAGTCATTTTCATTTTAGCTTCATTCAAAACCAGATTAAAGTGCAGGCTCTTCTTCAAAGTGGAGGAAGAATTTAAACAGGAATTTGTGTGATTTACGTTTCTATTCATGGATTTAACAACCAGATTTCTCAGCTTGTTAAAATAACTACTTTTACAACTCACAGTTGAGGAGCAACATTCAAACGTCGGCGCGGCCAAACGATGATTCAGTTAGGAAAGAAAGTACAAGTAAAAGAAGTGTTAATGGAATATATTTACTTTTAAATATGGGATGTGAAATTATCTCCAAATTAAGGCAGACCTTTCAGTTAAAATGTCTTGTAGTATTACAAGGCCTAAATGTTAAAAACAAAAAGCCCTGGTGTAGCAGGAAGTATTTCAATTCTTAACACTTTCACATAATTTCTACGTGGCGGTCTGAACGCAACACAAAAACGATGCGTTTTTTCTGTGGCTGCGTTTTGGTGTTTAGTGTTCAAGCTGCAGCTTGAACAGATTTAGATCAGGTGACTGATACAGCTGTTCAAAATTTCACTTCATTTTTTGGTGCAGACATTTCTTTTCCCTGAAAATGATCCAGTCTGTTGCTGCATTTGTTTTCTTTTTGCTGCCTGAGGATGTTAGGCTTCACTTTGAAGGCTCTTTTGGTCATAATTTGTGGTTCACAACGACCTCCAAGTGTAAATATCACCATGGATGACAAAATAACAAAGGACCACTCAACACTAAAAGTCAGTCCCTTCGAACAGTGTACCATATTTTCCGCACTATAAGGCGCACCGCATTATAAGGCGCTACAGTAGAGGCTGGGGTTACGTTCTGCATCCATTAGACCAAGGGTCGGCAACCCTTTTTTTTTTTTTTCTCTTATTGCCCTCAATAAATATATCTATAAAAAAATAAATAAATAAATCCAGGTCGTTCCAGGGTCTTATACTACCCTGTTAGGCTTGCAACTGGGGCTGGGGAGCTAAAACCCTTGAAAAATAACTGTTTTGCAGCTTCTTGCGTGTGCTGGCACTCTGTAACTCCAGTGTAGTTAATTTTGCCTGGAGTGAGGAGACCCATCCAATATGGCGGCCACGCTGAATTACGTTCCAGCATGTCATGAGACGTCTACGTATATATATCTATGGTTGCGAGACCTGTTACGGCTCAATATTGATACATATATAAGGCGCACCGGATTATAAGGCGCATGGTCAGCTTTTGAAAACATTGAAGGCTTTTAGGTGCGCCTTATAGTGCGGAAAATACGGTACTTGCTTTAAAGAGCGTCCTCCTCACGTTTGGACGGGGATACTTCTCAAGCCGGGAGTCTGAGGTTTAAGCTGGTATATTCACACATGGCAGTGACATTAATATGTTTTTAAGTACGTCTGATGTGGCAAAAGTTGTGTCGGGGGCCTGAGTGAACCACTTTAAGAGAGAAAATGGTAGTTTTTTGGAAGATCTGACTTAATCCGGGCTTGTTTTTCAGGTACCACGAGAGCAGCCAGATGAGTTCTCTGGTGGAAACGTTCGTCTCTAAAGCCAGCGCCTTCCAGAGACAAGGGAGAGCCGGACGCGTCCGAAACGGCTTCTGCTTCAGACTTTATCCTAAGTTCAGGTACAGAAATCATTCATTCAACATGTTGTAGAAGAGGAACACAGTTAAAGGAAGAACCCCTGAGATATCAAGAGGGGAACTACACTGTTTCATTAGTTCATTATGCAGGGATTCAGATGGAACCAAAAGAAAAAAGACTGAAAACAAACCCAACATCTCCCTGTTTTTGGTCTTGTTCTCCTCTTATTTATCCTGTTTGACTCCAGGTTCGATAGCTTCATGGACTTCTCTGTCCCAGAGATACTGCGGGTCCCACTGGAGGAACTCTGTCTTCACATCATGGTAAATAATAGGGCTGGGGATCGATTCAAATATCAAGAATCGATTCGATTCCGATTATTAAGATTCAGAATCGATTATCACGATCCGATTCGATCCGATATTGATTTGGGTTACTGCTAATAAAACTGTTTTTTGAGCTGTTGCATGAATTATATGACTGTAGTTATGCAACATATTAATACTAGTATTATATTGAGATTCAACAGCAAGTATTGGCAGCTAATGATGCTGTAAGGACCAATCAGCTCCCAGAATGCTGATAGAACTGAAACAGAAACATCATGTGTGTCAGAATTTTCAAACAGATCCAGGGAGGAAACAGAGACGGATGAAATCGGTTTTATTTTTTCCCCATTTATGAGAATTTGGTTTTTAACATTTATGCAAATGTAACCCCAAGACAGTATATAAAGCAAAGAAATATAGACAATTTATGCAATTATAACTGAAAACTTTAATGTTTTCATACCTTTAAACATATTTAAAGGCAAAAACATGGCACCAGTTATTCTCGTGTCCAACAAAACATTCCTTTTTTGGGGATAAACAAAAAAGTACCAAAAGTTGTAATGTAATGATGAAAATTTCTTTTTTTTTTTTTTCATTTATTTATTTTTTTAAATCGATCTTTAGACATATGAATCGATTTTTAGGAATTAATATGAGAATCGATTTAAAATAAGAGAATCGATTTTTTTCAACACAGGCCTAGTAAATAAGTCAATCCATGTATCTAGAAACAAAAAACCACACACCAGACAAATGAATCTTCTTTCCCCTCCTAGAAATGTCAGTACGGCTCCCCGGAGGACTTTCTGAGCCGGGCGCTGGATGCTCCCCAGCCCCAGTCGGTCAGTAACGCCGTCAACCTGCTCAGGAAGATCGGCGCGTGCCATCCCACCAGTCACGCTCTCACCCCTCTGGGACACCACCTGGCGAGTCTTCCGGTCAATGTGAAAATCGGCAAGATGCTCGTCTACGGAGCCATCCTCGGCTGCCTGGAGCCCATCGTACGTCCCACGGCCTCATCATTCAGCAGACTGGTCTACTGATCCTGTCCAGCTGTGTGGCGTTTGCTCTTATGTCATGAGGTTATTTCTCATTTTGGTATTATTTGTTTGATATCTGAAGAGAGGGTTTCTTTCAGGCAACCATTGCAGCAGCCATCACAGAGAAGTCGCCTTTCTCCACACCAATGAACAGAAAGGATGAAGCTAACCTGGCCAAAGCTGCGCTAGCGACAGCCAACTCTGATCACCTGACCATTTACACTGCATATCTGGGGTATGGACAGTTTATTTTTCTCTAAACTTAAAAGGCAAAGGCCGTGGTAGTGGTCCCACCTCTTTTAATGGCAGCATTAGTTCAACGCAGGTGTCAGGAAATGTTGCAAACTCAACAAAGAGGTTGCTTACAGTGGCGCAAAAAAGTATTTAGTCAGCCACCAATTGTGCAAGTTCTCCCACTTAAAAAGATGAGAGAGGCCTGTGATTTTCATCGTAGGTACACGTCAACTATGAGAGACAGAAAGGGGGGAGTTAATTGATAAATTCCTGGGTAAAATAAGTATTTGGTCACTTATAAACAAGCAAGATATCTGTCTTTCACAGACCTGTAAACTCTTCTTTTAGAGGCTCCTCTGTCCTCCACTTGTTACCTGTATTAGTGGCACCTGTTTTAACTGGTTATCAGTATAAAAGACACCTGTCCACAACCTCAAACAGTCACACTCCAAACTCCACTATGGCCAAGACCAAAGAGCTGTCAAAGGACGTGAGAAACAAAATTGTAGACCTGCACCAGACTGGGAAAACTGAATCTGCAATAGGTAAGCAGCTTGGTGTGAAGAAATCAACTGTAGGAGCAATTAGTAGAAAATGGAAGACGTACAAGACACTGATAATCTCCCTCCATCTGGGGCTCTAGCAAGATCTCACCCTGTGGAGTAAAAATGATCACAAGAACGGTGAGTAAAAATCCCAGAACCACAGGGACCATAGGGGACCTAGTGAATGACCTGCAGAGAGCTGGGAACAGAGTAACCATGAATACCATCAGTAACACACTACGCTGCCAGGGACTCAGATCCGGCAGTGCCAGACGTTCCCCCTGCTAAAGCCAGTACATGAAACCAAAATACAACTTTTTGGTAGAAACTTCGTTGTGAAAGAGAAAGAGAGCTGAGTTGCATCCAAAGAACACCAAACCTACTGTGAAGCATGGGGGTGGAAACATCATGCTTTGGGGATGTTTTTCTGCAAAGGGACCAGGACGACTGATCCGTGTAGGGAGAGAATGAATGGGGTCATGTACCGTGAGATTTTGAGTGAAAACCTCCTTCCATCAGCAAGGGCATTGGAGATGAAACGTGGCTGGGTCTTTCAGCATGAAAATGATCCCAAACACATCGCCCGGGCAACCAAGGAGTGGCTTCGAAAGAAACATTTCAAGGTTCTGGGGCCTCATTTATCAACCGTGCGTAGAAAAGGTTCTAAATTCTATCGTAGGAATCAAATTTAGAATGTTTGTAAGTACAAAAAAATCCGTAATTATCAAACGTGCGGATACCGGTCGTACGCACACTAGTAAGTAATCAGTGATGATAAATTCCACCTGTTCTTAACTGCCATGCTCGTGCATGGTTAGTGTCATTTGCATTCAGAAACGCCTCTAATTGACCATATATGGTAGCAACAAACCCATTAATAATGCGTGAATGGATTCTTTCCCCCTTAAGGTGCGGGTATGGTTCTGCGTCACACACACGCAGAGCACACGGCGCACCCGTGACGCCGTCACGAATCGTTCAGAGTTCTCCGTCTCTCCATTTGGTCGCGGTGCAGTACCCCCCGCGGCCACTAGTTAGCGATCTTTTTCTGAATGGTTTATCCGACTTTTTCCGGTCACAGTAAATCAAAGAGATAAGGACAACTATTGTGCAAAAAACAAAAACAAAAAAAATCACACATAAACGAAGAAAAAAGCCCTGGAATTTCACTACTGCTTCAAACCGGAAACCGGAAATGCTTCGCTTTCAAACGAACCAATCACAGCCCTCTCAGTCTGCGTGTGGTCGCCGTCTCCTCGACGCGTAGTTACAATTTTCGGGAGGTGCACGTCACTGACGGCGCATGTGACGGCGTGTCCTCTGCGTGTACAAAAACCACACGCCGTAGACACGGCGTCGTTTTGACGCAGAAGCATAATTCAGCCTTTACCTGGGGCCTCATTTATCAACCGTGCGTACTCACAGATGTGTGCGTAATGTGTGCGTAAGAACAATCCCGCTCCAACATTGGTTGTAAATCACAGCATAGATCCATCAGAATGTTTTTGGGGAAGCGGTACCTGCTGAGAAGCCACTCTGCTCTCACTGAACAGATCAGTACGCTCTTTGAAAATGCGCTCTCTTCGGAGCGCACGGTTCTCCAAATCCTACTCCAGTGCAAGATAAGCCATGGTACTTGTATTTTCTTTTCAGGTCGTCCTGCCACAGCTGTCTTTTATAGCTTGTCACACCAATTATTCAAAATGTCTGCTAAATTACTAATTGAGAATTTGTATTAATTAGAGGAAACGGGGAACATGTATGAAGTTTGAGATTGTTGAACACTGTGACTCTTTTAATGGATTCTATATGTAATTTCACTGTTCTACCACTAGATTTTGTGTTGTAAGCATGGTCAGAGTTGTGCTTAAAATTACACACGTTCCTACGCACAAGTACAAGTTGATAAATTCCATACTTTGCGTGGGAATGTTCTTACGCACACATTACGCACACATCTGTGCGTACGCACGGTTGATAAATGAGGCCCCTGGAGTGGCCTAGCCAGTCTCCAGATCTCAACCCCATAGAAAATCTTTGGAGGGAGTTGAAAGTCCGTGTTGCCCAGCGACAGCCCCAAAACATCACTGCTCTAGAGGAGATCTGCATGGAGGAGCGGGCCAAAATACCAGCAACAGTGTGTGAAAACCTTACAGAAAAAGTTTGACCTCTGTCATTGCCAACAAAGGGTATATACCGTATTTTCTGGACTATAAGCCGCACCTGCATATAAGCCGCATCCTCTCTATTTTTAAACAAAAATAATTTTAAAAAGTTATATAAGGCACACCTGCACACGCTCCATTTAAAAAAAAAAAAAAAAAAAAAAAAAAAAAAAAAAGGGTATACAAGCCGCAGATATTTATGTTGTTAGATTAGATATTTACTACATGTACATAACGATTTTGAACTGTAAATAATGTACATGTATGTACCTAAATAGATCCTTTCCCAATAGTGTCTTTTAACACGGCAGCAACTTTGCTGATTAAAACGGGACAGAACCAAGAGAAAATAACCGGTATTTATTTATCTGTTTGAAATCTGCTTCTACCTACTTCTATCTGCTAAAGAAGAAGTAGTGTATTCTTCTTTGCATTTATTTTGTCTTAGTTTTGATTCTAATTCCGGTTAGAGCGCCCCGAGCGGTGGAAGAAAAATCCACAGAATAGCCGCACCTTTGTATAAGCCGCATGGTTGAAAACCTATGAAAAAAGGCTTATAGTCCAGAAAATACGGTAACAAAGTATTGAGATTAACTTTTGTTATTGACCAAATACTTATTTTCCACTATAATTTGCAAATACATTCTTTAAGAATCAGAGGATGTGATTTTCTGGATTTTTTTTTTTTTTTTTTTTCCATTTTTTTCCTCATAGTTGAGATATACCTGTGATGAAAATTACAGGCCTCTCTCATTTTTCTCATGTCTCTCACTGTATGTGTTTCCTTTTTACTTTGTTAGGTGGAAAAACTCCCAGCAAGATGGGCAGAGAGCTGAGGTGTCGTACTGCAGGAAGTACTTCCTAAATCGAACTGCTCTCATCACAATAGAGGTAACATGAAAGTTTAATTTCATAAATTTTTTTAAATTGCATTCATTCAGTCTAATCCTCTAAATCCCCACAGGATGTGAAGCACGGACTGATGAGGATGATGGAGCAGGCAGGCTTCTGGTCCTCCTCTTCCTCGTCTCACTCGAAGCAGCAGGCGACTTCGCTGTCCAAGCAGCAGGTCACGGTGCTGAACGCGGCTCTGACGGCAGGCCTCTACGACAGCGTGGCCCGCGTCCTGTTCACACAGTCCGTGGACGTGCTGGAGCGAATCGCCTGCACGGTAGAGACGCCTCAAGGAAAAGCTCAAGTTCACCCTTCATCTGTGAACCGCAACCTGCAGACGCACGGCTGGCTTTTATATCAGGAGAAGGTGCGGAAGATGAGCGTGTGGTAGGGCTGGGCGATATGGACCAAAAGTCATATCTCGATATTTTCTAGCTAAATGGCGATACTTGATATATATCGATATTTTTTCTGTGCCATAATTGGGGTTTCCCCCAAAGCATTATAGCATAGCATCTCTGTTAGCTTCATTTTTTTCTGAGGCAAACCCTTAAAAAAGCCAAATGAAGGTACCTTTATTAACAGAAGTCTGCACAATATCAAAATGTATAAAACAAATGAAATAAAAATAAACTGCCTGCATATATAGAATAAAAATGCTTCTTGAATAAAATAAAACAAATATCCCTTTCCTGCATAACAATTAAATTAAAATACACTGTGCAATTAATACAATGTAGACAGTAACAGGCAGACTTTTCCACCGAGGTTGACAGTTGTGCAAATAAAACATTTGTGCAAATCTCAAATAAAACATTCAAGTCAATTTTGTCACAAAATAAGCTTTATCAAAATCAATTTATTTATTTATTTTTTTTAAATCGATATAAACGATATTGTCTCGTACCATATCGCGTTTGAAAAAAAATATATATATATATATATATATATATATATATATATTAAAATCTCGATAAATCGCCCAGCCCTAGCGTGTGGTCTGTACTTTTTGTGTTTGATTTTATGTTTTTTAATCAGCAATACGCAATAATGTTGATGGATCTTCCACACAGGTGAAATACACCAAGATCTACCTGCGAGACACAACTCTGGTATCTCCTTTCCCCATGCTGCTGTTTGGAGGCGACATTGATATTCAGCACAGAGAGAAACTCATCACCTTAGATGGATGGATCAGCTTCCAGGTCAGAAGTCACAGACATTACTTTAACAGCTCAACAGATTGCAAAGAGTTAGAGTAAAATTAGCATTGATCTTTTGAAAATTTTAGTCACAATCTTTTTGAAACAACTTCCCAGGAAACTCCCTGGTCCAGTCTAAACTTCTGTTAAACTGGATCCGGGGGAAGTTTTTTAATTAATTAATTTATTAAATGATTAAATTAAATGTTGCTTGTACCTCTTTCAAGGCGCCGGTACGGATCGGTGTGATCTTCAAACATTTGAGGAAACTGATGGACTCTTTGCTGGAAAAGAAGTTGGAAAACCCCAGAACCAAACTTGAAGGTAAATCCAGACACCATAATGTTTTCTTAACTTGAATCAACAACACCATAATTAAAAAATATTCTGTACAATATCTAAATGGTTACAAGAAAATCCTGCATGCCTCGCCTTATAATGCTCTCACACCGTGTCCTAACTGCATGCGACGCGAGCGAGCGTCAGCGACAAAAACAATTCCATTGCTTTGTTTTCTATTGGACTGTCCAAACTGGCTGCGAGCGACACAGTGCTGCGCAGCGCGACGCGGCGCGCCGTTTTGAGCTGGACTTTTGTCGGACGCCCGGTTTCTATTTTCTTCCTGTCGCTCGCGTTGAAAGCCGGTTGAAAGCGCTGTAGGAAATGGTCATTTCAATACAAGAACCTCAATAAAGTGGCAGCTGGCTGGAGGGAGATGGACAGGGAGCTGGAAGGTTCTGATAAGATAATAAGATATAATAATAAGATAATGTAATAATAGGATATTATTTCTTTCTGCTACTTTTTTGAGGTTTTTGTAGTGAAATGAGGAGGTATCATAGAGATAACTTCTCATTTCAACTAACTGGATCAGCCGTTCCTCATCCATGACCGTTTCCTACAGCGCTTTCAACCGGCTTTCAATGCAAGCGGCAGGAAGAAAATTTAAATATCACAATATCAAGCTTGTTTTCTGTTTAGAAAGTACAAACGTAGGAAGATTACAAGTACTCACCCATCTTTTACTTGTCTCTTTACTCTTTTAGGAGTTATTTTAGGAGTTTCTTTCAGGAGCGCATGGGCGGGTAGTGCGGTGAATAAAGCCTGATTTATGGTTCCGCGTAAAATCGACGCCGTAGGGTCTGCGTTGGTGTAACGCGGAACCATAAATCAGCCTTTAAAAAAGCAAGTTTCAGCTGTCAATCAAAATAACGTGGGGGGCCCATAACGCTTTCAATGTGGACAGAGAGCGTCATTGTAGCCTGAAGAATTTGTTAAGTCAAATTTGGCTTTGAGCTTGATGCAAGAAACAAACTCCCTTACCACACGTGAAGTCTAATGCTGATTAATTTCTTTTTTTATATCTACTATAAATATCATCATTCAGCTGTATGTAGTGGATGAAGGCTGGTATCATTACATTATATAACTATGTCAGCGACAGCTTCCATAATTACGCCGGGATGGGGGCGAAAAAAGGCAGCTGAAGCAATTTATTTAAAAAAAGACAAAAAGAGGAACAATCATTCACCTGTCGCCTTATAATGACGTGCACATACTGTAGACAAGTTACAGCGTAAGATAAAACTACAGTCCGCAGTTACAATTAAAATCCAAACAGGTGTTGGGTCTGACTTATTACCGTCTCTCTGCTGCAGGTGAAACAACCATCCAGATGATTCTGGATCTGATCAAATCGGAGCATGCTGTCTAACCATCATGGAAGCCGCCGCCAGAGAAGCTGCACATTTCAGATGTTCCCAGGCCTTTGCTTCTCCAGTCTTTGTCAGAGTTCAGGATGAACCTTGCAGACACACACTTCCCCATGATCAGATGTGTGTGTGTGTTCACATTAAAATGATGGGAACCTGGAACTCTTGACTCACATTGACTACGTTTACATGCAGTCAAAATGCGGTGCTTGATCTGGTCTGGCGTTCGTACAAATGCTGCTTCGCACAACTTTTCGCTCACCTTTTTGTAAATCTCGCTATCCCGGTACTTTCTACCGTCTACAAATGTCAAAATGTTCATACCTTTCATTACATTTATGAAGGCAAGGCACATTTATTTATAAAGCACATTTCACATGATGAGCATGGACTCGATGTGCTCAAATACATAAATAAACAAAATTACAGGTTTACAATAACAGAAACAGACAAAGGTATGTCAAGAGAAAAACAACAATAATTCAATTTTAACAAAAGTGCGATCACTCAGCCAACCATGTACTTTATTCAAACGCCTGTGCAAAAAGGTAAGTTTTTAGTTTGCTTTTGAAAGAGGGCTGTTGGAGCAGACCTTAGTTCCTGTGGGGAGGAATTCCAGAGAGTGGGACCGTAGTGACTGAAAGAACCATGAGCAGATCTAGTGTGGGTTCTAGGAATGATTAGAAGACTCTTATTTGATGATCTAAGGGATCTGTCCGATGTGTATTCAGTCAGCATGTCAACCATGTAGGAAGGAGCTTAGCCATTCATAGATTTAAAGACAATAAAAGTACTTTAAAATCTACTCTTTGTTTAACAGTGAGCCAGTGAAGAGAGGATAAAACAGGAGTGATGTGTTCATACCTCCTGGTTTTTGTTAGAATTCTGGCTGCAGCATTCTGAATAAGCTGGAGTTTATGTAACACTTGCTTTGTTAGTCCTGCAAAAAGTGCATTGCAATAATCTAATCTACTGGAGATAAAGGCATGAACCAGCTTTTCAGAGTCTGATTGTGACAGAAAGCATCTTACTTTAGATATATTTCTGAGTTGATTGAAGGCAGTCCTGGAGACATTAGCTATGTGTTTCTGAAAGTTAAGATCAGCATCTAACATAACACCCAAGTTTTTGACAAGCTCACAAGGTTTTACTGACAGAGGAGTTAATAGAGGGAGAATATGTTGCCTCAGAGCACTTGGACCAATTAAAATAATCTCTGTTTTTTCTTCATTTAGCTGTAAAAAGTTTGTTGCCATCCAATACTTGATATCAGTAATGCATTGAATGAGGTCATTGACTGGGCTCAAATGATTGGCAGTAACAGATACATATAATTTGTTTGTCATCAGCATAAGAATGATATTGAATATTATGATGCCGAATGATGGACCCAAGTGGTAACATATACAAATTGAAAAGTAGGGGACCTAGAATTGACCCTTGTGGGACTCCATATTGAATGCTGACATTATCAGATTCATACTGTAGCTGCCAACCGAAACAGAGAAAGATCTACCACTTAGATATGACGAAAACCAGTTAAGAACTGAGGCCTCTGAGGCCTAAACACTGTTCAAGGCGCTGAAGTAGAATGACATGGTCCACAGTATCAAAAGCTGCACTAAGGTCGAGCAGTAACAGAATAGAGACTTTGTGGTTGTCTGTGTTAATCTTCGGATCATTGATAACTCTGACGAGGGCAGTTTCTGTACTGTGGTTTTTTTCTAAAACCAGACTGGTAGGCATCAAAAAGGCTATTATATGACAGATACCTGTGTAATTGCTAGTAGACAACCTTCTCCAGAATTTCCCCCAGGAATGGAAGGTTTGAAATGGGCCTGTAGTTCTCAACAGTGAATGGATCAAGGTTACTCTCTTTTATCAATGGTGTTATAATAGCTTGTTTGAGACCTGAGGGGAAGATTCCAGACTGTAGGGAGGTATTTACAATTTTGAGTACATCATCACCAATACAGTTAAAAACATCTTTGAACAGTTTAGTGGTATAAGATCAAGCGAGCAGGTCGCAGAGCTCAGCTGTTGTACTTCCTGAATTTCACTGCACTGAGTAATGAGTAGTGAGGGTGAAGTTGGAAAGAGTGCTGGCACTACGGTGCTGAGCAGCGGGAGAGGGGTCACGTCCACCAGCAGAGGAAGCCGCAATATTATTCCTAATGTTGAGGATTTTAGATTTGAAGTATAATGCAAATTCATTACATTTATCAGAGGAGTGGAACTCTGTGGGTATTGGTCTCGGAGGATTAATGAGTTTGTCAATTGTGCTAAAGAGAAACTTAGCGTTATGTGAATTGTCAGTGAGAGAAGTACTGCTGTCTAGATTGTTTTATTTCCTTGTCATAAGTGCTGAGCGTATCCTTATAGATCTTATAGTCAGCCTGCAGTTTGGTCTTGCGCCACTTGTGCTCGGATTTGCGGCAGTTCCTTTTAACGCCCTCACTGTTTCCACATTCCTCCATGGTGCTTTTGTCTTGCCAGAAATTAATTTGGTTTTAATAAGCGCTATGTCATCCATAATTTGCGTCACTAAATGACTAAAGTCATTGATCAAGTTGTCACATGAAGACAATGGAGACAGAGTAAAGTCCAGGTTCGAGTCAGAGTATGGCCCAAATAGTTGGTATATTTATCAATAAAGCTACCAGCTGTGTCAGCAGCAATGCTGCGTCTTTTGACTAGTTTTAAACCAGGTGTAATTTTAGTTGTCCAGGCAACATTAAATAAGATACAAAAGTGATCAGAGATCCCATCATCAAGAGTACACTCAGGGTCAAGACCTTTAGTAATAACCAAATCAAGAGTGTGCCCCTGATTATGAGTAGCCCCAGAAGTATATGAAGTGATTAGTCTCCTCACTCCAAAAGTGTGGCGTGGTCTTGCGTTTTGCCATGTTTATAAGTATTTCCTGGACTCAAAAGACCAAGATTCCTTGTGAAAAGAACATGCGCAGAAAACAAATTCATGTTCCTTTTGATGGGGATATCCCGTTAGGCTATACATGACCAAATATTCGGGTTAGAAAAGGGTTGACTGCATGTAAACGTAGTCATTGAGGAGGACTACATCATCTCAAATGCATAAAAATACGCAGAGATTGAAACACTGATGTTGCCAAATGTGGTTAAATCCATGCTATTTTTATTTGCAAGGTTTATTTTATCATGGATGACCATTAAAATAAAAGGATTTTTTAATATTTTAAACGGTGGACTGAAATGAGGGAAATGTGTAAGAATAAAGATAAAGAAGCTATTAGAAAACTGTCTACAAATAAAAGATTTAACAAAGGACATACAATTACATTTAGTAGTTATTTTCATATTTTTAATGTTTCTAAAACCGTCCCAAGTTAAACCAATAATTTTTATCAAGGGGGTGACAGGATTATTTGAATGTATTTGGAGTATGGATGGTAAATAACCCAATCACCACTCACTGAAGCCTCTCACATGTGGGACAAAAGTGTTTTCTGCTGCTAAAGTGTGTGGCGTTGTCATGCCAACACACTCAGAAGAATGGCTACAGAAGTGTTTGAGTCTGGCCAAGAAAACAAAAACTCTTTGAAATCATTCAATTACATGTAAGGCCATGGACAAGGGAGGGTAGATCACATTTAACTTTGTGATCTCCTCAAACCGTGGTCTCAGACAGTCCAGCCCTTATCTGCATGAGGAGTGTAGCGTTCCTACTTAATTTTCTTTTTTCTAATACTCAGAGCAACAACAGGCCAGAAGCCAATAAGCCAGGTTTTTTCATCATTGTATGAAGCTTTTTTTTAAATATATATATGGGGTGTTGGGAGGGGGGTGGTTGGCATCCCCTGCATGTCTGAAATGAAAGAAAACACACAATGGAGACACAAGCCTTTGAAATCTGTAAGAGAAAAAAACAAACAGACATGAGAACAGGCAGAGACACTATGAGACTGAATCAAAACTAGGCTACTGCGATTATCTGTCCCCCAAAACTGTAGCGCAGTGGTTCCCAACCTTTTCCAACTCAGGGCTCACTTTTATGTCTCAAAAATGTTGGCGGCCCACCTCCGAACTTTTCCCCCTGTTGCTAGCCAGCTATCCATCTTTATACTCCAGTTTCAGGTATCAGCATCAAACGTAAATAAGTCAAGTGCAATGCAGTCCTGCTGCAAAGTGGTCCGACCGATAACAACAAAAGTTCCTTTCGCTCATTTGCTTGTCACATGTCTAATACTTGAAGGAAAACAAAACAAAATAATAAACATTTTTAATATAATTTTAAACATAACCGAGTTTTAACATTTAAAACATTATTCTGTATATTTTTATATAATTATATCCCCCCCCAAAAAATATACTTTTTTGGAAATGATTTGGCGGCCCACTTGCAATACCTCCGCGGCCCCCTGGTGGGCCGCGGCCCACAGGTTGGGAATCACTGCTGTAGAGTGAGTATGTAGGTGAGTGAGCAGATGTGTATGAGGAGAGAATGCACAACCACACCACCCGAGAGACCAGAAGCCGACAAGGAATAAACCCGAACCCAGGCCACCAGCCCCATGGAGGGCCAGAAGAGTGGCCCCCTCCCAGCAGCGACAGAGGGAAGCCCCGGGTGGGGCCTCCATGAACACGGGAGGGACCAGCCACCCGCCATAGGCCGATCACACGGCCAAGAGGTCCACGCCCTCCAGGCCCACAACCCCCACCTGACGAGAGGCCAACGCCAGTGGGCCGGTACCCACCCTGACGAAAGCCGGAACCCCAGAGCCAAAGGCGTGGACAAACAGCGTGCCTCCATGGGATGATCCAGGGCCTGATGGATGCTCCTCGGGGATGTTGCGTTGGATCTGCCAGCCGGCCATTGCTCCCCCGGTGTGACCTATTGGAAAAAGGTCATGTGAATTGTACTCTCCCTGGATTTGGGAATGCGTCTGTGAATTGACGTGTCGTAAAACCAGGCTTGGTTGGATCACTACAGGAGAGAGAGAAAACATTGTAGCTTGTGATAAAAAAGAAAATACAAAACTTAAAACAGACATGTTTATCGCTGCACACGCATTGTCAACATACTGATGACGAAGCATGGTGGTGTAAGTGTTATGGTTCAAGTTAACCTGAGCTATCGTCATGTATTGAGTTATGCACCACATCAGTATTTGAAGATAAGACTATCTTTGGAAATAGACACAAGCAAGATCTTAATCAATCAAGAAACTTATCAGGAAATACAATGACATGAAGAAATCAGTGGGTTATGTACTTCCCCAATCAAAACCGGGACTTGATTCTTTATCTGGCACTGGTCGACAGTTATTTAACATCCACATGAAATTGTTTCTACTGAGGCAGACTAAGTTAGCTGTAGAGGTCAGGGATGCTCCTACATGTTCCAGAGAAGCAGGTTTTATCCAGTGTATTGGGGTTTTCTTCAAATATTCCACCTTTACTGGTAAGTAGGGTGTGAAGATGGCTGAAATGTTTGCTTGTTGAAATCCTTATTCACTTACATCTTATCTTTCATGCCTCAACAGCTGACCAGAGTCTGGACAGCAAATTTCACACAAATGAATGAAACTAGAGCTGTAAAACCGTAAACAATGCAGAAATATGATAATGTCAATAAAGTAAAGAGAAAAGGTTAATTCCAGAATTAAATACGTTTTAATTCTAATTACATCATGCAGTCCAAAGTTTGTAACATTTTCAGTTCACGGCAGGTTTCCAGTATAAATAAAGTGAAATCAAAAGTGCTAAAACTTCAACAGCCCCAACCCCAGAATTCAAAGAATATCCATCATCACACTTGGATTTTAATAACAGGATTGTTAACATTCAGCATAAAAATAAGGCTGGCTGAACTTTTCAGGATGTTTTACAGGAAGGTAAAAACCGATCGAGTGCAGGGTCTAGTAACAGGAACAGGACTTTGAAGAGAAACACTGTTTTACAAGCGTGAGAAACCATTTCCAGTCATCAAAGTAGCGGTCAGCTGCTTTCACAACAACAACAGGAAATGAAAACTGGAAACAAGCAAAACGTTATCTGGGTTTAAGAACTTCGGATAAGAAAAAAAAAGGAAAACTGGAGATACACAGAAATTAAGTTAGATATGAAAAAAATAAAAACAAATGGGAACTCGGTCTGGACACTGGACATGACCTTTGAAAAGATGTTAGAGATTTTGATTTTATCTGAGCTGAAATTCAAATAAATATGTTCACGACATTGTTAACACAGTCATATATCTAACAGAAACAAGCATACAACCTCACCAGAACTTTGTATGTGCACAGTTGTGACACTTATTTTCAGTCGAATTGGATGGTATGGAACATCTGGTTAGCAACAACTGAGTCTCTCAGCCGTCACATGAACACACCAGACCCTCTACATTTTAGGCCACAGCTTTGTGGCTGACTCCAAGTTAGTTTCAAGTGATACTCTTCCTGTTCTACTGCGGTAATCAATAAACGCCGATCAGTAAGACTTTTTCATGATTCGTGGTCACTGACATGGCTTGTTGGTGGTGTTTGTGCTCATATATGTACAGTATATATGTGTAAAAGGTGTGTGTATGTTTTTTACAATAGATTATGCCAATTATTAGAAAACGTTCAGTAATCAATTCAATTCCTCAATCTTATGCATTCAAATTGAATAAAAACAGTGGAATACATGTCCCTAAGACAAGGAAAGGCAACATTCACCAAAGTGGTATGGGCAGGGGGTGTGTGCTTTTGCACCAATGGATTTTGGGAGGGGTTGTGTGCATAGTGCAAGGGCCCGTTTTTTGCCGCTTGTGTCTATATCTTTTATTGTATTTTTATTTTTATTTTATATTTTTTTATTGTATTGTTTTTATTCTTTGTGAAGCACCTTGTGACATTCCCTTGTCTGTGAAAGGTGCTATATAAATAAACTTACTTACGTACTAAAATACACGTTTTCATGCATGTAAAAACTGTTGTTTTCTTTTTCACAATATGTCTCCTTTAATACAACAGAAATTCGTTTTTTAAACCATTGTTTTACATTTCCACGAGTGTTAATCTCTAAATACTTCTTTATTTTGTAAGAAGGATTCTGAATTCAGTTCCCCTGAGTTTTATGTGGTCCTGAGTCAGCACAGCTGGTGTGTCTGCAATTTGTCCGCGATTGTGAGATGTCTGCTGTGACCTTATTACCCATCTGTTTCCCCGAGAGCTGTGTGGCCGGTAAGGCAGGATTCAGGCCGCCGTCAGCAGCCCTGCAGCTTAGAGGGGGAGCGTTTCTCATGAGCAGCTTCGCCAGGTATAAATATTACTTCCATCTATCAACCGGGCAGGAACATAAATTTGGAAAGGCCAAGCAGGAAAAAAGAAAAAAGAAAGTCTTATACCTGGTGTAGCTTTATTAGACTGCCCTACCTGTATGTCTACGGCACGTTAAGCAGGTGTGAACTCTGGTAGAAAAGGATTGACTCTTACTTGTGAATACAGGTGTTGTTCAGACAGAAGCGGTGGTTTAGCATGAGTCGTCCCATACAGTCACAGCCACAAATCCTTTCAACTGGGATGTTCTTTTCTCTCTCTCTTTCTTTTTTTTGTCAGAATCAGATTATCTGCAGACATAGACCCTTTATTTCATCATTTATTTTATTAACTGTATCCTTTTTTTTTTCTAGACCAGCTTTTACCGGTTTTGTAGATAAACCAGAGTTGGTTTGCTCTTCAGCTTCTTTGCAGATGCAGTGTGAGAGTCTTTGTGGTGCTGCGGCTTTATTGTTGAAGTTGCTTCACACTGCACCTGTGAAGGTGAGAATAACGTGTGCCTGGTGTTGTTCACAGGAGAGATCATTGTTCTCACTGGTGCCAGCCTTACGTTTGCCAGGATGATTTTAATATTCACAAGTTGTTTTTTTTTTGGTCTTATACTCTTCGAAGATTATATCACAGTGTCAATTTTCTGTTGAATCCCAATAAGCAAGGCTCTAACAAATGATGGGCTCATCCAAGCTATTTTGCTCTGTATCATTAATTTGATGGCTTTTCCCAGTTTGTTCCGGCTTCAGCTTCTTCAAAACGAGACTGAAGCATGGTGCACATTTGCAACATAGATAAAAATGAAAGGGTTATGAATTCATTTTCCAGCAAGGAGACAGAAAACAACTCAATGATTTCCTCTTCAAGACAACTCAATTTTACTTGATGTGGTACATAACATCTCCCAGTATACAGATGGCATGGATCTAAAATCTAGCAATTTGTACTTTCAATTTTTTAAAAAATTTTGTACCAGATTGTAAATTTCTTCATCGCTGTTACAAACAAGAACATTTTATCATGATGGAACCAGTGGAGATTGATTTCTTGGAGTCAGCCCTTTTGAGGTCATTCGATAAACTGGAACTTTCTTCCACAATGCTGTCAGCTTTGAAAACTGGGCTGTTCTTTGTTCAAAGCAGTACCAATTTTTTTTTTTTTTTTTTTAGATTTTTAGCTCAGAGCATACCAAACCTCTCTATGACCCACTATAATCAGATTATTCTTTTTTTTTTTTTTTTTACCATATTTTTACACACAAACAAAAAACGTAGGATTGAAAGAGCGGACACTAACAATCACTTGGATGGAAGACCATCTCACTAATGAATGTAAATCACATTAACAGCAGCCTGTGTTGGATAAACGAGCTTAACTTCAAGCTGGGCATCCCGATGATGATCCCATCGATTCAAAATGTACAAAAATAATGAAACGAATGACCTTAGAATAAATACAACTTTTATATTGTGATTATTATGAGAACGTTAGACTAATAGAATCAGTCCGGTTCCTTTCTCTACTTTATGGTATTTATATCTGCACAATTATCTAATAAGGTCACTATATAAAGAAAACATAATTGCATCTTGGAACCTACACCTATTTATTCACTCATTTCAAATTAACTTTTAAAACGGCATTAATCATGATCACCAACAGGCACGAAAAGTGTCTCTCCCTGCATCGCCATGAAACCTATTTATAGGAAAAGATTTTTGAACCAAAACACAAAAAAGAAAAGCTGCATTGCATAATCAGATAAAATAAGATGAACGGTACGCGGTTGACCTTCCAGGGTAAGGTTGCTGGCAGACTGACAGGGGATTGGATGGTAGCTGTACCAGCTGTTCACCATGTGTTACTGCCTGTGTTATTAGTATGATGATGAAGTCGGATAAAGTATCATGACAGGCATCCGGTGTGGTTGTATAAGGGATTTCAGTTTGACACAAAAGGATGGAAAATGTGTAGAGACAGGAGACAGAAAGAGCGCAGTTGGATAGTGCAATTTTGAGAAAAGTGTGTGTTTGTGTGTGCCTGTGCATACAGGACTGTCTCGGAAAATTAGAATATTTTCATTCCATTTCATTTCATTTTTATTTATTCCATATCATGGAAATAGTTCACATATGTTCCATTCCATGATGGAAAAGGGGCAAGAAGAAGAAAGCCTTATATACCAAGCCCCTTTCTCAAAAAAAATAAAACAATTCATATGAAGATGGTCTGTCCGTCTGTTCAACAATCACTACTTATATAATACCAAAAAAAAAGGAATAATGAAAAAATATTGTGATAAAGTTCTTTATTTTCTGTAATGCAATTAAAAAAACAAAAATGTCATACATTCTGGATTCATTATAAATCAATTGAAATATTGCAAGCCTTTTATTATTTTAATATTGCTGATTATGGTTTACAGTTTAAGATTAAGATTCCCAGAATATTCAAATTTTTTGAGATAGGATATTTGAGTTTTCTTAAGCTGTAAGCCATGATCAGCAATATTAAAATAATAAAAGGCTTGCAATATTTCAGTTGATTTGTAATAAATCCAGAATGTATGACATTTTTGCATTACAGAAAATAAAGGACTTTATCACAATATTCTAATTTTCTGAGACAGTCCTGTATGCCTCCTGCTTACGGTGTTTATTCATGCATAAAGTATGAGCCGGTGTGTGCATGCCTGTTTATGTCAAGTTGCTGTGGCTGATTATTACAGTGTCTTCAATTAAGGGAATGTTTGGGCTTATCAATCATGTTCGTTCCCTGTGTGATGGCCGCTCAGTCACATGTCCCATCCAGCTGTTTACTTTTCCTGCTATTGCTCCTGCTCTCTGCACAGCCTCACTGTGTCCTTCTGTGTTGTTATCATCACTTTGAGTCAAAGGTTGTTGGAATCCAAATACGTGGATTTGAAGCAGCAGCTTCAAATCTCTCGAGCAAAGAAATTAAAAAAAGGTTCCTGAGGACAAAGTAAAGAACAACACATACGGCAAAAGGTTTGTGGCACTTTATAAATGATATATCAGACTGACCCTGTATTGAACCATCTTGTCCAAATGTTGAGTAACTGGGTTTCATAAAACGCTAAGAGCAATCCTTGAAACCTTGTTTTCTTGAAAGCCTCCACTTGGTTATGATATTAGTCATCGAAGGATGCTGCCAGCTTCCCGCAACCGCTGATTCTGATTAGAGTGACAGTTTGCATCAACTACTAGAGCTTGAGCCTATCTGTATCCATATCAGGATCGCACTCTGTCTGTTGAGTTTCAACTGCAGTGCCAGCTGAAGGTCAGATTTTATTATGATTTGAAGCATTTTGGCCCAAACTCTGCAGCCTTGCGTATGACCAGATCTGACATTTGAGCAAGAGCGCATCTCCATGTAGCAGGGCATCATCAGAGAATGTGGGCCCTGACTTCCCCATCTAAAGCCAGGCTGATTAATTATCAAAATGGCAGTTGTGTTATACTGGCAAATAGATTAGAGCAGGGGTCGACAACCCAAAATGTTGAAAGAGCCGTATTGGACCAAAAACACAAAAAACAAATATGTCTGGAGCTGCAAAAAATGAAAAGTCTTGTATCAGCCTTAGAATGAAGACAACACATGCTGCATGTTTCTATATTAGTTAAGACTGGGGGAAGATTTTTTTTTTTCATTATGCACTTCGAGAAAAAGTCGAAATGTCGAGAAAAAAGTCAAAATTTTGAGAAAAAGTCGAAATGTCAAGATTAATATTGAAGTACCTTCTTGAGAAAAAACTCGAAATGTTGAGAAAAAAGTTGAAATGTAAGATTAAAAAGGAAAGGAAAAAGGAAGAAAAAAAGAGAAAAAAAAGGAAAAAAAGAAGAAAAAATAAAAAAGGAAAAAGAAGATAAAAAAGAAAAAAAAGAAAAAGAAAAAAAGGAAAAGAAAAAAGGGAAAAAAAGAGAAAAAAAGGAAAAAAAGAAAAAAAGAAAAGAAAAATAGGAAAAAAGAAAAAAAAAGGTGAAACATTTTTGAAAAATCTCCAGGGAGCCACTAGGGCGGTGCTAAAGAGCCGCATGCGGCTCTAGAGCCACGGGTTGCCGGCCCTTGGATTAGAGCAATGTCCATAACATCCAGTGCTGTTAAAATGAAATGACAGCTTTGTTTTAATTTTCAAAGAAGGTTTGCATGCACCATTAGGAAATGATACATGAAAAATAGATCTGCGGCTGAAAGAAACTGTGTTAAAGTACTTTATTTATTCATTTATTAGAGTTTGGTCTATAATTTAATCTTAAAAATACTTCAAAAATGAATTACAAAATAAAATAAATAAAAAAGAAACCCAGACGAGATAAGATGGCTTAAAAGATTATTTCAGATCCAAAAATACAATAATGTGTCAGTAAATATTGAAGATGTACAGATAAGTGAAAGCTTTTCTTAAGTTTGAATGATTGAAGAAGTCTGCGGCAAAGCTGGAGATTGTTTATCTACATTGCAACCGGGGATGTCTGAAGGGGACATAATAATACAAAAAAAAATCCCTTTTCTCTGCTTGAGGCCATATATTTGAGTGTATGTAAAGTGACTACCAACTGAAAAGTAATGAAAAGATTATGTGTTATATTAAATGTGTTGCTCAAAGATTTGCAGGGTACTGAAACATCACAGAAACAGATCAGAGGAATATTTTCCAGCCTCAACAGCTTTTGTAACGGCTGAAAGCACGGGGAAACCAAGAGCACAACAAGCAGATTAGCAGAGTCCAGTTTTTAATCTGGTCCAAAAAACAGGCAGAGGTCAAAACCGGGCAGACATAACCAAGGGGCAGGCAAGATCCAAAAACAGGGAAACAGGCTTGATATTGCAGGCAGAATCTGTAGGCTGGGAAATGCTGGAGAGCTGGGCAAACACATTACACAATCTGGCAGAAGACATGTGGAACTGGGCTGGTATATAAAGGGGAACTGATGACGATGAAGACCAGGTGTGGGGATGGGCGGGGAAGCACAGGTGAGGGGAATGAGATAATTGCCAGGCTGATGAGGGTGGCAGGATCTGAAATGACTGCAGAATGAATGATCTGATACAACAGAGATCATCCCATGACAGCTTTATCTAAAACAAGTTTGGCACCATGCTCCACGAGCAAAACATGTCACAAACATTTTTTAAAGACAACATGAAATGTTTGTGAACTTCTGAAAAAAGTATTTTTTTTATGGGAGCAAATTCAAACAGGAAATAAACAGACGCTATGAAACATTTGTATTTGTATTTGTGTATTTGACCTGCTTTATTTTCATTTAGTTGGCTTTTTAGATTAGATTAGATTAGATTCAACTTTATTATCATTGCACATGTTAAGGTACAAGGCAACGGAATGCAGTTAGCATCTAACCGGAAGTGCTTGTGCAGTGAAATAAACACAATGTACAGCATATATACACACACATATATATATACATATATATATATATATATATATATATATATATATATATATATATATATATATATATATATATATATATATATATATATATATATATTAGGGCTGTCCAAGTTGACGCGTTAACGACCCGTTAACTTAACGTGCCGACAATTTTTTTAACGCATGATTAAAAAAAAAAAAAGGTGCATATCATTTCTGGCGCTTGACGGCACCCGTAGTTCGAGGAAAAGACTGGTGAACTGAAAGATGGAGAATGAAAAGCGACTTTTGAACAGCAAGTTCACTTTCAAAAAGATGCCAGATGGTTCGCTGGACAAGACTGGAGTTATTTACATGTACTGTCGATTTGAAATGAATTACCATCGAAGTACGTCGAGTCTCAAATACCAGAGAGCGCCGCGCTGCTCCGCCCCCCGCCCCCCCGTCAAGAGCAGACAACGCTGTAGCAGCTTGCAAAAAAGGACGAGTCAAATCAAACTTCATTTGTTAAGCGCTTTTCTTACAAAATAAGAAATGCAACGCAAAGCGCTTTACACCCCATTGTTTTACATTGAGCTGCTTAAAAAAAGAAGGAATCTTAAGTTAGTCTTTACAAGTGTAAAGTTGGGGATTACATTGTGTTTGTATTTATGAATGTTACATTCAGGTCAAAAGCTTTTTTTGATGAAAGTTGTGGAACATGGGCATAAAGCAGCATATTTGCCCTTACTCATGTTGTTAACAGTATTAAAAACATTTAAAAAAATACCTTGAGGTAATTTAGAACAGCACAAAATGTGTGAATAAATATGCAATAAATATGCGATTAATCGCAGTTAATTACAGAAATCATGGATTAATTAAGATTAAAAATTTTAATCGTTGGCCAGCACTAATATATATATATACAGTAACATTCCTGCTGTTTTCTGGCTGCTTAATCATTTTAAGATCCTTATTTGTGAGGATTTACATTTCCTTGAGCTTATTATTGTATTAAAATCCGGGTCCAAATAGACACAGTCAAGTCTAAGCAAATTCATTGTAGTCTAGTTTAAACTTTCAGGATTTGACCATTTCTAAATGGCATTTTTTTTTCCATTCTCGGTTAAAATCACTGTTTATATTCTGATAGTAAATAATTTAGTTTCTGGATATTAATGTGACAACATTTTTCATCTGTAGATGTCACGTCCAGTTTTGCACGTGAGCAACTGGAGGTGGAGTTTACATCGGTTGTCAGGGGCAACGCTAAGTAAGTTGCATGTTTAGGGTTTTGCTCATCCATGAACAGAAAGCAGATATCAGATCAGACACATTTGTTTCATCTTTTCATTACTCACGATTGGCAACCTATGTAACGCAAAGTCTTAAAGGTCCTTTTCATTTAATCTTAACATTTACTATTTAAATCTGAACCACTGACTAAAATAATCTGTTTGTTATTCTTGCTGTGAATGTTTATTTACTTAATAACATTACTTGTTAGCAATGTGTCAGTCACAACTGGTTTGTTCAGCTGTAGTTTGGCAAATGTCACAACTCTGTTAAAGTCCTTCATCTCATCTTATTAGTATTGACTAAATTTGTCCCAGCACGGCTTTGAGCTTACAGATATGTTCAAAGGACACCCAAAAAGTGTTTTTTAAGAACTGAGAAATCCGTGATCATGCCAAAGGATTAAACATTTAATCCCATTTAATTTTTTAATCCAGGTAATGGAGATGTCTCAGCTGTCAATTCCAACAGGTCATGTGGAACTCCATGACATAAAATCTACCACTTGTGGAATTAAAATATTCACATTACACAGATTTCCGAAGTCAATTCTATAATTTTAAACAAAATAATGAAAAGAAGTTTCTTAAAATAGAACTGGTGTTTGACATATAAATAATTAATGTTTAAAGCACAGAAAAAGCAAATCCTTGAAACTCCCACAAATGAATGCAACAGAAGTCATCCTCTGTATTCTGTAACATTATCTGGGAAAATGAGAGATGCTGGAGACAAATTAGAGGGTTTTAAGCGTGATGCAAACATTGTTTCCACTGATGTCAAGTCTGATGAGAAAAGCCAGTCATTAGAGACATATTAATTAGCTTGAAATTGAAATGGACACCTTGCCTTTCTGAGCTTGTAATTATTTGGTGGAGCACCAATTCACAACAAATCCTAGGGCATTTTACCAAGAAAGTATATGAGTTAAATGCAGTTTGTTGGCTTTTTGACTCATCCCCATTTCCTGAGCCTACATAGGATATCAGCAAAATGGAGAGGAAAAATCCCCTTTTATCTGAAAAACACCTTGGACACAGGGAGGCTTTAACTAGTTGTAAGGATGGGAGACAGAAAAATACATATTTACGATTGACAATCCATATAAATCCATGTTGCTTTATGTCACTAGGTAAAACTAAATGCATTCTTGCAACTTCACTTTGTTGGCTTCACTAAACTGCCTTGGAGGTTCCCTGTCATGAATTGACATGTTTCCCAGTGATGAGTGCTCTGCTCTAGGCAACTTCCAGACTAAGGCATCATATTTTCCTCCTGCTCCAACAAACACCTCAATTTATTTGCCACATTCTCATTTCTCTAAGTGAGAATTTGTGATCACCAAAGACTTAAACTGTTTCATCAAATCGGGGAAAAGATGGAGAAATACTCAGGAAGAAATTAAATGTTTAATCAGGGGTGACTCTTTTAAAGTGGACACCAAACCCTTTAAAAAGCCGATTCTCTAAGATCAATTAATCATTAAGGGATCTGACAGGATGGCTGTGAAACCAGGAGATTCTTATCTGCCTTTCTGAGAGACAGCATGCAATAAATATTCCATTAGTTTAGACAGCTCAAGCAATCTGAGCCTCAGGCCAGAAGTAAAATGACCAACAGAAAACACATTTGCAGTGACAAAAGTCTAAATGTTATTATGTACTGTGGCACAGCAATAATGGGAAATAATTTTCTTTGGCTAATGTAGCCTCTCAGAAAGAAAGGGCCAATAAGGAACATTAAAGAACATATGCTGACATGTGAAATACAAGTTGTTGAGCTGGTCACTTTTGTTTGATCACACGTGTGATTATTTCTTAAACTATTGACTATTGTAAACATTCCAGGGCTTCATGGGGACTGAGAAAATTAACATAAAATGTTGCATTTTATTGTCTAAACAGAAAATCAAGTCAATGAACAATTGACGATACAGCTGTTAAGGAACAGAAATAGCCCATATCAATAACAGCTGGAAATCATTCTTTCTGATCTGTAAACATGCCGCCCCTCTGTCCATTGTCAGTTTCTGCCAATATGAGATACGCAGAGGTGCATCCAAAGATTTTTCATAGGGGTGGCCAGATTTGGCCACTTATGGCGCTTTTGCACTAGTACCTCCTCAGCTCGGTTCTACCCGCCACGGCCCCTTTTTGCGCTTTTGCACCAGGGGCTGAGACGGGTAGAGCCGCTCCAAGCAGATACTTTTTCCGTAACCATTCTGCCGGGGTTCTAACCGGGCTGAGCCGGGACTATTTCTGATGTCACCACCCTCCGGGCCACCGATTGGTCGGGGGACGGGGCAGTCAGACGTTTGAATCAGGAAGCGGGAGTCAGCGCGAGCGCGACTCGCGACTCGTGGCTCGTGGCGATTTTATTATAAAGCGCAAAACGTCTGGTTGGTGATCCAACTCTGAGGTGCAGATGTTCATAAACCTGGTGGCTGACGAGAGAATTAAAAAAGGGATGTATACGGGCTGTTTTACTCTCAGCCGCTCGCGGCTCCAGCTGATTTCTCATCAGCGCCAACACGAACAAAGCGGTTGCGCAATCGAGTACGTCACAGCAGCTTCACCACAACCCCCCCACTTCTCACCTGGCTGTGGAAAAACAAACGAGGACAAAACGGGTGGAGCCGCGACGAGCCGAGCCGAGCTGAGGAGGTACTAGTGCAAAAGCGCCATTAAATTCTTGAGGTGGACACCAAAACTAAAAGCCATCATTACAGGATTTTATTATACTGTTGTAGTATAAAGGCTCAGAAATACTTAAAGAAACACCTACTGATATACTTAGGTTTATTGTGTTACATCTAATGTTACTAATTGTCTAATGTGCATAGACTTATAGTTCTACTGTGATGGCAGATTAAGAGCGGCTTCCTGGGACTGGCTGGCTGTGCATTTGGCCCAAATGATTTGGGATGAAACACATAACTGATGATAGAATCTATGTGACCGGCAAGGTTTTTCTTTTTTTTTTATTGAGGCAAGTGGGGTGGCCAGTGGGGTGGCCAGCAAATTTGTAGGGGGGGCCGTGGCCACCCCTGGCCACCCCCTGGTGGCGCCCCTGGAGATACGTTAAGAAGGCTTTTCTCAAACTGGAAAATGTGTCCTGTCGGAGCATGAAAAGCACAGGTGTGACTCGCAGTAATGATCCACTCAACAGTCCCAATAAGTCTTAACAATTAGCCTGCATGTAGAGCAGCAGGGGTCTGGAACTGGATCAGCCATGGTAACTGATGCTATTAGTAATGGTTCAGTCTTTGAAGATTTCATCTTTTAAACTTTCTGGGTTATGAAAGATTATATACCTGAACTAAAAAGTCTCATTTCTACATTTATGGGTTAAATTTCAAGCAGTTTTTACACATAAGTGTTTCACAGGTCCTCTTTCTTGACAGATTGGGAGATTATGTGTGTGGAAACTATTAGTAGGCTATGTACAAAAGATAAAAGATAGGGAAATGCATTATGCATAATAAGGTTGGGAGAAAACAATCAACCTGAAACAAAAGGCATGTAGAAACGATCGTCCTAAAGTTGGTATAGATCTTATAGAAGGCTGTTCCATAAGTTAAGTGCAGTAACCCCAAATGCCTGATTATATCTTGTTCTGGCCACCTCTAAAAGCAGCTGATTGGATGACCTTAATGCCCTGGCTGGAGCATGAGCATGAGGCAGCTCATTCAGATAATGCGGTGCCAACCTGTTCATAGCTTGAATTGCTAATCATAACATTTCAAAATCAACCCTAAACTGAGCAGGAAGCCAGAGAAAATGTGACACTGATGTCACCTCATCCTCTTCCTCCTGTCTGTTAAATGATGGGCAGCTGCATTTTTCACCAGCTGCAGGCATTGGATGAATGAATGGTCCATGTCCATATGCAAGGCATTGAAGTAATCAAGGTGAGATGTTATAAAAAAAAAAGCATATATGACTCCCTCCAGATCATCAACAGGGAAAAAGACCTGAACTTAGAAATTAGCCTCAGCTGAAACAAACTTGACCTGACAATAAATTAAATCTGTTTTTGAAATTAAGAGGGTTTTCAAAATATATGCAGAGTTGACTGAGGAATGCACATGATAATAAAGAGAGCCAAGAGTGTCAACATCCAGCATGCCAGGGCAACCAAACACAATGACCAAGGGCCTCATTTAAAATGGAGTGCGTAGGATTCATACTAAAAGTGCACGTACACCCAAAAGCCGAAAATGGCGGGTGCAAAAAAAAATCTGGATCTATAAAACCATGTGCACGCACACCTGCACGCAATGTTCGCTTTATAAATCACAGTCCAGCTGGAAGGTTGCGCAGCTGAATCCGCCTCATATCCCGCCCTCTACAAGCCCACTTTTTACCTTAAAAGGGTAATGCAAAGTAGTATTTGCATATGGATGAGCCTGCTGAGCATGCGCAGTGGCTTCCTGCAGCCTGTTTGGCGTCAGAATGATTGAGACGCATGATGAGACGTGTCGAGCCACCGTGCCACTACATTTCACGGAGACTGAGATCGAAATTTTGAGGATGACAGGAAAACGACATTATTTGGTGGTCACAGTAAAAGTATAAATAGTATATAAATAGTATAAAATAAAGCGAGTGAAAATAAAACGCTGTGAGGCGCAAGGGCACAATTTCCACTGGGAACAGGGGGGACATGCCCCCCCACTTTTCAAACTCATGTTTTTGTCCCCCCCCCCCCCCCCCCTTTTTTACAGTTTAAGAACTAACGGTAGGCTCAGCCTGTAATTGCAAATCATCAAGACACTGTGCGAAGACGGGACGGGAGCCCGCTCCCCCTCCTCTCCTCAGTGCTGCTCATGGCTGATTTATGGTTAAATTGACGCAGAGCGTACGGCGTAGGTTACGCGGCCATGCGCACCGTACAGGGCGCGTCGCCGCATAACCTACGCCGTAGGCTCTGCGTCGATTTAACGCGGAACCATTATTTAGGCATAATTAGGCTTTATAGATGAGGCCCCTGAATCTTACTTTTATCTGTAGGAATTTTTCTCGTTTTTTTCCTTAGCTCCTTAGCTTCCGACGAAATGAGGGGCTTTTTGCCCCCCTAAAGGTGCCCCAAAAGTCACCAAATTTTGCAGGCAAGCCAGACCTGGCAAAAAATGTGATATTTAATGGTTTGGATTAATGGGCGTGGCCTAATGGATCAATAGCGCCCCCTAGAAAACCCCACAAAACGGTTTGACGTACATGCACGAAAATTGGTACACACCTGTATCATGACGCAACTTAAAGAAAAGTCTCTTGGCGCCATGGCCGAAACCAAAGAGGAAGTCAGCCGTTTTGAATTAATCGTGTAATTTTGGCCCAATTTATGCCATTTCTTCAGCTGCTTCTTCGTCCGAACCTTTCCTTTTCTCAGTCAAAAGCGTTACCGTGGCGACAATAGACGCCAAAAAGCGTGCTCCACCTTCATCTGATTGGTCCATATTGGATAGTTCCTACTTTCTGCCATAACTTTTGAATGGTTTGACATAAAGAGTCGTAAGTGGTGTCATTGGACTCGGTTTTGAGTGCTTGAACATAATTGGCCTGAATTAGCCCCGCCTCTTCTTCTGATTGGTCAATATTTGATAGTCCTTACTTTCTGCCATAACTTTTGAATGGTTTGATATAGAGTGTCGTGGGTGGTGTCTTCCGCTAAATGTCCAGGCCTGAAGAATCTACATGCAAGTCATACAACTGCAGCACGCGTGAACGTGCACAAGGGTGCGAGGGCCCGTTCATTGCTGCTTGCAGCTTTAATTATATTTGTAATACATTTTTTGATACGTTTTTTTGATATATTGATACATTTTTGATACATTTTATGCTTACATTAAATAACAATATTAAAGATAGGGAAATGCATTTTGCATAAAAAGGTTGGGAGAAAACAATCAACCTGAGACAAAAGCCAAGTAGAAACAATGGTTCTATAGTGGGTACAGATCTGTTCCATAAGTTAAGTGCAGTAACCCCAAATGCCTGATTATATCTTGTTCTGCCACCTCTAAAAGCAGCTGATTGGATGACCTTAATGCTCTGGCTGGAGCATGAGCATGAGGCAGCTCATTCAGATAATGTGGTGCCAACCTGTTCATAGCTTGAAAAGCTAATCATAAAATTTCAAAATCAACCCTAAACTGATGTTGGGCCACAGCCTTGTGTTGAACATGGGAAGACTTAATTTCAATTCTGAGGCCTAGCTCTGAGGCTTAACTCTGAGGCCAGCCTCAATTTCTTAATATTGGCCGCATGGTTTGAAACAAAGGAACCTCCAAAATTACTCAAAGTACCCAGCAGGCTTTGCATTTATGGCCCTTGGTGTTAGATATTCACTAGATATATCTCGAATTAAATCCAGACCTTGAGCTTCAGCGACCAGCTTTATTGAACAGCCTGCACACGCACCAACGTGACAACAGTGCCCTCTGCTGTTAACTCCACACATGCAATCCTGTCTCCTGCTAATTATATCATCAGTATATGACATCCCCCCCTTACTTAGGATTGAACTCAAACTCTACATAAAAAAAACTGAAAACATTTCCATACCTGGACATTGATTTTAAACATTTTTTTTTTTTTAGAACATCCTTCACTTTTTTCTTATCTTTTAACAGTCTCCATCTTAACCTAGAACAAACATCACCGTCATCCAAATACAACTGTGGAACCCTGTTTCCTTTACACGTTTATCTACTTTATGATAAAGTCAGTTAGTCTCTGGGGCAGTTTTATCTGCCTATGAGGTCTCTCATACTTGGGTGTGAGAGGCTCAGGTATGATCTTCTCAGTGTGAGTCTCTGTGCTGGACTCTGGGGTCTGTCTGTTCCCGTGCTCCACCTTCTCAGTCCATGTCATCTGTGTTTTGTTGGTTGATTGTGGAGCCGGGTCCTCAGCATAGTACTTTTTGACAAATGTGGTGTTCCTGGAGTATGTAGCTCCGCTTGGTGACTTAACAACCACATTGTTACCGTCCTTACTGATTACCTTGTGTGGTGTCTTGTTGAATGTAGTGGAAAACTTGTCTACCTTATCTTGCTTCAGTAAAACCTGATCTCCAACTGTTACGTTTGAGTGTTTTGCTCTGCTTTTATTGTCTGTGTAGATCTTTGACTTTGCTTTCCGTTCAGCGTCTGTGTCTCTGGTTTCCAGATCTCTTTCTGGTGTTGTTATATCCGGGAGCTTTCCTCTGATTTTCCTTTTGAAGAGCAGCTCTGCAGGGCTCTTTCCTGTTGTGGAATGATCGATAGATCTGTAGATTGTGACATACTTTCGAAGTTCCTTTTTCCAGTCCAATCCTTCAGATTGTGCAATGCGTATCCTCTTCATCAGTGAAGCATTTTGCCTTTCCACTTCACCGTTGGCTTGTGCCCACTTTGGTGTCGTTTTCACATGTCGTATTCCATTTTCCTGACAGAATGACTGGAACTGTGCTGACATGAACTGAGGTCCACAATCAGATCTAATGGTGATGGGGAGCCCGTGACGACTGAAAATGTTCTCTAGACTGTCTATCACCTTCTCTGTAGTAGTTGACTGTAAAATATCATATTCATAATATCTGCTGTAATAGTCTATGACTACCAGTATAGAATGTCCTGTTGGTAGTGGGCCCAATAAATCAGTAGCAACATCTTGCCACGGCCCATCTGGAAGTGCTGTAGGTCGTAGTGGCTCAGGTACATCGGGCCGTGCTACTATCTGGCATCCGTGACATGATTTCACATGTTTTTCTGCAGCCCTATCCATTCCTGGCCACCATACTTTACTCCTGAGGTGCTGCTTTGTGCCTACTATGCCTAAATGTCCCTCATGGGCCAAAGCTAGGGCCCTGGCTCTGAATGTGTGTGGCAGAATAATACGTGTCCCTCTCAACACTAACTGTCCAATCACACACAGCTCATATGCTATTGGTGCATATGCCTGGCACTTGTCAAAGCAGCCGCTTTGTACAGCATTTCTCACCTCTCTTAGTTCTTCGTCTGTTGATGAAGCCTCCTCAACTTCTCTCGTAGTTAGTGCTCTTGGGGTGGCATTCGTGGCAACAAACCTCACATATTCCTCAGCTCCATGTTTGTGAGTCTGCTCCATCGCACTTATTCCCAGCAGTCGTGATAGGGGGTCTGCAATATTGTCTTTTCCGGGAATATGGACCACCCTAAAATCATATGGTTGGAGCCTCAACACCCACCGTTCAATACGGGCGCATGGTTTTGATGTGGGACTGTAAATGGCCTCCAGGGCCTTGTGGTCTGTCACTAAGTCGAACTTTTTTCCATAAATGTATGGGTGCAGTCTTTCACAGGCCCAAACTAAAGCGAGTGCCTCTCGCTCAGTTTGCGAATATCTCCTTTCACAGTCTGTTAAGCTTCTGCTTACATAACATATCGGCACCATTTCTCGCTTTTGTTCTTGTACTAGAACTGCTCCTATGCCAACTGGTCCGGCATCTGCTATAACTTTGGTGGGAGCATCTTTGTCAAAATATGCCAGAGTGCCAGCTTTAGCTAATTTTTCCTTAAGCACTCGAAACGCTTGCTTCTGCTCTGGCCCAAAATGAAATGGTGTGTCTTTTTTAGTGAGTCTCCGCAGCGGCTCTGATATGCTGGCAAACTGGGGTATGAACCGGCTGCTGTACCCAGCTAAACCCAGAAAGCTGCGTACCTCTGATGCATTCTCTGGCTCCCGTGCCTCAGCTACAGCTCTCACTCTTTCTGCCGTGGGGCAGATGCCCTTTTGTGAGAGTAGAATGCCCATGAATATTAGCTTGTCCATGTTGAATTGACACTTGTCTGCATTTAGTGTCAGCCCACAGCTTTCCAGCCTCTTCAGAACAGCATGGAGTCGCTGATCATGGGTCTCCTGGTCTGGGGCATGAACAATGATGTCATCAGAAATATTCTCCACCCCTTCGATGCCGGTTAATGCCGTTGCAATTTCATGCTGATATTGTTCACTTGCTGATGAAACACCAAATATGAGTCTTTTGTACCTGAAAGTACCGGCATGTACAGCAAATGTGGTGATACCCCTCGACTCTGGTGTGAGCTCTAGCTGGTGGTATCCCCACTTCAAGTCCAGTTTGCTGAAAGTGACTGATCCATTCATCCCTTGTAGAAGCTCATCCACTGTGGGAATTGGGTGTCTTTCTCTGATGATAGCTGCGTTTGCTCTCCTCATGTCGAGGCACATCCTGATATCATCCTCAGCTGCTTTTGGGGCGACCACGACCGGATTCACCCACGGTGTGGGTCCCTCCACTCTCTCAATAATGTCCATTTTTAGCAGCTGATTTATCTTTTTATCTACTGCTTCCCTTAGGTGGAATGGTACACGTCTCAGGGGTTGTGCCACAGGTGTTACCCTCTCATCAATGTGTAAACTAATCTGCTTAGTATTAAGTTTACCAACCCCCTGAAACAGCTTTGGGTATTGTTGCTGTATCTCTGATTTTATATCAGTCACTCTGGATATGTTTGCACCCACCCTCAGTACGCCCAGTTTGATGGCAGTTCCTTTACTGAGTAGTGGCTCTCCTTGTCCTTGTATTACTGTGAACTCAGCCTCAGTGTCACGTTTTCCTATGCTTATTTGGCACTTGAACACACCCTTAACTGGTATAGGCACCTTTGAAGAGTATGGGTACAGTGGTTTGCCAGCTGCCTTGGAGGAGATACATTTTATCTTTTTGTCTTTAAGCATTTCCCAGGTGTCCTCATCGACTATGTTACTTGAAGCACCTGAGTCAATTATCATAAGTAACTCTACACCCCCAACATTGAACGTGACCCTCTCTGTGTTAGAGTAACTGTCCATTACAAATGCATAGTCTCTATCTTGATCCTCTGTTTCTACACATTTTACTGTCTGTTTGGTTTTACCTTTTGATTTGCACATTTTGGCGTAATGGTCCTTTCCATTGCATTTTCTGCATGTTTGTCCTCTCGCCGGGCAGACTGGGTCCTTGGCGAAGTGATCTTTATGTCCACATCTGAAGCACACTTTCTCTTTTCCCTCTTCACGGGAATATGATGTCTTCCTCGGGAATTTTCCTCCCTTTTTGTAGACCCGATTCACTGCCTCTCCCCCTGCTGCACCGCTGTCGTCGCTCACCTTCATCGCAGCCATCTGCATCTCTACTCGTTCGCACTGTGCCGCTACCTCCAGAGCGCGTGCCAATGTCAGGTTAGGCTCCTCCAGTAACTTTCTCTTAACATAGTCCGACGTGCACCTGCTCAGCACGGCATCTCTCATCTGATTATCCATGTCTGCAGCGAAAGCACAGTCTTTAGCAGCCTGGCGTAATCTCGTCACAAACTGCTGTACTGTTTCTCCCGGTTTCTGTGATATTTGATAGAAAGTCTGGCGCGCAAATGCCGTATTCACCTGCGGTACGAAGTAATCATTCAGTGCAGCAACCGCCGCATCATAGTCTGCTGGTCCCCCCGTATGTAATAATGTTGAGAAAACATCTTGTACTTCCGTACCGGCGTGGTGTAGAAGCAAAGCCCGTCTTCTTTGAGTCACCTTAGCTTCCACATCGTCATCCAGGATTAAGCCTTTCCCGTCCGCGTACAGCTCAAACGCAGTTAACCATCTTGTCCAGCGCGGTCCCAACGTGGCAGGCTCTTTGTAGCAGTCAAACTTTGGCAGGGAGCTATCCATCTTCCCTGACGAGTTAACTACACTTTTTCAGATCCTGCTATGACTGTAAATTGTCATCCTCGTCGCCATTGTTAGATATTCACTAGATATATCTCGAATTAAATCCAGACCTTGAGCTTCAGCGACCAGCTTTATTGAACAGCCTGCACACGCACCAACGTGACAACAGTGCCCTCTGCTGTTAACTCCACACATGCAATCCTGTCTCCTGCTAATTATATCATCAGTATATGACACTTGGTGATAAGGAATAGTCTCCGCATTGGGCATGAACCCAAAATCGCAGGAGGGGACGCTGCCGATTTATGGCAGCCCAGGCCTGGATATAAAGAGCAGCCCCCCCTCCCCCTTTCCTCTTCTCTCTTCTCCTTCAGCCCTGTCCACTCTCCCATGGAGTTCTCTGTGAGATATGCAGCTCATATTTTAGCATGAAGAGCTACTAGCTATGGGCCAGCCTTCTCCATTATCGTGCCTGAAGAAGTGTCTGGTTGCCTTGAAATGGCAACTATAGTCTGCAGCGCTGCAACGAGTGACCTGCGAATGATCCGAGCCCCAGATGAGCCGAACGAGGGACCCTTGCATGCCTCGATGTGAACGCCTTTGGACCGACCTGGAGCTGAAGGAGACCCAGCTGCTGTGCCCATGCTTCACCCCTCATCCACACTGAGATGAGGAGAGCAGGAGAGACAGACAGAGAGAGAGAGAGAGACAGAGAGAGAGAGAGAGAGAGAGAGAGAGAGAGACAGAGAGAGAGAGACAGAGAGAGACAGAGAGAGACAGAGAGAGAGAGAGAGACAGAGAGAGACAGAGAGAGACAGAGAGAGACAGAGAGAGACAGAGAGAGACAGAGAGAGAGAGACAGACAGAGACAGAGACACCCTCTTTATCAGGGTCACCTGCGGAGCGTAGCCATCCAGCTGTTCACCAAGGAACGCTGACCGGCCACGACTAAACCACCTTTTTCTTCTACTATAAAGATCCATGTAAGAGGCTGTTTTGTGTCTGGACAGAGAGACTGATAGCTGACAACTAACTGCTGACAACTGACACAGAACATGCGTTGCTAAGCAACCGTAATGCGTTGCTAAGCAACCATAATGCGTTGCTAAGCAACCATAATGCGTTGCTAAGCAACCATAAAACGCCCCGTGAACACGTCCCCTTCCATACAGTCCTGATGGGTGCGAGGTCTGTAATTGTGTCCGCCACAATACATTATTTTATCGTCCTGTAACTGACTAATGTATTCACAGTGATTCAAGTTGTAAATGTACCTGTGTACGGTTTATTTTAACATTTATCGTTCAAAAGCACAACATATTTAACCGTTTACTTCCACGTGCACGTCGGGGCACTCGTCACGTGATCAGGATCCACGCTCGTCACTCTATGACGTAAAGGGGACGCCCAGGGAATTCCCTGTGGTTGACGAAATGGGAGAATGGTTAAAACAATGAATTTAAATATCGCCTGTCTCCACTTCCTGGTTCAAAAGCAATTAAAAATTATATTTTGTGGCTGGACGACTATGGAGCCAAATCAAGGCCAAAAGTTTTGCTAATTTGAAAATAAAATTTGAACCTGAAAATTCTTTTTTACAGTTTCAATTTTATTTTTTTCAGTATCAGATCTTTTTTTCAGTTTCAAATCTTTTTATTTCAGTTTCAAATCTTTTTTTCAGGTTCAAATCTTTTTTTTTCAGTTTCACGTCTTTTTTTTTCAGTTTCACTTCTTTTTTTTTCAGGTTCAAATTTTTTTTTCAGGTTCAGACTTTTGGCCCGGATCTGGCGTGGGGGGCGTGGCATCAACTGAGAGGGGCGTGGCATCATGAGTGACAGCATAACAGAGAAGGCGGGGGACGTTACTCAGTCCTGTTGCCTTCAGGAATCGTAGGTTGCAGAAGTTATCAGTAGAAGTTTGATTCAATACTGTATATACACCATATTCACGTGATTGGCAGTGGAAAATACTGATATTAGTGACACATTTCTGTTTAAAAAGCTGTTTTAGACCGTACTTGGCACCAATCGCAGTATAAAAGCAATAAACTATGCCAGACTGTACAGTTCAACAGCCACACTTTAAAGTTTGACATTTCCCACTTCCACATACTACCAAGTACGGTCTAAAACAGCTTTTTAAACAGAAATGTGTCACTAATATCAGTTTTTTCCACTGCCAATCACGTGAATATGGTGTATATACAGTGTTGAATCATTCTTCTACTGATAACTTCTGCAACCTACGTTTCCTGAAGGCAACATGACTGAGTAACGTCCCCCGCCTTCTCTGTTCTGCTGTCACTCATGATGCCACGCCCCTCACAGTTGATGCCACGCCCCCCACGCCAGATCGGGGCCAAAAGTCTGAACCTGAAAAAAAATTTTGAACCTGAAAAAAAAAGAAGTGAAACTGAAAAAAAAGACGTGAAACTGAAAAAAAAATATTTGAACCTGAAAAAAAGATTTGAAACTGAAATAAAAAGATTTGAAACTGAAAAAAAGATCTGATACTGAAAAAAATAAAATTGAAACTTTAAAAAAAAAATTTCAGGTTCAAATTTTATTTTCAAATTAGCAAAACTTTTGGCCTTGATTTGGCTCCATAGACGACACTCTGGTTAAGGTCTGGTTAGGTTTAAGCACCACTTATGATTGGTTAGAAGTAGGAAACGGTTGACAACGGATGCCAATTGACTTCGCATAGGTACAATATCCGTAGTGCTCACATGGAATTTACCACTTTCCGTGCTGGTGCCATGGAAAATAGTGGTGAGAGTTCGTGGGCATTTCACAGATTTTTGTGAGATCAGATTGTTTATAAAGTTTTGTTTAGTTTGGGTGGGCGATAGATATTCACTAAAGCAGTTGGAGTCGGACCGTTAAGTTGAAGAGCCAGAGTTTCAAAAGATGAATAAGCTGGAGCTGTAAGAGGTGAAACCTTACAGGTCTCGCAGTAGATTATCGCAAAACCTCTTCCTCTGCTGGTGAGACAAGGATGGCAGATGTAAACAAACCCAGGTGGTACAGAGTCATTCAGCTGAGAGAAGTAATTGGGTTGTTGCCATACAGTATCTCAGTTAGACATAAAAAGTCATACTTGCGATTTACACACACTTCAAATAGTGGAAGTGACTTACACATATAACTATCTCTAAACATGAATCACACAATATCCAATTCTGTTTACTGTCAAATAAAAAATCTTGTGCACCGTTTGATTATTCCGATACTGCTTTTGGAGTTTATTTTTCATATATTGTTGTTTTATGCTTTGGCTTGTTTTTATCTTACTGCGTAATCTTTGTTATACTGTTCCCTTTTTGAAGCTGCATTAGAGATATTAACAAACTCTCTACTATCTTTATTTAAGGCTGCAGAAGAACACAGCCAGATGGTGAAATGTGAACTCTGCAACACCTTCACTCTGCAATTTAACAATCACATAAAGCGGCGACACCCAGGTTGTGGGCAAAGTGCTGCCCGCAAGGGTTATGACAGTACCGGTGCGTATGTGGATGTCTGGTTCAAAGGGGAGTGCGGCTCCAACTTCCCCTTCTACCTTCTGTGCAGCTCATGCAGAGAAAAGTATCTGGCTGCTAACACGACTGATTCAAATTCCAAGTGTGAAAGGTACAGCAGATATACAATATATCGGAAATGTCACACATATTGCTAGCAGCAGAGAAGCTGGTGAATAGGATGTCTCTAGTTCTCACGCTTTATGAAAATAAGTCATATGTCATTGTTGTGTCTTCAATTCGCTGCAGGATTAAAGGTCTAACATCTGACTTGATTGGCCACGTGGACAGCACTTCAGATGGTAAGGAAGAGCAGGAAAATAAGCTGGCACCAGATCCCATTGTCTTCACTGAACCAGATCCACTTGGAGCACTGGCTTACAGCTCAGCCTGTTCCACACGGGCAGCTGTTAAAGGTATTGTTAATGTTTTCTTCTTTCAACTGTAAAGACATCGTTTTTCCTCTTTATTTCACAAGATGAAATCTGTGAAAAGTTGGTTGTGTATTATTTGCAGTTTGCAGTACATTTCCATGTAAGCTGCAACTGCACTGTAGATCACTTAAACTCATAGTTTAACTTTTTTAATAGTTGCAGGGATGATCAAAGCCTATACAGACAAGAACCAACCAAAATGGTAATAACCTGAAATTGGTAAACCTGAAAACTAAAAATGGTTGCCGGTGGAATTAAATGTTCCAGACATTGATTTTTTTCACTCACTTATTCGTTAAATTATTATTTTTATTTTTTATTCAATAAACTTACTTGTTTTTGCGACCACCTACAATCACAGTTACAATTATATTCTGTACACTTGCTACTTCTCAGAAAATTGGGTCACTATAATTACTCAGAAGCTAATTTTCCTCCTTTTCAGGATTGTAATAAATGTTTCAGCAACGTCTCCCTCTGTTAATCTAACACACTAACACCTCCACACATTCCTCCATGTTTGTCAGCATTGAAATCCAAGTAACTGCAGCATCACTCATATCTATGATTCACTATTTGAAAATATCTTTTGATGTGTCTTATTAACCAGGAAATACTCTTGTTGAGCCCAAGACATCTGTGAGCCTTGGGCAGCAGGCAGTATCTCTGAGGGACTCACACGATAGACTAAAAGCTTTACGAAGGGTCACGTCCACTGCACAGATCCTGCTGGCTTACAGCATGGTGATGAGAGCACTATCTCAGGCTGCTTCAAGGTAAATATTCCTAGAATGTTATCTCATGTATTTTTCTCAAGAAGTTACAGCAGCTCCTGTTTATCTTCCTCTCCAGTGCATCAGTGTGCAGCGGGTCTAACGGACTGGAGTCCTTGGGTCTGGCAGATATCCGTGTCCTGGTGCGTCTGATGACCTTAGCGGTGGGAGGCAGGGCTCACAGCTCTGTGGACACTCAGTCAGGTGTGAAGGGATTCCCATCGGAACGTAATAACGCCACCTGCCTCAGCTTCCTCACCTCGGCCATAGGCAGTGTGGTGTCCCACAGCCCTGCTGCTTACAAACAGCCAGAGGTGGGTAGAGTATCCAAAAATTGTACTGAAGTAAAAGTACTGTTACTTCAGAATAATATGACTCAAGTAGAAGTAAAAACTAGTCATCCAAATAATTACTTGAGTAAAAGTAAAAAAGTACTTGGTGAAAAAACTACTCAAGTACTGAGTAACTGTTGAGTAACGTCTGATTTATTTTTTTAACACAACCATTCAAACAGACAAAAGTACAAAATAATCATCTTCAGGCAAATTAAATCAATAAAATAATAAAATAAATTAAAATTAATAAAAAATAAAAAATATCTTAAATTAAAATAATCATCTTCAGGCAAATTAAATCAATAAAATAATTAAAATTAATTAAAATGAATAAAAAATAGCTTAAAGTAAAATAATCTTAAAGTAAATTCAAGTACTTTAATAAATAAAATAACAGAATAAAAAAATTAATTAAGCACAAGTAGCTTTTTTAACCAGCAGGCAGAACTAGAACAAGCCCATGAACTCATAGAAACTCTGTGTGTGTGTTTGAGTCTGTGTAAATGTGACAAAACATGCAAAAACAAACATTTTTCCCAAAGAATCACCCAGTGATGTCATGAGATTGACGCGTACGTGGATAAAAGGGACAAAAGAAAAGTAACAGCTCAACGTAGCCTAATGTAGCGGAGTAAGAGTAACAGTTTCTCCTTCACAAATCTACTCAAGTAAAAGTAAAAAGTATAGTGATTCAAAACTACTCCTAAAAGAACAAAATTTCCCAAAACCTACTCAAGTAGATGTAACAGAGTAAATGTAACTCGTTACTACCCACCTCTGCAAACAGCTAGTGGAGATATGCACTCAAGTAAGTTTTCTTCTTGTATATTATAGATGTAGTAGCCAACTCGTGCTACCAGGGTCTGCTGACAAGAAATGAGGACACGAGGTTCAGCGGAGAAATGGTTGACTTTATTCGTCACCAGACACGTACATACACATACACAACATCCGTCGTGTCTGGTTCTCAGACAGCTCCGTGTCTTCACACTCTACAGACCCCCGGCTTTGCCGGTGTGCAGCCGCTCCTTAAATGCACAGGCAGAGAGGAGAGATTGATTGGGCACACCTGTGAACAATCAGCGGATCCAACCTGTGCGCTACTCCCCCGCAGACCACACCCAATCCTCCACCCTGCCACAATAGACAATTAACTTGAATATTATTGGAACTGAGCAATATGATCTACATTATTGTATTTTTATGCTCATCTTCTTGTCGAACATCTTGTTAAATTAGTTGTAGCTCCCTTATAGGTTAACTATGGGAGGAATGAAAGTATTCTTTAGAACAAGGATATTCAACTGGCTTTTATGTGGCTCCTGGTCATATTTCAAAAAAGGGGGGGGAAGTAGTGTTGTCCCGATCGATCGGCCGACCGATAGATCGGACGTCACTTCCGGTCGGCGGCCGGCATCACATTTCCGGCCGGCAAGCGAAACTAACATGGTTTACATATCGCATTTTGTTAATTAATAAAAGTTTAAAATGCTTGGTAGCCTTTTCAGTTGGTTAATGATTCATTGGACAGTGTTTGTAGATGTTAATCTCTGTTGGAGAGGTTTTTTACTACTTCAGATTTTTTGCCAGTGTTGCACAGTGATAATGTTAGTCACATTATTTGTTATTAACCTCTGTTTATAGAGGACTTGTTTACATCATTAGGCTTCTAGGATTGGCCTGAAATGTTTTTCATTTGAATCTCTAAATGAGGACTTTGGATTTATAAGCCTCCTATAATTTCATGCGATGGTTTTGTTTTGCTGATATAATGCACAGATGTGTCATAAAAAAAGGAGATGATGGTTAATATTTTGGTTGCTTATTTATAACATCAAACTGGCTACTATGGACTGAAATGCTTGTGCTCAATGCTTAATATAATATTCAAATGAGGAAATCTTGGTGGAAAGTGGTGCTTTGTCATTATGGCGTGTTTTATTAAAAGTAGGTCAATATCAACTTCATTAAGTTTGCACAATGCATGGTTTCAAAATGAACTTGCATTTAAAATAATATTTCTTTATCTGAACATTATATTTAACATTCACAATGACTAAATCAGGAGACAATTAATACATAATTATTATGTAAACTAGACAGATATATTCTCCTGCTCATTCCTGAGCACAAATGTATTATATATACATAAATCTTCGTCTTTGAGTGCAAAACCCCCAAATTGTCCCTCTCCATACAGTATTTTTGCAGATGTGGCCCCCTGCCTAATCTAGTTGAAGACCCCTGCTTTAGAAGTACATCTGGTAATATTAGGGGGAAAAGTACAAATTTGGCAGATTGCCCAGCTGTTTTAACTGCAGACAAGGAGCAGCACAGGTCTGGCCTACAGTATAACATGTAAGAGTGTCTGAAGTTTGTCAGAAATCTGGTGTGACCTCCCTGTGCAGCATAATTGTTGGATGGTCTAGTGTGGTTGCTTTATATGTTCAAAAATCTTTATATACTTCCTGAACACTGAAAATCTGATGATGCTTAAAGTCATCTGCATTCAAAATATGCATGAAAGATTTCAGAGGGTTCATGAATGTTTAAGTGCAACTATGCAACTACAGCTATGCAAATGATCTCGCTTTAAAAGAGGGATTCTCAGTTTTTATTTATTTATTTTTGCTTGTCAAGTCCTGCTCTAGACTCAGAACAAGCAGAAAATGGATGGAGGCAAAATTGTAAAATCTCTCTCTGTCTAATATCACTCCCTCCAGGACTTAATGGCAGCGGCTACTGGGGTGAACATTGCAGCCATCATCGAGCCACAGCAGAGACCTCCTCTAACAGTTGCAACCCAGGGGGTCCAGCAGCTGAGAGACCACAATGACCTGACACCTCCAACCTTTCTGGTCACGCAAAGTCTGGTGTCTTTGCTCACTGAAAAGAGCATTCACTGTTATGGTCAAGATAAAGCTGAACATGAAGCCAATGGTGAGCCAGAAAAAAGACTTGTATTTGGTGGATTTCATTACTAGCCGTCATTTATTCATGTTTCATTCATGGTAGCTCATGTTTGCCCATGTAACTCTTTGCCTTAGATGTTGGGAACCAGAGGGTGTCTTCTACTTTGCCTCCTTCGCCTTTACCACATCTCAGTACCAGAGTGGGTCCTCTGGAGCTGGCAAATGCATTGGCAGCATGTGTTCTGTCTGCGAGGCTGAACAGTAAACACCGGCAATGGGCAGCACAACAGTTGGTGCAGGCCTTGGCAGCTGCAGGGAGGAACAGTCCTAATCGGTCCCTAACCTACAACGATCTGGCTGGTGACTTGCGCAAATGTCCTCTCAAGAGACTGGAAGGACATTACTATGGTAAGGTACTTACTTACTACTAAGGTAGTTTCTATGTTTGTTTTTTTTAAGTTGGTAAATTTGGCTTTTCCTAGACGATTATAAAAATTTCCTGGCTGTTCTCCTTAGGTGGCCAGCTGCTTCTGGAGCTGTGAGCTGAGTTTGCTAGCGACATGTTCTCAGGACAAGGTGGTGCAACTGTGGAGCATCAGCCAGAGCATTGTAGAGGTACAGACCACGTTCTCTTGCTAACAACAAAATCTACTAGATTAAAACATGTTTAATACACTTAAAGGAACATTCTGTGAGAATGCCGGGGCTACTGACAACCTGACACTGTGTGGGTGTATTGTGACATGTGGGGCCCTTAAACACAGCAAAGTTACACAGCTGAGTGTCTGGCAACACAACGGATGCCGAGATACAGAATATGCTTCTGTTTTACTTGTGGGGTCTCAATCATATCCTCACTTTAACAGTTAAAAGGCCTGATCTGAATATCTAGACAATTTGTGATTATTTGGTGGTTCATTTGAATTTGAGCACTGTTGCTATTTATTTTGGTAAAAGTAGAAAGAAATGCAGCTCTCAGAACTGGAGTAGTAGTTTTTTGATTGTCAGTTGTGTCATTGTTATTTGTTAAGGGAAAAATAATCTTGGTTTTAAAATAAAAATCCAAGAATTATTTTAATGCTTTTTTCCTTTTTCCTGGAATCATAATTTTAACCTTAAAAGGTAAAACAATCAAACTTTCAGCAGTTGAAGTGGCAAGTGTCAGATTTCTTACGTGAATATGTGACATAACAGCTTAAGGGGCCCGATTCCTGATGTGCTGTGGATAGCAGTTGCCGCACTACCAGTTCTTTCTGTCTGATTTCAGGGTCTCTCTGTCACGTGGAGGCTCAGGCTTCCCGGGTCATGGCCATTTGCTGGGCGCAGAGCTTCAGCTTGTGGGTGTTGGACCACTCAGCAGCCTCCAAGAGCAGACCCACTGAGAACTTGTTGGTGGGACGGCTAGATGGCTCTCTCTGCTGGCTGCTGGTCACAATGCAGGAATTATACCTGCATGTGAAGACCACTGAACTAACTCACTGCTACAGGGAAGAAGGTGAAGAGAACTCTGTTCACATGTTCACAAGCAAACCTTTTATCTGTATTGGACAAACACATTGTCAGATGAGGCTCATGTTCTGCTTTTAGTGTAATTCAAGAATCTAACAATAATTTAAAAGGTGTAATCATAAGTAATTAGCTGAATATGCTACATCTGATCCAAAATGCAGCAGCGTGATTGCTGACAAGAATCAACAAGAGAGACCATGTCTCTCCGTCTCTCCAGTGTTAACCTCCCTCCATTGGCTTCCCGTAAAAATCCTGCAAAAATCAGAATCAAAGTAAAACATTTTAAATTGTATTAATTTTATTACTTGTGTATGAAGCCCAAAACAGCCTAGCTTCTCGATATTTGCAAGACCTAATAGTACCTTATGTTCCTAATAGAGTTATTATTTTCTAATAGAGCTCTCCATTTTTCAGAGTGCAGGTTTACCTGTACTTGTATAGAGTATCCAAATGTAGATATGGAGGACGGCCTTCTGCTATCAGGTACCGTTACTATGGTAACCATTGCCCACCCTCCCCCACTGTAGTTGCAGTTGAGATAAAACATTTTTTTTCACTTTGCACACACACAGTTACACAGACATAGACACCTGCTCCCTCACCTACATACTCACTCCACAGTTTTGGGGGACAGTGTCAGGGTTTGACACTTCCCCCCCAGTTTGAGTTTCAGTTCTGTCCCTCCTGTGTCCCATTGGCCCTGATTGTCTGCACCTGTGTCTCGTCGTGTCTCGTTATCCCCTCAGTATATCTGGTCTTGTCATTCCCTTGTTCCCTGTCGGTCCGTACTGTTTCTACCTCCATGTCTCCCCGTAGTTTTCATGATCCTGGTTTTTGTTGATCCTGCTCTGCAACGCTTTTAGTTCTTGTTTTTTGTAAATAAACCCTTTTTGTTGAGAACTCCTGCCTCCGGCCTCCTAATCTCTCTCCTCCGTTTGGGTCCTCATCTAACCAATCACAACAGAACGGACCGACCAGATGGACCCAGCGGGAGAGCGCCTCACGCTGCTGGAGTTTTTGGAGAACATGCGCTGGGCCGAGGAGGGGGAGTATGGGGACCCCTTTTTGGGAACACGCCTGGCTCTGGGTGGTTCCAGGAGCCTGCAGGCCCAGGGGAGACGACGGCGTCGGCCTCGGCCCCAGCTTGTTCCTGCTTTCCGGGAATCGGCCGAGAACATGCGCTGGGCCGAGGAGGAGGAGTATTGGGACCCCTTTTTGGGAACATGCCTGGGTCTGGGTGGGCCCAGGAGCCTGCAGGCTCAGGGGAGGCAACGATGACGGCGTCAGCGCCAGCGCCAGCCCCAATCCCGGCTTGTTCCAGCTCCAGCTCCTGCACCCGTCCCTGTTCCAGTGGTGGGCCCGGACGCACCTCCCCATGTTCCAGTGGTGGTCCCGGACGCACCTCCCCATGTTCCAGTGCTGGTCCCGGACGCATCAGCCCCTGCTCCGGTGATGGTCCCGGACCCCCCCCGCAGCCAGTGCCACGGACCCGGGTCGCCCTTCCGCCAGCTCCGAGGACCCGGGTCGCCCCTCAGCCAGCTCCGAGGACCCGGGTCGCCCCTCAGCCAGCTCCGAGGACGCGGGTCGCCCCTCAGCCCGTCTCTGTTCCTGAGGCGTCCCGCCGCCAGTCTCTGTTCCTGAGGCAGTCCCGCCGCCAGTCTCTGTTCCTGAGGCGGTCCCGCCGCCAGTCTCTGTTCCTGAGGCGGTCCCGCCGCCAGTCTCTGTTCCTGGTGCGGTCCCGCCGCCAGTCTCTGTTCCTGAGGCGGTCCCGCCGCCAGTCTCTGTTCCTGAGGCAGTCCCGCCGCCAGTCTCTGTTCCTGAGGCAGTCCCACCACCAGTCTCCGTTCCTGAGGCGGTCCCGCCCATCTCTGTTCCTCTTCCTGAGGCGATCCTGGATGGATCTGCCCAGCCCCGAGAACGGCCCTCTGGCCGGTGTGCCTGGTCCCGAGTCTGGTTCCGGGGTTGGCCCCCCAAAATGACTCTCCGGTTGGCCCGGCCCCGTCGGCGTCCTCCGGAACTCTCTCACCGGTCTGCCCGGCCTCGAGGACGGCCCCCGGAACGCTCTCGCTGGTCTGCTCGGTCCCGAGGACGGCCCCGGAACTCCTCCAGGCCCCCTCCGCCCGCCCCGGGTGTGGACTGTTGGGACATCTGTCCCTTGAGGGGGGGTACTGTCAGGGTTTGACACTTCCCCCCAGTTTGAGTTTCAGTTCTGTCCCTCCTGTGTCCCATTGGCCCTGATTGTCTGCACCTGTGTCTCGTCGTGTCTCGTTATCCCCTCAGTATATCTGGTCTTGTCATGCCCTTGTTCCCTGTCGGTCCGTATTGTTTCTACCTCCATGTCTCCCCCGTAGTTTTTCATGATCCTGGTTTTTGTTGATCCTTCTCTGCAACGCTTTTAGTTCTTGTTTTTTGTAAATAAACCCTTTTTGTTGAGAACTCCTGCCTCCGGCCTCCTACTCTCTCTCCTGCGTTTGGGTCCAATCACAACAGACAGATAATCGCAGTAGCCTAGTCTTGATTCAGTCTCAGAGACCTGAAATGGTTGCTGTTTGTGTCTCTGCTGGTTCCCGTTTCTGTTTGTTTTCTCTCTTGCAGATTCCAAAGGCTTTGGTGCCTGTTGTGTGTTTTCCTGTGTTTCTCTCATTTCACACTTGCAGCGGATGCCACCCCTGTCCCTGACCCTGTCCCTGTCCCTGTCAGAGATTGGCTAGAGCAATATTTGTTGTAGTTTGGGTGCCGAGGTCCCTACCTCTGCCTGTTTGGAGCTTACAGAGCCAACGCTAAGAGGTTTTCATGCCAACAAAACTGTATAAAATAGCTTACCCAACTTTAATACTACCACACAGCACTTGGCAGTGATATTTCAAATGAAAGCCAGTTGAATGCCTTACTTTACACACATTTGAAGTAGAAAAATGGAAAATATAATATTTTTTTTTCTTTTTTTTTCTTTTAACCATTGTTTTGATATTGTGCTACTTTTCTTTCTTCTGCTCATCCTTCAGAGCGCCTGATCGGCCTGCCGGACAACATGCTGAAGAATAAGTCCTGTCCCCAGGTGGTGCCATCGTTGGAAGGGTTATTCATCGAGGACATAGCTGTGGGTTGTGAGCATGTTCTCGCTCTGTCCTCTACTGCAGATGTTTACACCTGGGGCTGCAACAGTGAGGGACAGGTAACCAGAATGCTCAACTAGGACATCAAACACTCAGGAAATACGTCATTTTTCTTGCATTATGCACCACTGGAACTCTTAAGCCAGCGTTGTTGTATGTTGTTTCTCTCTTGCAGCTTGGCCTTGGGCACTCTAATCTAGTGAAGGAGCCAGCGCTCATAACAGCCCTCCAGGTTAAAAATGTTAAACAGATCTCTGCTGGCCGCTGCCACAGTTCAGCCTGGACAACCCCCTGCACCTTGAGGAAAAACGCAGGTACACACTTGGTCTTACTGTACCAGTGCGCACAAATGTTGTGTGATCCATGAAAGGAACTCACCTGTGACTCCATATGTCATTGGCAGGTGGCTCCGGACCTTTCCAGCTAGGTATTCCCCAGTCAGTTCCTCCCCAGTACAACACTCTGAAAGACTTCAGTCCCGATGTCTTCAGCATGCGCCTCAGGGTGCTCTATCACTTCTCTGATCTCATGTACAAATCCTGGAGGCTTCTCAATCTGGACACAAAAAATCCGGTACCTTTAGTTAGATCTAAACACTTAAATACAAATAAGTGCTTCCATCTGCTGATTGTTAGTCAGTTTAAACAAACTGCCTCTTGTGCGCTCAATTGGCAGGACAATGACCCAGGGAAAAACATATGGGCCACAGATCATCGTAAAACGGATATCCACTGGGTAGGGATGACCATGATGTTTGTCCGTTTATAGGAAATGGATGTCTTCAGGAGTCAACTCCTGGGGGAGAAAAGAAAAGAGGAATTTTCTACAATTGCAGGACTTTCTTTGACAACTTTGTGCCAATTTGACATGTTTGTTTATTTGTAAACTATATTTTCAACGGCATAGTTTTATATCTGCTTCCATCACCTGTGTCCTTCAAAATGCTTACGTCCATTACCATTTACTCCCAGAGGGCGTTTGAGCAAGCCCATCTTTGTGCAGATCGCAAAGCAAGTGGTGAGCCTGAATCCTCTGGAGCTGCGGCTGCCATCGCGAGCATGGAAGGTCAAGTTGGTGGGGGAGGGAGCAGATGATGCTGGCGGGGTATTTGATGATACCATCACTGAGATGTGCCAGGTAGGACGGAAACCACATGTGTCAAACAACATTACATAATTAATTAATATTGGCTTCAACAGACTTTAAGTGACTACTACTGTGTCTCACCAGGAGCTGCAGTCTGGTGTGGTAGAACTTCTGATTCATACCCCCAACAGCTTTGCAGATGTGGGCAGCAACACAGACAGGTATGTGTTTTTCAGTCTTTATTTTGACACTGTAGAATATGGTCAGATTGTTAAAAAACATCGTTATTTTTGCCAATGGTTCAAAGCTTCTTAGGTACTTGCTCAACCCAGCGGCACACTCAGAGGATCACATGGTCCAATTTCCTTTCTTGGGTATCCTTGTCACGCCTTGGTCAGTTCCTGTTTTTGTGTTTCAGTTTCTGTCTTGACTTCCCTGGTTCCCGTCTGCCCTGATCATCTACACTGTATCTTGTCAACCCTTCTGTGTATATCTTGTCTTGTCGTTCCCTTTTGCTCACTGCTGGTCGTTACTGTTTGATCCCTCCATGTTTCAGGTCTGGTTTTTTGGTTAAAGCTCTTGTGTTTTTGTTAATCCTGCTCTGCAACGCTTTTGGTTTGTTATTTCATAATAAATCACCTTTTTGGAGCTCCTGCCCTCAGTTACACACTGATCACTAAATTATTGAGAGTTCATTGGTGGAAATTGGAGAATCTTATATTAGGCAGTTGTGTCGTCATGGTGGAGTGCTCAGAGAAAAGGTTTCTCACAACAACAATAAAAGTCACATAATAGACTGATGGGATATTGACAAAATATGTCTAGATGACACTCAGATCATTAGCAACATTAGATCTGAACAGTAACATTAATGATCACCTGGCTTTTGCAGTAAGAAAGTTTCTAACTAGTCTTGTGTCAAGTGACTTTGTTGTGGCCGTTTATCTGATTAAGACACTTTTGTGCAAATGAGGCTGAGGGTGCTCTGTGTGGGGCTGCAAAACTTCAGGGAACAGATCTCTTTTTCATGGCAGAAACACAGATTTCTTAAGTCTCAGAGAGAGACTGTTAGACTAACAACAACCCAGGGATAGAAGAGACGAGATTGATCAGTTTTTATCTCACAAAGGGACAGCCTCTAGCTCACCGCTGTCTGATGTTCAGTCACAAGTAATTACCAAGAAAATTTGCATCAAAAAAGTTGTGATTATTACAAATGAGGCCCAACACAACTTTCAGAGTGCAGTGAAACCCTTTACCTTCATGTTTTTATTGCTTACACACTTGCTCCTTGGATGCTAGTAGTAGTAGTTACTGCATGTAACCAGTTCTGTGTTTTAGACCTCAGAGTAGTAACGTTAAGCACGCTAGTATTGATAATAGGAAAGAATTTGAACTGACTTAGAACACATAGCTGATGTTAAAACTATATACGGTTAAACTATTTAACCACGGGCTAGCAGCTTCCTTCTGAGGAGATATCCTTTTCTGATATAGAGCAGACGAATAGTCCGAGCAGAGTGATTTATTTATTTTTTAAATTCCCCTCCCCTGTACTGCCCACCAGTTTGCATTAGTGCTCTCTCCACACCCTGGTTGTTTTTTTGGCCTCATAGGGATCAAAGCTAAGTATGTTCTGTTCTGTCCAGGTGGCAGCAGTCAGAAAGGGCATGTCCACCATCATCCCTGTGCCCCTCCTGTCCCTGCTGACAGCACAGCAGCTGGAACAGCTGGTCTGTGGCCTGCCAGAGGTCTCTGTAGAGATGCTGAAGAGGCTGGTGCGCTACCGTGACATCACGGTATTATTAGCTGGTTTTGAAAGAGCTTGGAGGAGTTCACCAATGAAGAGCGAGTGCTCTTCCTACGTTTTGTTTCTGGCAGGTCGAGGCTGCCTTCCAACCCAGCTGATATTACACAGAAGTTCCAAATCATTAAAGGAGCATGAGGCTCCTTTTAAGAAATTAGACTCTCTAGCGCCACCCTTCACCACGACGGCCGTTGGGGGTACTGCAGCCAACAGCGAAACCGGCACGGGAGAACGGGGAGAACGCGCATGCAGCGTCATGTGACGTCACATCCGCAGGACAGCGCGGGAAATTTGGCCCCCGAATTGCAGCACATTTTGCAGCACACAGCCTGTTCAAGGCAACGGAGACATACGCTAGAGGGCTCATTCTTTTTGGTTTGGAACGCTTCATCTGACATTATTACTAGAAAACTTAAAACGTATACTAATTTTTTTCATCAATCCTGCCTCAAGCTCCTTTAAGGTGGACAGGGTGAGGTTTTCTTAATATGGAAATAAGTCTAGTTGTATAAATCTGAAAACTTGTCTTGGCTAAATAACAACCAAGAGTATAATAGAATAAGTATTTATTTTTTCTTTAGCCCATCAATGGTCTCCCTACTGCTCAGACCTGCTTCTTCTTGCTTCGCCTGCCTCCATACACCAGTCAGGGTGTCCTTGCAGAGCGTCTGCAGTATTCAATCCACAACTGCCCCTCCATCGACATGGACAACTACATGTTGACCCACAACACGGACGCAGCAGACAGCTCAGACAACGAAGACTGATTCTGAAGACAACCGGGTGATGATGAATGTATCTTCTCTGATACATCTGGTACACTATTAAAAACAAAAAGAAACAGTCTTCATACATAAACTGGCTGTATAAACTGGAAACAACCAGAATAGGAGCAGCCTGCTCCCCCGAACCATAACTAACTCCAGCCAGCGTTTGTACATGTGCTTCCTATATGAGTCGGGGAGGAAGGGAGAAGTTTGGGAAAGTTCATGATGGGGTGTGTTTCTTCTCAACTGGAGGGAGGAAGAGCCAGCTCCCCCATGTTTTGTTTACTTTCAAATATGGACTGATGTTGATATGTTGACTGATGTTACTTACCCTGCCTTTAACTTTCCTTAAGTAATCAAATCTTTGTTGGCTTGTTTAATAGTTGGCATAAAAATGATCAGGAACCATAAATATATTGTAAATATAACAAAGTGTGGATAGAAGACGTTGGGTTTTGTTTCACTAGGTTTTTAGGGGCAAATAAATCATTAGTATTCCTTTCAGTGTATGTTGTTTAGTTGATGGGATGATGTCCACAAACAAGTGGACATCATCCCGAAGTTTGAGTTGGCTGACATGTAACGTATTCCAATTTAAAGGAGCCGTCTGTAAGAAATGTCCAAAACTGGTACTGCAGTCACTTTCAAAATATTGTTGAGCGGCGTGTACCCTCCCCCTCCTCCCCCCGACCAGAGGTTGCCAGGTAGGCTGCAGAATGCAGCAGGAACGTAGGCTGCCATGGCTGCGATAATTAGAGCCGAGCTGGCAACCCGGATGCCGAAACAATACTGACTTGGTGATTGGGAGATAGGTGGAGGGTGGAGCTTCAGAAACAATACTGACTTGGTGATTGGGAGATAGGTGGAGGGTGGAGCTTCAGAAACAATACTGACTTGGTGATTGGGAGATAGGTGGAGGGTGGAGCTTCAGAAACAATACTGACTTGGTGATTGGGAGATAGGTGGAGGGTGGAGCTTCAGAAACAATACTGACTTGGTGATTGGGAGATAGGTGGAGGGTGGAGCTTCAGGCCAAAACAAAAAATGAAAACATAAAGTCAGTTGAGGGCTGCAACTCCTCTTTTTAAACTGGAATATCCTGGCTTGAGTGCTGTTGTCAGTGACATAAATATTTGAAATGAACATGATTTTTAAATGTCTGTTGACATATCGGGGTCATTTTATGATTCGTTTTATTATTGCTCTTACATACAGCTCCTTTAAGCTTATTTCTTGGTTTTATGACAGATTGAAAGAAGAGGTCTAACATCCTTTTTATATTATGTAAAAAAAAAAAAAAAAAGTCTACATTTAGATTGTTGGTCTTATCACAGACAAAATTCTTAATACTCTAAATCAAATTTTGAAAATTAAAAAAACTTAAATAAGGAAATGTTGAGAAACATAACACAGTCTTATATTGATGAAATGAAGAAAACTATGGATAATGCATTCTGTGCTGAAAATGCAAAAGCAGCAAGTTAAACTTTCTAATCCTATTTTAATAATAATAAATAAATCAACATTCTGATTAAAACCATTCCTTTTATTTCAGACTTTCATTAGTAGAAAATGTTGTGCATCATATTAATCACCGTTTTATATTGTTACTGATGTGCAATAGCCAGATAGTTTTACAATTGAAATTAAAATATAATTCTTTTACAGTTATTGAAGAAAAAGAAAGACTCCAGGCCTTAAAAAATTACATATCTCCTGCTTTTTGTTGTAGTTTTCTTTACATTTATGTGAGAGTAAGGTGGGTATCTTTTGTTTAAAGGCAAAACGACGCACATGAAGTGGACATTACAGCCCTGGTGATGAGACTCAGAACCAGACTGTAATACTGCAACATAAGACCTAGATGTTCATGATGTATTAAACGGTCTCACTATAAAAGATAAACTCTAAACGATACAATACAGCCAAGGGTTGTCCAGCTTTAAATACAGTTTGTGGGTAAAAAAAAAGAAAGAAGAGAAAAAAATAATTTATTGTGTAGTAAGTGTTTCTTGGCCAAAGGCTCAACATTTCATCTTCATCAATGGGTTGATGTGGTTTGGGCAATTTTCCACTGAATCTACAGTATCTCATTTCAAATCAGCAACGAGAGGAGGCAGAGATGATACATGTCAAATAAAGAGCAATTACAAATGAACCATGGCAACTTTAAAGTAAAATTTGTAACTCTTAATACAACAGAAATTCGTTTTTTAAACCATTGTTTTACATTTCCACAAGTGTTAATCTCTAAATACTTCTTTTATTTTGTAAGAAGGATTCTGAATTGAGTTCCCCTGAGTTTTATGTGGTCCTGAGTCAGCACAGCTGGTGTGTCTGCAATTTGTCCGTGATTGTGAGATGTCTGCTGTGACCTTATTACCCATCTGTTTCCCCGAGAGCTGTGTGGCCGGTAAGGCAGGATTCGGGCCGCCGTCAGCAGCCCTGCAGCTTAGAGGGGGAGCGTTTCTCATGAGCAGCTTCGCCAGGTATAAATATTACTTCCATCTATCAACCGGGCAGGAACATAAATTTGGAAAGGCCAAGCAGGAAAAAAGAAAAAAGAAAGTCTTATACCTGGTGTAGCTTTATTAGACTGCCCTACCTGTATGTCTACGGCACGTTAAGCAGGTGTGAACTCTGGTAGAAAAGGATTGACTCTCACTTGTGAATACAGGTGTTGTTCAGACAGAAGCGGTGGTTTAGCATGAGTCGTCCCATACAGTCACAGCCACAAATCCTTTTAACCGGGATGTTCTTTTCTCTCTCTCTCTTTCTTTTTTTTTTGTCAGAATCAGATTATCTGCAGACATAGACCCTTTATTTCATCATTTATTTTATTAACTGTATCCTTTTTTTTTTCTAGACCAGCTTTTACCGGTTTTGTAGATAAACCAGAGTTGGTTTGCTCTTCAGCTTCTTTGCAGATGCAGTGTGAGAGTCTTTGTGGTGCTGCGGCTTTATTGTCGAAGTTGCTTCACCGGCTGCACCTGTGAAGGTGAGAATAACGTGTGCCTGGTGTTGTTCACAGGAGAGATCATTGTTCTCACTGGTGCCAGTCTTACGTTTGCCAGGATGATTTTAATGTTCACTAGTTGTTGTTTTTTTTTTGTCTTATACTTTTATACTCTCAAGATTATATCACAGTGTCAATTTTCTGTTGAGTCTCAACAAGCAAGGTCCTAACAAATTACGGGCTCATCCAAGTTATTTTGCTCTGTATCATTAATTTGATGGCTTTTCCCAGTTTGTTCCGGTTTCAGCTTCTTCTTCGGCTGCAACGTTAAAAGGAGACTGAAGCATGGTGCACATTTGCAACACAGATAAAAATGAAAGGGTTATGAATTATTTTTCTGGCAAGGACACAGAAAAAAATTCAATGATTTTTAGGGCACTAGCTGTAAAAGAGAAATAAGGCATAGCTGCAGTTATGAAACCATTCCTTTGTAAAAGAGGGAGCTTCATATTTTTGATAAGGTGCAAATGTACTTTCTTCATCCTTATGGTTTCGTGGGACTTACTATTCCCACAGGAGGGCAGTCTGTTGCACCAAACCACTTGACTGATCAAGTTCAAGGGAGCTTTGAAAATGAGCAGTCATCCCCATCCACATGAGCACACACACTTATAAATTGCTGATGATGCATATAGTCAGCTAATCTCTGGCGCTCGTTTTCTCCCCCTCAGCTCATTTGATCAGAACAAATGGACAACAGCATACTGGATGTTAAACAATGTGGTCGAATTACAGCACAACCCTGAGGCAGATCATTAAACCTGAACAGGAATGACACATGTATCTCTCTAGATTGAGTCAGTGTTTTTAAGGTCAGATGAAAGATTTCTCCGCAAGTAAAGCTGAAAGAAAAAAAAAAGTGTCCTTGCCTCCTTGCCTCCTTGCCTCCTTTCCTCGTGGCCTCCTCCTCCTGCTGCTCTTCTAATTGACTCACCCACACACATTCACTTAGGTCCGAGGGGGTCCGGGGCTCCGCATACCCCGAGACTGCCTGCTCCTCAGTTTTTAATAACATCTTAGACATCTTTGTACTCAACAGACACCTGTACATAGGGGTCTTTGGACAGGGGGAGGGGGGGGGCACTGCTAAATGTGGCCACATGATGGCCTGACATCCCTGTTCTAACTGCATTAGTCACAGCCACACACACTCATCACCAGGGGGCAGGAGTGAGGTCTTCCTACACCCATGTTCCCACATTTGGCCTGGGATGGGGGGACCATGGGAGGGACTGATAGCCGGACCCAGGTATGGGCTCGCCGTCATGGATCTATAATATTAACTGGATACCGTGCCCAAAATGGCCGCCCATTCATTTCAATGCATTCTGCTCAGCCAGCGCATGTGCCGAAAAAATCTCGGACTTCCTGGTTTACTTCCGTGTACACGGGCCCATAGAGCATGCGCAGTTGAGTCACCTCCCATGATGCTCTGGGGCCTCCCATCATGCCCCGGGGCAACATCAATGGCACCGACACGGCCGTGATGTCACGCCCAGAAAGAGACTTTTCTTTGACTTTTCTGGCCGTTATAAAACATTTTTGACGGATATAAAGTCCATGACTTAAAAATATAGAATACAAAGATTAGTAATTGCCGGTGATTACAGCTGGAGGTTCCTGTGAACAGTTTTAGAGGACGATCTTTTACTATTGCAGTCTATGGGAAAAAAGCTTTCTGGGCCCCATGGGATTTTTTGTTGCAGTACCGCGGCTGGCCACTGGAAAAAATCGGCACACCTTCTGAGCGCGAGACTGGGGGGCTGCTCGCCGTGCTGCCTGGGGGGGGGGGATTCTGGGCTGTGCCGGGCTTCCAACTCCGCCCCCTCCGCTTACGTAGCGGTTCTTTCCTCTAGCCCAGCAAAGAGTTGTTGATACCTTGGAACTGTTTTTTCTGGCCCAGAGCCAGTTCTTTGTCCATGGAAACAGAAAGCCCGGTTCTAAAATCAGCACTGGCCCAGAACCAGCCCTGGAACCAGTTTGGTGGTAAAGGGGTACTAGTGTATCTGTGTGAATGGGTGTCTGTTGTCTAGCCTGGGTTTGTGACTCTCTGCTGTTGGGCTCATGTAGGTGGCTCCTTGTTGGGGGGTTCTCACGCTCCGTGCCCGTCTCCATTTCGCCCTGCTGCCCTTGCAGCTGGGCACTCCTTTGACACTGCTTTCCCGCCTTTATCGGGGCGTGTGCTGGCCCACCGCGTCAGCTGTCGGGATGACAATTAATGATTGTCGAAGGACAATCCTTAATAATTAATAATAATTAATAATCAGAATTTATTTACACAAGTGTCAAGAAGATGGTAAGACAACACTTTTGACAATTCTGATGGCTAAACTACACAAAAAAAGACATGTGGGTGGTGTCATCGGATTCGGTATTGAGTACTTGACCTTCATTGGCCTGAAATAGCCCCCCCCCCCACCTTTTTCTGATTGGTCGATATTTGACAGATTCTATTTTCTGCCATAACTTGAATGGTTTGACATAGAGAGTCGTGGCTGGTGTCATCCGCTAAATGTCCAGGCCTGAAGACATGCAAGTCATACAAGCGTTTCAACTGCAGAATGCCTGAACGTGCGCAAGGGTGCGAGGGCCCATTCATCGCTGCTTGCCGCTTTAATTTCAACTGTATTTTAACAGTTCAAAACATATAAGATGTCTTTGTCTGATATCCGGTGACTTCTTGTACAGACAAACCTAGACTTTGAAAATGTTCAAGTATATTGCACTCTAACTATTATGTGCGCTTGAGACTGTGTTTTTGTTTGCCCCATAATGTTTACATGCTTGTGGAAAGTAAAGCAGGTCTCTGCTTCCTGAATTTTTTATTAGTCAAAGAAGAGTGTGACCTTCATAGTCTCATTGAGGCAATACGGGAATGTGACTGGTCACCTGATCCGCTACACGCACACACGCACACACACGCAGACACACACACACACACACACACACACACACACGCAGACACACACACACACACACACACACACACACACACACACACACACACACACACACACACACACACACACACACACACACACACACACACACACACACACACACACACACACACACACACACACACACACACACAGACAGACCCTCCCCAGCTCCTCCCGTTATCCCCTTCTCCAAAATCGGAGAAGCTCATTTCATCTAGAAAGTGAATGGATGAAGGCTGCTGTGAAAACAAGGGCACTTGTTTACGGGTCAGTGAATATACTGTAATGTTATGTGTATCTGGGCTGCCGAGGGCTCATGTGAATACACTGGCTGACACCTTCTCTGCTCTGATTACAGGACAGGGCAGGTACAGTGTGACCCATGTACCTCAGAGACACTTAAGACTCTGGTACAGTTTCAGCTGGTGATGTCATGTGGATGCCGTTGCCTTTTCGCCAAGTACCTGAGTGGCTGTTGTGCTTGACACGAGATGAGGCAGGTATGAGGACATAATGCACGAGTTCTGAAATGATAAATAGTGACTCTTACAATCTGTAGCAACACGTTATTATTATCTATTAATTAGCGCCCGAGCACTTACAGTGCAAATGCCCTATTGTATCTGTAGGAAATGTTCTGGTTTTTTTTTTCCTTCTTCCGATGAAATGAGGGCCTTTTTGCCCCCCTAAACTTGCCCCAAAAGTCACCAAATTTTGCACACAAGCCAGGCCTGGCGAAAAATTTGATATTTAATGGTTTGCATTAATGGGCGTGGCCTGATGGCTCAACAGCGCCCCCTAGAAAACTTTGTGCCTCAAGCCCCACAATAAAGTTTGACATACATGCACAAAAATTGGTACAAACCTGTATCATGTCGCAACTTAAAGAAAAGTCTCCTGGCGCCATGGCCCGAAACTGAAGAGGAAGTCGGCCATTTTGAATTAATCGTGTAATTTTGCCGCAATTTATGCCATTTCTTCGGCCTGCTATAACTTTTGAATGGTTTGACATAAAGACTCCGATGACACCACCTGTCATCGGATATGGTTTTGAGTCCTTAAACATAATTGCTGCAAATTAGCCCCGTCCCTTCATCTGATTGGTTGATATCTGATAGTTCCTACTTTCTGGCATAACTTTTGAATGGGTTGACATAGAGATCGTGGGTGGTGTCATCCGGTAAATGTCCAGGCCTGAAGAATCTACATGCAAGACATACAAGTGCTTCCACTGCAGCACGCCTGAATGTGCACAAGGGTGAGAGGGCCCGTTCATCGCTGCTTGCAGCTTTAATACTATTATTATTATTTTATCTCCTCAACCGATGTCAGAATTTCAACATTTTAGCAAGTACATTCAACAAGACTTACTGCTAAATTTAGGCAAGGTCACATTTCATTTAAGAAAAAATTATATATATAAGATTTGGTGTAGTTTTGTTTGTCTTTTCAATGAGTATTGCAAAAGAAAAACAAAAAACAAACTAACCCTAATTTCATTGGTTTAAAAAAAAAACATTTTACATTACAGCTGTGAGGAGTGGTGATTGGGCCCACGCACTCATGCTCACTCACAAATTACAGATACCGACATTCACTGTGATGTCCGACTTCAATTTTCCCATGTCGGAAAATTCTGTTTTGATTAAAAAAAAAAAAATCTTGTGTACAGTGTGTCTGTTTAATCACGTGACTCCATCCATCCAGTCTGAACGAGAAGGAAAAACCAAGAAAATGGCTGATGGTTCAAACAAAGAGACAGCTGACATAGCTGCAAACGAAATAACAGGGAAAACAGGGCCATCAAGTCTTGTGCATTGAGTGTGAGACTCACGCATTTCAACAAGTTCTCACGCCACACATGGCATTTCTCAAGCTGAGAAATTAACCTCACTGCACAGTAATTCTAACAACCCTTCTTACAAACGAGTCAAGGTACACTACTGCGCTTAGCTCCCAGCTGAGAGCAGCTCCCTGTCAATTACATTCACATCCCAGTCCTGACACCTCCAGCATCTCTTTTCACCTTTTATCCAACTCAAGGCACTGTTTTAAAATTGGTATCTGTGTCTTTTTACTCCCGCAATTTTCCTCAGCAACCGGGGCTTGCCATATATTTCTTTAGTTGATACGGTTAATTTTTCCACCAATAGAAAAAGGGATGTCATGTTTTTGTGAACTGAATGTGTGTGCGTGTCTCTGTCCATGCATGCGTGCGTGGGTGTTTTCTCTTGTGCTTTTCAGTTCTTTCTCAAGAAACATCTCGTTTTCACATTTATTCCCGATCTAAACATGATCTCAATGTGCAGAAACATACCGTATTTTAGTTATCATAACTCTGGTTTTTGTAGGCCTATCAACATGTTGACAAATGTCATATAGGGTGAAGTCTGCACCAATGCCAGACTGGGAAAAAAAGTCTGGTTGGGATTCATACACTCACTCAGGCCACCCCAACTCATACACTGCACACACACGCTCACACTTGAGAAGCAGCTGCCCACAACCACGAATCCATACACACATATGGGTAGGTAATCAGAAAACACTCATTATTCTGTATGAAATTTATATTAAAACTCCATTAACTCAAAACTATCAGCCTCCACTCCAGTGCTTTTCTCTCCCCCCACTCATCAAATGGTTCAATTCAACAATCCCAACAAGACTCAATAGCATAAGTGTATCATTTTGTCTATAATTTTCTATTATTCTGTCTCTTCACAAGCCAAATCCTGCTTTGCTCCCTGACTTTGCTTATTTTCTAACCCAGTTATGTGCCTCAGTTCTTCTCCTAGGCGATTTCAACTTCCACATTGATGTCACGGACTGTAAACCTGCCACTGAATTCCTGGACCTGCTACAATGCCTCAACTTCACTCAACACGTCAATTTCCCTATCCACAGCTGTGGTCACATACTGGACTTGGCTATTCACCTAGTCTCAGAATACATAATCTCTTCAGCCTTGACATCAATATATCTGATCACCTGACCATCCCTATGGACATTGACATCCCTATCCCCATCCAGCAAGAAAACGCACTATTTCCTTCAGAAACCCCAAATCCATCTCCCCTCATCTCTCACTGCTTCCCTCACCGGCAAAATCTCTGCTTCCTCTCCCCCTGAAATCTGATAATACCTCTGACCTGACTACTACAACAACACACTTTCACTTTATAAATTATTAAATTGCCGGATTACCAGAGCCGGATTAACGCAAAGGCAGACTAGGCACGTGCCTAGGGCCCGACAGGGGGAGGGCCCAGACAGAGGGACAAAAAAAAAAAAAAAAAAAATTTTTTTTTTTTTTTTTTGTCTTCACACATATTAATGGTTGATAACATGCCGGTAAAAACCTAAGGCATATATATATGTGCATTATTACTATATTTAGTATACATACATATATATATATGCATACATACGCACAGGGCCGCCGCAAGGGATGTGCGAACCGTGCGACCGCACGGGGCCTGGCGCCCCAAGGGGCCTGGCGCCCCAAGGGGCCTGGCGCCCCAAGGGGCCTGGCGCTATGGGCCGTTTTTTTTTTTTTTTTTTTCCTTATAAATATCAACAGTCACGTTCCATTACAGACCTAAATGTGCACTAGTCTGTGCATATCAATAAATATATGTGCAATGATGACGCGTGTCTGTTGTTCAATACAACTGATCAGACCAAGCGCGGACACAAGCTGCTCTGATCCAGACGGTGGAGTTGGAACAAACTGTCACAGATTCAGGAAATTTCCATCAGGGGATGAAAAAAGAAAAAAACAAAAGAAAATGGAAGAGTTTAATGCCTCTCTGAAAGGCACGTTTGATAAATTTGTTACAAAAATCACCGATCCGCCCGGGTCTCAAGCAGCCGTGGGGCCCCGCGTCGAGGTAAGCCCAGATGATGATGAGGCAGGGGAAGGTTTCCAGTATTTTGCTAATTGGAGAGTTAAAATTGCGCATATAGACACCCGATCCGACCCGAAAAACCCAAAAATTTTGGGCCCCCCTGGCTACTTCACACAGGGCCTCGCAAATCTCTCAAACGGCTCTGCATACGCATACACATACATACATATACACATACAGACATACATACTACAGCACACTTTGTCTTACTGCAAATTGTATTAGTCTTTGTAGATTTTACTTATTATTTAACTATTCAATTTAATCAACACATTTAATTAACACATTTAATTAAGATTTTCTGCAAAATGCTCACAATCGATAAGATAAGGATAATTTAATAGCATTTAATAGAGCATTGTAATAACGTATAAATAATAAAAATCTAAAAATAGTCTGATAGACTGTTTAATATACAACACATGACTTATTTTGGAATACAAAGAACCAACTTGACTATGACTATGCTATGTAAAATGTGAATTAAGTTTTATTAGTAACTTTGGTAAGTTTAAGATTTCATAAATAACATTGATGGAGGGGGGCCCAAAAATCACAGTCTGCCTAGTGTAGTCCATTTATTTAATCCGGCTCTGCGGATTACTATAGGAATTTTAACAGAAAATTATAAAGTCGACTCAATTTAAAGAGATAAGACACTGTCCGACGGTTTGAATAAAATAAACACACAGACAAATTTGAAACAATTACTTTCTGTTGCTCTACACCTGCTACCAGTTCATCTTTAGAACTACTGGTCCCTCTGAAAAACCTTATAGCCTATCCAGCTTGGCAAAAACACGCACACAAAAAGAAGCACATATTCTGGAAGTATTTGTGGACATAAACTTCAGAAGTCAAACAAATTTAACCAGCAAGGATAAAAAGTTACAATCACATAATTCACAGAAAAAAACCACATAAACACACAGATAAACTGATTAAACCAAAAGTTCTCTCATCATCAGCATTTATCGTGGATTAATAAAATCCTCTTCACCGGCACAGTTTTGAAACTGTTTCCATGTTGGACGGGGACAGATTTGGACCATTTACCGGTATGTGGACAGACTGGTATAGCAAAGCAGCCCAAGTATTTAAATATCAACCTGTCAGTTTAACACAACACAATTTCCTTTTGTGGATTGATAAAGTATTATGAATTGAATTGAATTATTTGCTAAATGTTTTATTTCATTCAGGTCATACCAGGAAGCCCCAAATATACTTTTCATTCATAAGTTAGGAACATTTGTATTTGTGTTTGTATTGAATTGTTTTGTTCTTTGAATGAAATAAAGAATACAATGAAATGAAATGAAATATGATCTACTGTATATCAATGGTTGGAATATCGATCTGTAGTTTAATGTTTGGACAGTCTTTGTCCAGGGAATCACGCAGCAGTCCACAGATAACGGCAAATATCTGGTCAATTAATGCATGTGTTGTTGAATATTTCTGATATTGTGTTATTCTCTGTGATGCTAGAACTGAACCTTTATGTTTATTTTACCTGGGAAGTAAAGTTTAACTTTTCTCTTCTGGTCCTGTTCAGATATTCCCTCCTTACTTTCTCTAGAGAACACAGTGGTAGTGTATCTCAGCTGAAACGCCACACACTGGACTAATCTTCAGAGGGTAGTTACAGAGCTGAGATAGAAGCTAAATGTGTGGTGTTGGTCTTCTCCAATGATTTGAATTGTAGAGGTGTATTGTGCAGAAAAGGTGGGAACACACCTTAGAATAGGCCATGTATAAGATAATAGTCTACTTTTATAGAGGTGCCATGTTAATTTGCACATTCGGAGTTGTGCTTTATATGGTTTCTGAGTGTGATTTCATTTTTTGTGAAAGTTGTATCATTCATACGTTATGTAAAGTGCCCACCCGAAAAACGACAGACTAACAACATTTTACACTTAAGAAAACAGATTTTAATTGCAGCTTTCCCTGAACATTTGAAGTGTAAAACAGAGAGTGTAATGAGACTTACAAAGGATTTAAGTGGCCCTAGTTCGGGGACTCAGACTGGTCCAATAAATAATGCAACAGTATCTGAGGGGGCAACACAATCTTTCTGGAATTAATTTAAAGCAACTCAAGTACTTCAATCACTATCGGGTTTACCTGTTTAATTCATTAGGTTAGGTAAGATTTAAATCAATTGCTGCTTAGGCATTTGTTTAGTGTGACTCGCGACATAGCGGTGTTGGTCTTCCAGTCCCGCACTGGCTAAAACATCTCAATAAGTGTTAAGTGGCTCATAAGAAACGATTTATGAATAAATTTTGCTACAGACACTTTTGGTCCCCTCTGGAAAAATTATTTGACATTTCATTTGCACTAACATCTAAATATACTTATAACAGTGCAGATGAAAGGAGAACTATAAAAGGCACTTAACAGGTAGAATTGCCAAGAGTTGAGGCCAGTAGAGCAATGTTTGCCTTGAACACTGCAATTTAAACTACAAATCTGGGTGAAGTTATTTCCTGAGGGGCCATGTCTTACAGCTCATTACCATGAGGCCAAAATCACACAGTTCTCTCATGTTCTTCTCGTCTTCTCAGTAATACTATAAAAAATACATCACCTGACTCATTCCAACATTTCCAAGATTGCTCAATACCATTACCTCTCAGGTTGTATAATTTCCAATTATGGGTCATCAGATGAATAATCTCATTTTGGGAGTGATTTTCTCTCTAGTTTGGTGCAGAGGCAGATGCAAGCACCAGATGGTTTTCACCCACAGTCGGTCATCTAGGGTAAACAAGGACCAGCACATACATCTCTGTGGACACAATGATGTCAGGAAGATATATTCACTTGATATGAGTACGCTGTTAACATCTTGTTTTTTTGCTAATGATATCCATTATTTTGCTAGATGATAGAAATATTGTGATATGTCATCATGAGACATGTTCCTCAAATCCACTTTGAAAAGGCAAGTTTCCCTCTCAGTAGCCCCAATCATGTCATTCATGTTAAAAACAAAGTCATAAAAATGCTGCCTATGTCACACTGAGAATTTCCTGTTTCATTGATGTTACCATCTGCCATCTCAGCTAAATATCTAGTTAGATAAACTGTGCAGTTGTCTAATATCTTTGGCTTACAACAGCTGCACAACAGAGTGTCCATCCATCCATTGGCTGACAGACAGCTCACCATCAATGGCTGGGGCTTTACCATGTACAGCTGGCAAACGAGAACAGCTCAGCCTACCAGAGCCAAAGCTCGCTGGCAGCCTCCTGGGGTTGGAAGCTGACTCTGAACAGCAGAGCTTTCAATTTCAATGAGTTATTACACAACTAAATCTGCAGAAGAGACCTTGCAGGAAAAGGGAATTTCTTTCACATCCTCTCACCCCACCCGTTTTCTCTTTTTATTTGCTAATGATGTTGAAAACACAAATCATTTTGTATTCTCAGTAAACATGAACATCTGTTATGTGCCATCTGGGCATGTTGCTGTCAGACAAGTTTGACTACGGTGACTGGTCAGAAGTAAATGTGTGGGCAGCTATTTTTCCACACTTGATATAAAAATATTTCCTAACACAGGAGGTATGGTAAAGTTTCAATTAAGAAAATATTTATTTAATTTCATTTATTTATTTAGAAAGGGACAACACACATTAATTAACATGAGCACTTGAGTCCATCATATACAGTAAATGTGCCAGATTTAGCCATACAGGCTAATTTACATCTGCAGTCCCTGGCGGGTTGATGGCATATATAAAAAACATTGAAAGAGAACACACTAAAATACTAGAGCACATTACACAAACAATTAGTAAAACCATGACATAATTCTGAATAATGACAAACAACATAAATGAAGAACAAGAGCACACAAACACATTAGCTCACACAAAAGCAAATAAGCACAAACAGGTAGTAAAAACAATAACCTTATACCAGAGACAGCATGTTTGATTATCAAGTAACCACTGTTTTGTGTTTTTAGAGAAGGAATAAAGAGATGTGATGTTCCTTAGTTCTATGGCAGGGGTCGGCAACCCGCGGCTCTAGAGCTGCATGCGGCTCTTTAGCGCCGCCCTAGTGGCTCCTGGAGCTTTTTCAAAAATGTTTGACCTTTTTTTTCTCTTTTTTTTGCTTTTTATTCTCTTTTTCTTTTTTCTATTTTTTTCTATTTATTTCTTACATTTTCCTTTCCTTTTTAATCTCGACAATTCAACCTTTTTTCTCGACATTTCAACTTTTTTCTCGACATTTCGACTTTTTTCTACACATTTCAACTTTTTTCTACACATTTCGCCTTTCGCCATTTGCCTTCATTCTAAGGCTTATACAAGACTTTTCATTTTTTGCGGCTCCAGACATATTTGTTTTTTTGTGTTTTTGGTCCAATATGGCTCTTTCAACATTTTGGGTTGCCGACCCCTGTTCTATGGGTATAGTGTTCCAGGTATGAGCTGCTCGATAGGAAAAGGCTGACTGCCCAAAGGCACTTTTTCTATGTGCTGTTTTACAATCCCCTCTGGTGGTAGCTCTGGAAGAAACCATATTTAATTAGAATATTACAATGATGATATAAATTTGACTTTTTATCCAATGTTTTCAAAGCCTGCTTATAGAGTTTTTCCACTGATTGTAATGCGGTCCTACCTGTCTGCGACCAGCTGGTAAGACAGTAGTTTATGTGCGAGAGAATCATGGCGTTAATGTATAACTTTGCAGCCTCAGTTGTTAGATTATTCCTAATGTGTTTAAAATTTGCCAGATTAAATTGATTCTATTCACAACTTTTTTAACTTGTGTTTTAAATGTGAATTGTGAATCTATTACTATGCCTAAATACTTTCCCTGCTACAAAAACATCCGGATCTGGATCTCTATTCGCAGACTTTGAAAAAAACATACATACAGTTTTATCAACGTTGAGGAGTAAACAAAAATTTGTCAACCAATTAGAGATATTGATCATTGAGGCTGATAGTTCCTCTGCAGCTTCCTTCTTATTTTAAGCATGTAGATAAATGACTGTCGTCAGCGTACTTCTGACAAGTTACCATAGCTTCAGGTAAGTTATTAATATACAGACTAAATAACAAAGGACCCAAAGTTGAACCCTGAGGTACACCAACATTATTATCAACCATTTGTGAAGTTTTATTGTCTATGCGAACACATTGCTATCCTTCTGTTAAAGGAGCTTGAGGCTCCTTTTAAGAAATGAGACTCTCTAGCGCCACCCTTCACCACGACGGCCGTTGGGGGTACTGCAGCCAACAGTGAAGCCGGCACGGGAGAACGGGGAGAACCTGCATGCAGCGTCATGTGACGTCACATCCGCAGGACAGCACGGGAAATTCGGGACCGAATTGCAGCACATTTTGCAGCACACAGCCTGTTCAAGGCAACGGAGAGATACACTAGAGGGCTCATTCTTTTGGGTTTGGAACGCTTCATCTGACATTATTACTAGAAAACTTAAAATGTATACGGATTTTTTTCATAAATCCTGCCACAATCCGGCCTCAAGCTCCTTTAAATATGATTTTATCCATTTAATTACATCGGGTGAAAAATTAAACTTTGACAACTTGGTAATTAATACCTCATGATCGACTGTGTCAAAGGCTTTCTTTAAATTAAGAAAGATAGCGCCCACCACACCTCCATTTGTCCAATTTAGCTTTAATATTTTCCAGAAGAAAACAATTCGCAATTTAAGTAGAATGATGTCTGCGAAATCCAAATTGCATAGGATGCAGTGAGAAGGAAGTAACGTTCAAATTTGATGTTATCTGTTCAGAAATGAATTTTTCTGCAATTTTGGATACTGCCGGAAGAATACTAATAGGTCTGTAATTACTAATAGCCATATGATCACCTGATTTAAAGACGGGTGTAATTGTTGCTGTTTTCCAGGCACTTGGAAACACTCCTTCATTGATAGACCAATTAACAATATTTGATATAGGAGGAATGAGTGCGTCCTTATGAGTTTTGATAAATACTGTATCCATCCCATATACATCGTTTGCCCTTGAACATTTGAGAGAGGAAATAATCGCAAGTACTTTAGAGTTAGTCAATTCTCTAAACGATAGACTGAGAGCATCCCTATTTAGAGGAATAACAGGATAATTTGAACTAGGGAAATTCTGAGTCAAACTTTTTATAGAATCAATACAATAAGTATGAATTGCCGCTGCCACTTTACCTGGATCACTGGTCACATTTCCTTCTATATTTAGTTCAATTGTTCTATTACTGATTTGTTTCCCAGTTCATTTCTTCAAATTCTGCCAGATTTCTTTGGTATTAACCCTCGCTTCACTAATTGCATTAATGAAAAATGTTGCTTTTGCCTTTCTGAGTTCTTTTACAACCTTACAGTATTTCTTAGTGTGGTGAATAAACTGAATAAACTCTCATGTTCCACCTTATCCTTGAGAGCCATCTTGAGAACATGGTCCCTTCGTTTCATGAGTGACCGTATTTTTACATTTAACTATACATAATTTCTTTGGCCTGGTTTACGTTTAACTTTCCTCATAAAACTGTGCATAGTTGTGAGAAGTTCAGCCATGAAAGAATTACAGTTATCATCCATATTTTTGTGTACAAGGTGCTCATTCCAATGTATTTCTTTAATTGCATTTTCAAGATTGGTTATATGAGAATTAGATATTTTATACTGTACTGACTTTGTGTGAGCTGGTAAGTTAAATCTTCTTTTTGTCAGGTTTCTCACAATCAGAATCATATTGTGGTCAGACAATCCAGTAACCAGATTGTAACACTTCGTCATTCTTTCTGGTCTGTTAGTGAATGCTAGATCAATAAGTGTTTCTGAAGAACGAGTTATCCTGGTCGGTTCTTCAATAACCTGCGAAAATCATAATTGCTTGTCACACATTTTAACTCTTTCCGTTCTACTTTATCATTCCAATTTATATTAAAATCTCCTAATAAAATTACCTCACTATTAGTATCACACTCTTTAATGAGAGCATCCAACTTATCATAAAACACCTTTTTAGCAGATGGTGGTCTATACATTCCAATCATAGTAAATGACATTTGGGTTGAAAGGGTTAATTTGAGACCAATACATTCCAAGTCATTAACACAAGACCATTGAATCTGCTTACAATTTATACTGTCCTTGACATAAAATAACAAACCCCCACCCCGGCCATCAGTTCTGTCCCGTCTGAACATATTATAGTTGTGCACTTTTAAGACGTCAGCAGGGGAGTTTACATGTAGCCATGTCTCCGATAAGCATAGGAAGTTGAAGTTTGATTCATATACAGTAGAAAATGTCGTAGTTGTTCACTTTTTGGAATAGCGCCTCGAATATTTAAATGTGCGCCTAACAACCCACTTGGTTTAGCTTGTGAGACCTACAGAATACTGTCCTTAAAGGAGCATGAGGCTCCTTTTAAGAAATGAGACTCTCTGGCACCACCCTTCGCCACGACGGCCGTTGGAGGTACTGCAGCCAACAGCGAAGCCGGCACGGGAGAACGGGGAGAACGCACATGCAGCGTCATGTGACGTCACATCCGCCGCCCAGCGCGGGAAATTCAGGGAGATACACTAGAGGGCTCATTCGTTTTGGTTTGGAACGCTTCATCTGACATTATTACTAGAAAACTTAAAACGTATAGCCTACTAATTTTTTTCATAAATCCTGCCTCAAGCTCCTTTAAAAGTTTAAAACCACGGTGCTTCACAATTGCATGATTTATTTTGCGTTTTAACATGTTTGATGATACAGACCTTTGTCTTTTGCGCATGATTTGTCCCAGAAAATGACAAAACGGTTGGGGAGATCACTATTGGTGATGTAACTGAAAACTCACCCAGTCTGTCGGTTTCAGTGGTAAGCAGATTGTTGTTTATAGCAGTAAATTCATACCCAGGTGTAACATCATCCAAGCCAGAATAGTACTGCAGGTCCTCTGCGAGTGCCGCTGAATGATGTCGATCTGCGCACACCTCTTCCACAGTTGGCCCGGGATTAAGATGTACATCCCCCGCCAGCAGGAGTGTGAAGAACAGGTATCCAGAAAGTTTCCACAGAACTTTGGAAGACTTGCGTTTAGCCGTTTTATTATTGGAAGTAGCATGTGGGGTGGTCGCTTTTCCATTATTAAGGACGTTGCAATATGAAGCAAATTTTCCGGCAGGCACGCATGCCCATGTATCCACAGAACAAAGGAAGCACCAATTGTTTGTGACAGGTGTTGTAATTCCTGGTGCACCGGTCTTGATTGACTGCGTTGTCTAAACACAGCCATACAGAATTGACAGCAAGAGTCAAAATATAGATGACAATCAGTGTAGAAATCTTGAATTTGAGCAGTTTGCCTTTAGAAACGTTACCGCTTGCAGAATGGTATTGTAGAGAGAGATTTTGAGAGCTGGATGGCAGCGAAGCAGCACCTGCCTTACCGCATGCCGCCATGACACCTTTCTCACATTATGTAGATAACTCCAGCGGTTTTGATTTGGTCTGCTTGTGCTGCATTGCTTCACGCTGGCTATGAGATATTGGTATTGTATATTGGTTATGGATATTTAAATAGACTGGGGAAAAAAACTTGCTTCACTCATTTTTTAACAAATGAGCCAAAAGCCTTGATGTGTCTCAGAATATTATCTGGCAATAGATTCAAGGTCCTCAAATATATATTTTTCTGGGACAAAACAACCACATAAATCTCCACCATAAACACAGAAACAGAAAGATGATGATGCAAGACAAACAGACCTAGATAAGCTCCCTGTGAGCTTAAAATACCAAATAAAGTAGGTCTGTATCTTACGGTAAAAACCAGACGCGAGTACAGCACAAGGCCACAAACAATATGTTAACAGGCACAAATTTATGCATGTACACACTTAGCTGTCAAGCCTTCTTCACATGCTACCAGAGAGTGTCTGCAGAGTAATGACGCATACCAAAATAGCTGTGTATTAACCCTTGCAATAATTTGCAAACCTTTTTAATCTAAACTAACAAAGATGCCTTCACTCCTCTGTCTCTTTCGTGTGCTGATATTACTGAAACAAACAAATGCCTGATCAAAAACCAGTTATAACATAGCTGGTGCTCTCTTTAAGATGATAGAGAGTTTGAATATAGAAGGACATGCAAAAGGAATTCAGACGTTAAAGAAAATTGTATCTTGTTTGAGACACACAAAACAAACAATAAAAGCCTCCTGCAAATTATACAAATGCATGGATGAATAAATGAAAGAAGGAATGCATTTGCAGGATGTAACAACTTGCATGAAATGAGCTCTCACTTAACAGAGAGGAGAAAGCAAAGGCCTAACATGCAGTGAGTGATATAATATGGACATACAGAATGAGTACAACATTTGAGGAAAGGACAAAGAGAAACTAAAGTATACTGGATATGTGCACTGCACTGCATATGATGAGTCTTTTCAAGGCTGTGCATACGTCAGTTTCTTATTTACTCTTGGCTTTATTGATTCCACATGCCCTTTCAACTACTGCAGCTTTGAAAAGCAATCTTAATGTCATTAAGATATACCTAAAACACTTTGATGATATGAATATTCTAACTATTTTCCACTTTTAACATGTACACATGTGTGGGTAAAAACAACACCGTTTATGACACCTAGTGGAGCTGACAATTTGATGAAAAGCTGAAAAGATGCCATCCAGACAAAAACAACTGAGGCACGTGACTGGGTCTGGACTGACAAACGATAGGTTTTGAGTGAGGGTATTTGCCCTAAGATCTGGTAAAAGTAAGAGTCACTGTCTCGTGAGATGTGTAAATGTGCCTGATCTGTAGCCAAACTAAAGGTTTTGTTTTTCATTGACATGTCTCCACCTTTTTGAGTCTTTCAAGTGGCGTCACCTGTAGTAAGACACAGAAACAGAATACCAGATATATGCCAGAACCATATTGGTGGTGTCATGCCTAAATAATTCAATATTTCTTACTCCAGACGAACTCCACCAGATGTCCATAAAAATACAATTTATTAACCTGACCTACATAGATGTCTTTGTATACAGTTGTGCTGACATCAAATTGTTGGAAATTATATTTTTACATTATTTATCTCCACCTACGTGGTTTACTGCAGTATTAATCACACAGCAAACTATGCCTGATATTTAATCTAAAATCTGCAAATGTAACCATCTCTCCTCATACGATAGATGCTCCTGTTTATGTGAAAATAGGAAAAAAATACAGTGAAATAAATCTCACACTGCATGAGTAATGAGCACCTTTCAGTTTAGCAACATGTGTTACTGCCATTGTTTTAGATACAATATCCACTTGGAAAATTGGATTAATCGGTCACTTAAAGGTGTAGCAGTTTGTATTATGCACAATGTGCAAGTATAAATGATGATATATAAAATATGTGGGCATGTATGTGTTACGCCCACAGAGTGCAAGCTGACGCATAGGGTGACATATTTAAGAAAATCATTTATTCTGAAAGAATAAATAAAAACGGAAATGTGAGTCGGCTGATCGTCAGTGGCTTTTACTGGTCCCGGTGTTAACTGCCAACTCAACTTATTTGGACCAATACAAATGACAATATAAATGTGTCAGGGTGGAGGATTGGGCGTGGTCTGCGGGGGAGCAGCACACAGGTAGCGCGGGCCTGGGTCAGCTGATTGGGCACACCTGTGCCCAATCAATCTCTCCACCCTGCCTGGCTATTTAAGGAGCGGCTGCACACCAGCAAAGTGTTCTGCTCAAGGATGACACAGAGCTACTGAGTGTGCTTATACTCGTCTGTGTGCAAATAAAAGTTCAAGGATTTCTTCTCGAAACCCGGTGTCCTCTTTCCCTGTCGGTTGACCCCCAGTAGCACGAGATTGCTATAATAAACAATCACAATATAATATCAAAATCACAGTATTATATAAAAATCTCAATATTTCAAAATACGCTAATAACAATACATTCACTAAATATTTTAATGTAAAATCAATAGGCTAATAGAATCACAATAAACATAAGATAGGTGGTTATGAATAAACGTAGGCTATTAAAAAATAATCAATTCTATATAAGGGTAATGAAAGTATTCATTCTACATTTATATTATCTACAATTCTTATTATTATCTATATAAAACAATCCTATTATTCCCTTATGCCTTTAGTCACACAACAGTTGCATCAATAATATAATCTCTCCCATTTATCCTCTTTGTTTACATACGACGTGTTACAGCCTGTGCCCTCCCTGGTTGCCTTGGCAACGGTAAACTACAGGCGCTGCTAATCAGCTGACGAAAAATTAATAACCGTTAGGAGAAAATTAATAAGACACAGAAAATATAAACAACAAAACACTCTAAAATTATATCGTACTCATATGTATCAATTGAGTCAGGCAAACGTTTCATCCGACTCCGATTGACAGTTGTAACATTAATTTGACCACTCATCGCAACCGGCAAGCTGGTGCAAACTCGTCCTGGTTTAGGAAAGCAAACTAGCGCAAATACCGCTAACAAAATACATGTTATAATGCGACAGTACACTAAATAAAAAGCTAACAATATTGACAAACTGTAGTAATGCTTATGTAACATTTACCCATAATAAATAAAAACGGAAATGTGAGTCGGCTGATCGTCAGTGGCTTTTACTGGTCCCAGTGTTAACTGCCAACTGAAGAATTCAGTGCAACCCACAGCTTATATACCCCCAGTTGATCTCGTGCCTTTTATACTAAAAAAAAAAATAAATAAATGCTTAAAATTGCATGGGGGTGTCTGTAAATATGAAATATAAGAGCTATATATAAAATAACATATTTAAGTGAGTAGGCAATTATATATATAAATATCCTATGTGCCAGATATGCGTTATTATAAGGATCATAATCCTGGAGATTTAGTCTCAACTCAGATGGATTGTCCTTTTGTTGCACTTGATGTATCTGTGATCAAATCTTATCTGGCTGCAGTGCTGATGTGGGTGTTGTGTGAGCTCTGTTCTAGGTTTACATGCAACTTTCAGAAAATACACAATACACAAGGGGTCACACAAGAGCTTCTGCTAATCTTTCCAAGACAACTGTGAACAGTCCTTGTCCATAGTGCGTGGAGCTGATGTGGACACACTAAAAAAAAGACATCTGATCGTAGAGGGAGAATCACCTCTGCATATCAGATCTCAGACACCACCAAAATAATGCATCTATAGAGTCTTATATGTGCGTCCTTGAATAAATGTAACACTGTCCAATGTAATGTGATGAGCTATGAGTAGCGTATCCAGGAAAATCTCATCTCCATCTGCAAAACAAAGCCTCCCACACACTCATTAAAATGTCAGTATCCACTGTCGTACCTAGAGTGTGTGTGGGAAACTAAATAAACGAATAAACTAAAGCTTATAAGATTATTAATCATCGACAAATGGTCTTTTTAAATGTGTTGAGATGTAAGATGTTTCACCAGTTATATAAAACACGAAATTACTTGTTAGCTGGAGTTTAGACACTGTTTAGAAATGAGTAGAATCACTTTAATCAAGAATAATTTTGAGTGTGTGTAAAAACATGGTAAAAAATTATCTTATGAATGTGAGTTTCTAATAGGCAAAAACACAATCTCAGACAAACAGCCTTTAACTTTTTCAATATGCCATTATTTTATTTTTTTTTAAAGCTTGTGGGCAACGTTATACATACCTGGGATTCAGTAGCTTGAATATCCACTATGATACTAATAATAAGTAGTAGCCTAATTTCCTGAATCGGTTTATCCGTCTCTCACATTGTTGTGGAGGAATTTTGGTCCCCAGGACTTTGGTCCAGCAGTTTTGTGGCTAACCCTGGGTGAAATTAGCTGGGATGTCCACTATTAGGATAGTGGCAACGTTTGTGAATGTTTTCCACTTGTGGATGATCTTTCTCCTTATAGACAGTCAAACCCATTCGTTCAACTCACCCATTTATAGACTGATGTGCAGCATCAGTTGTTTAAAGCCATTGCTTGTGCCTTTCCCTCTGCAAATTACCCTTCGACACCCCATACAAGTAGTAAACTTCATGGTATTCCTTTTGTGAGATTAATCCAAGTTATCATTGTGAAAGTGCCAAAATCAGAATTAGAAAACTGCCTGTTATTCTCATGACATTCATTGGTGGTTCAGTGGTAGAATTCTCGCCTGCCACGCAGGAGGTTAAAACTGCTGACTTCCTGGTTGGTCAAATGGACCATTGTTTTTAGGCACATCTGTTCCAAGACCCCCATCACATGCTCTAAACAGCCACTTCCTTGGAGAGACTCAGGGGGGTCGTCTGACAGCCGTCTCATTGTCTTTAAGGGTTTAAGACCATCTCATGACAACAAAACCCCCTTGACCATTTCTTAAAAGGATGTCTGTTGCTCTGCACACCAAAGATAAGTTACTTACTAACTGAAAAGTCATAAGGTGTGACTTTTCAACTGTCATCTGATACCATGTCTGTGTGACCATCTGTTTCCTGTTTTTGTCAATTGTCTATCTATACATTCACTGTTCCAAATATGGTCAAAGTTTCCTGTCAGTTTTACCAATAAAAGCGCCAGCTCTGCAGATAGCCAGTTGTCAGAAGGCCGACGAGTTCGAAGAGAGGGCTGTGTTGCCCTACAGCTCCTCAGATTTCTGTCCAACCTTCTGCAGAAGGCCATTGAAAATCATTCCATAAGTCTCCGGTGTCTTTTTCTAAGTTAATTAATGTATGTTGATGACTTTTTAACCTAACATTTGGTGCCGAAACCCGGGATCTCAAGTTCTGGCGATGGAACGGCGTACGGTCAAAGGAGGCAACCTAAAAATCTGTCGACAGCGTTTCCGACTTTAGGGAACGGGCCCAGATTTGGTCTGCGCTGTTCCAGAGTCCAGACGACGAGATTTCCCAGCCAGGGGAAAGCACTTGGAGACTGGTGAGAAAACTCCTCTTACTTAATACCTGGGGTATTGAAGTATTTTTGTGTAAAATACGAGTGAAATTCTGTGTGCTAACAAGAAGGTTAGTGAAAGAGGTGATTGGCAGCAGGTCGGGGACACGATTTTTATAAGAAGGCATAGGGGCCTCTAAAAATACTATGCCTGGGGCAGTGCGTAAGGCCAACACGGGGGTTTCGGACCCGACAGAATAACAAGAAGAGGTTTCTTTGGAATGATTTTTTAATGGGTTTTGTTTAATGTTCGTCTTGTCTATTGTTTGTCTAATGTTTGTCTGATGTTTATGACAGGAAAACTGTCTGTTCAATGTTTGGGGTTTTCAAAATTGAGAGGAAAAATTTAAATTGTTCACTAAAGATCAGGCTAAAACCAAACTGTTGAAAAAAGGAAACTTGTGTCCTGAGAGAAACTTAGGAAAGAAAATAACTGACGAAAAATAGCAGAGGCGTGGTTAAGCTGAAACTTATGCTGCAGCAGGATGTGATTCTCTGTGTGTGTGACAAGCTCTCTCTCTCTCTCTCCCTCTGTGTGTGTGTGTGTGTGTATGTGAGACTGTCTGTGTGTGTAAAAGTGCTGCTGCAGTGTGGCTGCACGTTTACGAAGAGCTGCATGAGATGACAGGCTTAGTGAAGCTTAAGAGGGAGGTGTCTTCTCATTTGGAGACTACATGTCCGTGAGTTGAGGGTTGAATTTCCTCTCTGTTGAAGTTTTTGTTAAAATGATACAAATAGCAGCCGAAAGCTCTGTGTCTGTGTGTGACTCTCTGTGTGTGTGTGTAAGGCTACAGCGCTATGTGTGTGTGTGTGAAAGCGTGCTCCAGCAGTGGGTGCAGCGCTTTACGAGCGGCTGCAAGGCTCTGTGTGTCTGAGGGAGAACTTTTTTGTGTTTCTGGAAAAAGGGGGGTTTTCAGTGGTGAAGTGAAGTGAAGTGAGCTCTCCTTTTGGAGGAGACGTAGAGATGTGGAATAATATAGTTTGTTCTATCATTCTAAGCCCTGAATGAGGGCATAGAATCATAGAAGTTTTAAATTGGGTTAATTCACCATTTAATTTGCAGATTACTTTTGTAATACTGTATTTGACTCGGATTATATGTAGGAGAAACAAACCCGTTGAAAAATCTTTTTAGAAAAGAAGAACTCTGAGTGCATATTAGCTATTCACACTGAAAATGTGTACATTTGTGATCAGTGTTGCTACCATTTAGGTTGTGAGTTAATTTGAAACGCACCAATTGAGTTTGGTTAGTGTAGTTTGAGGAGAAGTAATTTACACATTTGCAGTGATACACAAACCCACATGCAGATGATCTGAAGTTGTGTTTAATGTTAGTGGGTTTTTGTCTATGTGTAGTTTACGCATGGGAATTTATCCCACAATTTTCTTAAGACTTCTATGAGTTTTTCATAGAGAGCCTGCATTTGCGTTGCAGCATGCAAACAGAAGATTAGGAATCTCCTGAAGACTTTTATAAGTACTCATGATTTATCTGGAGACAATTTTCTGACAATTTTATGACAATTTTCTGGCATTTCTTTTTGATTTGGGGAAAATAGAGCTCAACAACAGTTGAGAAGGCATTATTTGATAGAATGCTCCTTTCAGTCCGACATTTTGTGACTATGACTTATTATATATATAATATATATATATATAAGTTCACTGAAGACTACTGTTTACGTTGCAGGAGAGTTGCTGCACTGACAGTTTTTGTGTGGTGATACTTTAATAAGACCATAACCCACTTGGGTTGAAATGAGAACGTTTTTCAATGAGAAATTCTGTAGTCTAATCTACGGTGGGAGACAGAGTTTAAAAGGTTTTTGCCCCCATCTAATCTGGTGATGGGAGGGAGGATCTCTGAGGGACATAGATATCCGACCCTAGAGAATCATTAAGTCAGACCTGCCGACCTGCCAGGATGCAGAGGTCAAAAAGTGGGAGGGCCACTTATCTGAGGAGCCTGACTCTGGCAGCCTGACTCTTCCAGGGAGAAGTCAATAAGGAGGGGGTCTGATGACACGAAACCCCCACCCCTGTCGGCATGCGAAATAATGCTGCGAAGCAGACCGGTGCTTCCAAGGAAGTTGTTCCCCCTGGTGGCTAAGTTGAGCCATAGGGAATTTCTATGGCTCAACAGGAGGGAGTAGGGGTACATATGATACATCATGAGGATTAAATACTAAATACCCTTTAAAAACTTTTTTAGTAGGAGTTTTTCGACATGTTGCAGATACAACATGAAAGGACCTATCCATTTGAAGTTGTTCATATGGATTTCATTCTTGGAGTGAACTAATAGCCTGTTAAGTTAAGGCTCAAGAAAGCCATGGCCTGAATGATGGCCATTAGTCGAACTGTACATGAGAATCGTCTTCTTGTACGCTGCTGTTTCTTCCTCTCTCCCTCTCCTAAAGCAGGAACTGCTGAAACTGGGTAACCGGATCCTGAGTCGAGTGGTGAAACGTCATCACTCCGTCAGGACGGGCCCTTTTTGCTGTCCAGATCAGGACACCGGCAGCAGTAAAGGCTGCTGAACGATCTACTGCGTTCACCAGTTGCAGTGAAAGCTAGCGGAGAAACGTGCCAGGCTCGAGTAGTGCGGGAAGTCGAGCGGTACCACAACCTTTGCTCGCCGAAGTAAACAACTGATGCCTACTCGCCAGCCACAGCCTGAAGATGACTAGCCAAACTGACTTGCGACAACAAATTAGGAGAGGAGTCCGAGGAATGGAAGAGACTTTTTCACTACTGAGTCGTGCTGACATAATGACTGAGATTCCGATTCCGACTATTACTGTCTTTGTACTGTTCTGTGTTTTCATTACCTGTATGTTTACGATGACACTGGAGTGTTTTATTTTGTTTACTGGTGAAGTTTCAAAATGATAAAAAAGGAGGGAAATGTGAGATTAATCCAAGTTATCATTGTGAAAGTGCCAAAATCAGAATTAGAAAACTGCCTGTTATTCTCATGACATGCATTGGTGGTTCAGTGGTAGAATTCTCGCCTGCCACGCAGGAGGTTAAAACTGCTGACTTCCTGGTTGGTCAAATGGACCATTGTTTTTAGGCACATCTGTTCCAAGACCCCCATCACATGCTCTAAACAGCCACTTCCTTGGAGAGACTCAGGGGGGTCGTCTGACAGCCGTCTCATTGTCTTTAAGGGTTTAAGACCATCTCATGACAACAAAACCCCCTTGACCATTTCTTAAAAGGATGTCTGTTGCTCTGCACACCACAGATAAGTTACTTACTAACTGAAAAGTCATAAGGTGTGACTTTTCAACTGTCATCTGATACCATGTCTGTGTGACCATCTGTTTCCTGTTTTTGTCAATTGTCTATCTATACATTCACTGTTCCAAATATGGTCAAAGTTTCCTGTCAGTTTTACCAATAAAAGCGCCAGCTCTGCAGATAGCCAGTTGTCAGAAGGCCGACGAGTTCGAAGAGAGGGCTGTGTTGCCCTACAGCTCCTCAGATTTCTGTCCAACCTTCTGCAGAAGGCCATTGAAAATCATTCCATAAGTCTCCGGTGTCTTTTTCTAAGTTAATTAATGTATGTTGATGACTTTTTAACCTAACACTTTTTTCCCCTTTTTATTATTACAGTCATGTGTTATTTTTCTGAAGTTTTACTTGACCAGAACCAAAACCCACTATGACCCACTATGATCAGATATCTTTTTTTTTTTTTTTACCATATTTGTACAGACAAACAAAAAACATAGGATTGAAAGGGCGGACACTAACAATCGCTTGGATGGAAGACCATCTCACTAATGAATGTAAATCAATTGAAGCAGCCTGTGTTGGATAAATGATCTTAGCTTCAAGTTGGCCATGCCGATGTTCCATCAATTCAAACTGTACAGAAATAATGAAACAAATGACCTTAGAATAATTACGACCTTTATAGTGTGATTATTATGAGAACGTCAGACTAATGGAATGAGTCAATTTCCTTTCTATATCTACTTTATTACGGCCCGAGAACAAGGGTGCAAGGACCCTATTTTATCTATAGTGTTTATTATGGTCTGAGCACTGAGGGTGCGATGACCCTATTGAAACTGCTCGTCCTTCTTCCGATGAAATGAGGGCCTTTTTGCCCCCCTAAACGTGCCCCAAAAGTCACCGAATTTTGCACGCAAGCCGGGCCTGGCGAAAAACTTGATATTTAATGGTTTGCATTAATGGGTGTGGCTCAACAGCACCCCCTAGATAAACTTCTTGCCTCAAGCCCCACAATATGGTTTGACGTACATGCACGGAATTCGGTACACACCTGTATGATGTTGCAACTTAAACAAAAGTCTCTTGGTGCCATGGCTGAAACCGAACAGGAAGTGGGCCATTTTGAATTAATTGTGTAATTTTGCAGCAATTTATGCCATTTCTTCGGCCGTTTCATCACCCGAACCGTAACGTGCACCCAGGTGTGTTATACATCAAAATGTGCGTCTCGATGCTGCGACGATGCGCCTTACTTTTCACAGTCAAAAGCATTACCGTGGCGACGATAGACGCCAAAAAGCCCCTATTCTCTTCCATAACTTTTGAATGGTATGACATAAAGACTCGTGGGTGGTGTCATCGGACTCGATTTTGAGTCCTTGACCATAATTGGTGCAAATTAGCCCTGCGCCTTCTTCTAATTGGTCGATATTTGATAGTCCCTATTCTCTGCCATGACTTTTGAACGGGTTGTGATAAAGACATGTGGGTGGTGTCATCGGACTCGGTATTGAGTACTTGACCTTCATTGGCCTGAAATAGCCCGGCCCCTTCATCTGATCAGTCAATATTTGATAGTCCCTATTTTCTGCTATAACTTTTGAATGGTTTGACATAAAGAGTCGTGGGTGAGGATATCTGACTCGGTTTTGACTCCTTCACCTTAATTGGCATGAATTAGCCCCGCCCCTTCTTCTGATTGGTCGATATCTGATAGTTCCTACTTTCTACCATAACTTTTGAATGGTTGATATAGAGAGTCATGGGTGGTGTCATCCGCTAAATATCTACGCCTGAAGACATGTACATGCAAGTCATACAAGCGCTTCCAATGCAGCACGCCTGAATGTGCACAAGGGTGCGAGGTCCCGTTCATCACTGCTTGCAGCTTTAATTAGGGCCCGAGCACTTACAGTGTGAAGGTCCTATTGTATCTGTAGGAGTTTTTGTTTTTCTCATTCTCGTTTTTCTTCCGACGAAATGAGGGCCTTTTTGCCTTGACCTTTTGCAGATTTTGATAGTTATTACTTTCTGCCATAACTTTTGAATGGTTTGACATAAAGACTCGTGCGTGGTGTCATCGGGCTCTGTTTTGAGTCCTTGAACATAATTGGTGCAAATTAGCCACCCCCCTTCATCTGATTGGTCCATATTTGACAGTCCCTATTTTCTGCCATAACTTTTGAATGGTTTGCCATAAAGACTCGTGGGTGGTGTCATCGGATTTGATTTTGAGTCCTTGACCATAATTGGTGCAAATTAGCCCTGCCCCTTCTTCTGATTGGTCGATATTTGATAGTCCCTATTCTCTGCCATGACTTTTGAACGGGTTGTGATAAAGACATGTGGGTGGTGTCATCGGACTCGGTATTGAGTACTTGACCTTCATTGGCCTGAAATAGCCCGGCCCCTTCATCTGATCAGTCAATATTTGATAGTCCCTATTTTCTGCTATAACTTTTGAATGGTTTGACATAAAGACTCGTGGGTGGTGTCATCGGGCTCTGTTTTGAGTACTTGAACATAATTGGTGCAAATTAGCCACCCCCCTTCTTCTGATTGGTCGATATTTGATAGTTCGTATTTTATCCCATAACTTTTGAATGGTTTGACATAAAGAGTCATGGGTGGTGTCATCGGATTTAGTTTTGAGTCCTAAATATTTTTTGGGGTAATGAATTCGTGAATGGGTGTGGCAAAATCTCTCAACAGATGTACGACTGCGTATAACCTACATGCAAGAAAATTGGCACACAGATTACTCTCTTTAATATGAGAAAATCAGTCTCTTGAGATCCTAATGTAAAATGTACAAGAAGTCTACAATTTTGCGGCAAACATCCAAAAATGGCACAAGTAGAAATTTAGCATACATCTGAATGTGCAATACTCCTCTCAGAGATACTCCTCCCAGAGAAATTGTCTGTTGTGCCTTGAAATATGCAGAGCTATTGATTGATGACTGTGAAGAAAAATTGACATGTCTGCCTATTTTCCTGGTCTGAACAGATCAATAGTTTGACAGGAAAGATGATAACCTTAACAGCAGAAATCAGTCTCAAAGATTAAGGATTATTCCACCAGAATAACAGTAAGGGCTATTATTTCTGGAGAATAATGTTGAAGGCCAAAGTTCGGCACTAGCTCTGTCAGACAGCCATTGTGACAAGAATATGTGTAAAACATCACAAACAACTTCTCATTAAAATCATCCATCCATCCATCCATTGTCCACCGCATTATCCGAGTCCGGGTCGCGGGGGCAGCAGTCGGAGCAGGGATCCCCAGACTTCCCTCTCCCCGGACACTTCCTCCAGCTCTTCCGGGGGGACTCCAAGGCGTTCCCAGGCCAGCCGAGTGACGTAGTCACTCCAGCGTGTCGTCCTGGGTCTTCCTCGGGGCCTCCTCCCGGTGGGACATGCCCGAAACACCTCACGAGGGAGGCGTCCAGGAGGCATCCTATACAGGTGCCCGAGCCACCTCAGCTGGCTCCTCTTGATGTGGAGGAGCAGCGGCTCTACTCCGAGCTCCTCCCGGGTGACGGAGCTCCTCACCCTATCTCTAAGGGAGCGCCCCGCCAACTCTCCCCCGACCTGGAGGGTGCAAGCCACCTTTTTCCGGTCGAGAACCATGGCCTCAGACTTAGAGGTGCTGATTCTCATGCCAGCTGTTTCACACTCGGCTGCAAACCGCCCCAGTGCATGCTGAAGGTCCTGGCTCGAGGGAGCCAACAAGACCACATCATCCGCAAAAAGCAGAGATGAAATCAAGTGGCTCCCGAACCGTACCCCCTCCGGCACTAGGCTGCGCCTAGAAATTCTGTCCATAAAAATAATGAACAAAACCGGTCATTAAACCGGTCATTAAAATCAATCAGAATTTATTCCCATCCAAGTGTCAAGCAGATCGTGAAAGCGACACCGTTGAATAAATCCTGATGGCACACTACGTTAAAACATAAAACACTAATTATCAAAAAAAACAACAAGAATGAAACGTTAACTGCATGAAGGGAAAACATGCAGTTGATGGCGCTTTTACACTAGTACCTACTCGGCTCTACTCAACTCACCTCGGCTCGACCCAACTCGGCCAAGTTTCTTTTCCATAACAATTCAGCATCTGGAGAAGTAGGTGTGATGTTAGAGCGAAGCTGCTGTGACGTACTTGATTGTGTGATCTAAACGAAGAAGACAACAACACTAAAGATGTAGAACCTGGAGGAGATGGTATATGTGCTGCTGAGTCTGTGGCTTGTGTTCGATATCAAGTTAAAAAATGAGAGTGAGAGAAGCTTTAAGCGGCAACGCTTTTTTGTTTTGTTTGTTTGTCTCAGCGCTGCTGAAAAGTCAGATGGGAGCTGCGAGCAGCTGAGAAGTGACAGAGCTCCTGTTGGATCTTGTCATTCCTTATCGCCCATCTACATCCCTTTTCAATTCTCTCCTCAGCCACCAGGTTTATGAACATCTGCACCTCAGAGTTGGATCACCAAACAGACTTTTGCGCTGCCATTGCCTGTCGAATAAAATGAACAAGAAGCCGCAAGTCGTTCTTTCACTGATTTCCGCCTCCGGACTCAGACGTCTGAGTCCAACCCCCGACCAATTGGTGGCCTGTAGTGTGATGATGTCAGATGCAGCCCGAGGCGAGGCGAGTCGGGCTGAGCAGGTACTAGTGGAAAAGTGCCATTAGGAAGCAACACTGATTGACAATCAATTTCACATGCTGTTGTGCAAATGGAATAGACAACCGGTGGAAATTATAGGCAATTAGCAAGACATCCCCAATAAAGGAGTGGTTCTACAGGTGGTGACCACAGAGCACGTCTCAGTACCTATACTTTCTGACAGATGTTTTGATCACTTTTGAATGCTTGCAGTGATTTCACTCTAGTGCTAGAATGAGACAGTGTCTACAACCCACACAAGTGGCTCATGTAGTGCAGCTCATCCAGGATGGCACATCAATGGAAACTGTGGCAAGAAGGTTTGCTGTGTCTGTCAGCACAGTGTCCAGAGCATGGGGGTGCTACCAGGAGACAGGCCAATACATCACAAGACGTGGAGGAGGCTGTAAGATGGCAACAATACAGCAGCGGGACCGCTACCTCCGCCTTTGTACAAGGAGTAACAGGGAGAGCACTGCCAGAGCACTGCATCCAGAGAATCCAGCCAGGTCAGAGAAGAACTGACTAACCTTTGGTATATGAGATGTGACCTGCTGCATAATGAGGTTGAGCTGGTGAGCATAGCAGTACACATATTGTGCATTCATATACACATCTTGAACCTTCTTCTGCACACCACCCGTGGCTCCTCTCATGACACTTGCACCATCATACTGTATGGTTGGGAAATTAACTTGCTCTCCTGGTCATCAGGGAAGACAGAGCTCAATCTATCCAGACGTGCTGTGACAATGGAGTCAGCTGTGGTCCCTTGGGGAGGAATTAACTCAAAAACCCTCTCTTGCAAATCACAGGCTTGTCAATGTAACGGATCACAAGCACCAACTGACAGTGAGTTGAAAAATCCATTGTTTCATCAGATTGAATGGAGACAAAATCTGCACTCCTGATTTCTTCAATGATACACTCTCTTAAAACTGAGACCATGTAGTCAAGGAGTTAATTCTGTACAGTCTTAAATGTTCCCTTAAACACAGTAGTTGTCTGCAGGTGCTTGTGCAGAACTGCATATAGTGACATTACCAAATCCACCAATCCTCTAAAGCCACCAGGATTTTCAGAGATGTCCCTCTCATCATGTCCACGTAGGGTTGGCTCAAAGGCACTACAGAACTTGACACAGTCTAATATTTTAGACAGAATGTGCCTGTTTTTGTCAACCTCCTCATTATGCTTACGGATCCCCACCCTGTAGCCTTCATCAATCTGAGCAGAATTGTGAATTCTCCCAAACATGGCCAGTTGCAGTGCATTTTGCATGTGTATCCCAGTTTATTAGTGCTTTATTGCTTTTTCTGAAAATTGCTTTAAATCAGTCATACCTGTCTGAACCGAGCGTCCAAAAAAGGAAACCGGGAAAGCAGAATAAAGCATTAGTATGCCGCTAGCCTAGCCATCTTATTAAACCAGGTCCTGGAGAATGGCCTCCCTCTGTCTTTGGGACTGCTGATTGATAGTGGTGTCTGACTGATAAGGTCAAACGTGTTTCACATCAAGCTTCCTCTCAAATGGCGTTGTTTTAAGTGACTTCACTGAATTAAATTTCTCTTTCTCTATAATGCTTCTTCCTCCATTGTCCGTCTCCAACCGCCTCTCTAACTCACTCACACACTGCCGCACCTTATGACAGACGGCAGTGATGTAGCATGGACGGTGGTATGTAAATCCAGCTGCATTCAAATATAGCTTTGCCAACAAGCTCCTATGTTCCAAATGTTATCATTTTATCTGTTTAGCCAGCAGAATCATACCACAAATGCTAGCATTTAAAGTGCTGTGCACAAGTCATCAAAATCCCTATCCTCCTTATGATATTAAAGTTTAATGACAGTATTTATTTTTCAATTTCTTTAATATACAAGTAAAATACTCAAGAATGAAGGCTCCTTTTCACCTATGGACTACTAATAAATGTCATTGCAAAACATAGGACATTCTTCTTAGGAGTCAACTGTCTCTGACTCTGAGGGAAAGTTATACTAAATAGTCACTTTTATGCTTCGACAGTCTGTTCTGAACAATGTGTAGTTGTATTCTGTCTATATATTATCAAGACGTTTATATATATATATATATATATATATATATATATATATATATATATATATATATATATATATATATATATATATATATATATATATATATATATATATATATATATATATATATATATATATATATATATATATATAACGGCACGGGACGGCAGTAGCTCAGGTGGTAGAGCGGGTCGTCCAATGATCGGAAGGTCGGCGGTTCGAATCCCGCTCTGTCCCAGTTTGCTGTCGTAGTGTCCTTGGGCAAGACACCTTACCCACCTTGCCCCGTGTGAATGTGTATGAATGTGTATGAATGTTGGTGGTGGTCGGAGGGGCCGTTAGGCGCGATATGGCAGCCACGCTTCCGTCAGTCTGCCCCAGGGCAGCTGTGGCTACAATGTAGTTTACCACCACCAGAGAGAATGTGTATGAATGAATAATGATTTCTGTAAAGCGCTCTGGGTGCCTAGAAGGGCGCTATATAAATCCAATCATTATTATATATATATATATATATATAGTGGGTACAGACTCCTTAACATTTTCCCCTCTTTGTTTCATTTAATTGCATGTACCATTTGCTAAAGTAAAAAAAAAGTTAATTTTATTTCTCAATAATGTACACTCTGCACACCAAATTGACAGAAAAAAACAGAAATGTAGAATTTTAAGTTAATTAAAAAAAAAACGGAAATATCACATGGTCATAAGTTTTCAGACCCTTTGCTGTGATATATTTAACTCATATTCAGGTTTAACTCACATCCCATCAATTTCTTCTGATCTTCCTTAAGACAGTTCTTCCAGTCCAGAAGCGTTTGAATAAACTGTGTGGACTTGATAAGGAAAGGCACACATCTATCTATACAAGACCTCACAGCTCACTGTGCATGTCAGAGCAAATGAGAATCATGAGGTCAAAGGACCTGCCCAAGAGCTCAGAGGCAGAATTGTGGTAGGCACAGATCTGGCCAAGGTTACAAAAGAATATCTACAGTACTCAAGGTTTCTAGGAGCACAGTGACCTCCAGAATCCTTAAATGGAAGGAGTTTGGGACGACCAGAACTCTTCCTAGACCTGGCCGTCCAGACAAACTGAGCAATTGTGGGAGAAGAGCCTTGGTGAGAGAGGTAAAGAAGAACCCAAAGATCACCGTGGCTGAGCTCCAGAGATGTAGTAGGGAGAAGGGAGAAAGTTCCACAAAGTCAACTATCACTGCAGTCCTCCACCAGTCGGGGCTGTAAGGCAGAGTGGCCCGACGGAAGTCTTTCCTCACTGCAAGACATATGAAAACATACATAGAGTTTGCCAAAAAACACATGATTGACTCCCAGACTATGAAATATAAGATTCTCTCGTCTGATGAGACCAAGATTTAAATTTTTTGGCGTTAATTCTAAAGCTGGGTATACACTGTGCAATATTTTAAATCGTTTGAGACAGCCCCATCTCACACTGCACGACTAGATCGCTGAGTTCAAAAGTTCACAGCCCACGATTTATGGTCTCACACTGTACGACCCGATGCTCGGATGCGACCCGTCTGCTCACACTATACGATCATAATCCTCACGTCGGACTTCTGTGTACTGGAACTCGAGGCCGGTTTTGGGGCAGTGGTGGGCTGTGCCCACCCAAACGTGCGTCCTGCCCACCCAATCAAAGGTTATGGGGATCCTTTATTTTTGTTATATATATAATATCTGTATCGTTTCTGATTGGTAGGGCACTGCGCATCATTTTTAGACACAACAATGAACGTATACCGCAAAAGTTGTGTCTCGGCGGAGGGACCTGACGTCCCAGCAAACAGAACAGCGCACAGAGCGCACACTAAAGGCTGATTTATGGTTCCGTGTTACACCAACGCAGAGCCTACGGCGTAGGGTACGCGGCGACGTGCACCGTACGCTGCGTTGGTATAACGCAGAACCATAAATCAGCCTTTAGCAATTTGTGCCATTCTGTGTGGCGATCAATGAAAAAAGATTAGACAACACCGTGATTGGCTGGGCAGACGTGGGAAATGCAGTCTTTTTTTTCTGCTATTAAAAATGATTTGTAATGTGAATTTGCAACACTTTAAACTACAAGTAATAGTTTTTGACGTGATATCAGAGATTGCGCATGCTCTCTGCGAATGGATGAGGCAAATCGGGTCGTAGCATGACCAGGATTTCAAACGAGTTTGATTTTCTTGCGAGCACACGACTCGTGTTCGGGAGCTTGTCGTGAGTTGTTAATCTCTCATCATTACCCCACGTATACTGCACGAGGCACGACCAATGATTGGGTCGAAATCCGGCCTGATCCAAAAAATAGTTGCACGATTGGAAAATCGGCTCAAAACGAGCCGATAATCGCACAGTGTATGCCCGGCTTAAGCGGTATGTGTGGAGAAAAGCAGGCACTGCTCATCAGTACAATACAATCCCAACAGTGAAACATGGTGGTGGCAGCATCATGCTATTGGGGTGTTTTACTGGTTGCAATTTAAGGAAAGATCATTGCGGCCAAGTGCAGAGATATCCTGGCAGAAAACCTCTTCCAGAGTGCTCAGGACCTCAGACTGGGCCGACGGTTCACCTTCCAACAAGACAATGACCCTAAGCACACAGCTAAAATAACAAAGGAGTGGCTTCGGAACAATTCTGTGACTACTTTATACTGGCCCAGCCAGAGCCTTGACCTAAACCCAATTGAGTATCTCTGGAGAGATTTGAAAATGACTGTCTACCAACATTCACCCACCCAACCTGACAGAACTGGATAGGATCCCCAAATCCAGGTGTGAAAAACTTGTTGCATCACTCCCAAGAAGACTCATGGCTGTACTCATTCAACAGGGTGCTTCTACTCAATAATGAACAAAGGGTCTTAATACATATACCATGTGATATTTCAGTTTTCTTTTAAATACATTTGCAAAAATTTCTACATTTCGTTTTTTTCTGTCAAGATGGGGTTCTGAGTGTACATTAATGAAAAATAAAATTAACTTTTTTGATTTTAGCAAATTGCTGCAATGGCTTTGGGGAGGCAGTGTGTAGAAATTGCAAGGGCCCACTTTTTGCCACTTGTGGCTATAATTAGGGCCCGAGCACTGACAGTGCAAAGGTCCTATTGTATCTGTAGGAATTTTCCTTCTTCCGATGAAATGAGGGCCTTTTTACCCCCCTAAACGTGCCCCAAAAGTCGCCAAATTTTGCACGCAAGCCAGGCCTGGTGAAAAATTTTATATTTAATGGTTTGTCTTAATGGGCGTGGCAAAATGGCTCAACAGCGCCCCTGAGAACTTTGTGCCTCAAGCCCCACAATACGGTTTGACGTACATGCACGAAAATTGGTACACACCTGTATAATGTCGCAACTTAAAGAAAAGTCTCTTGGCACGACGGCCGAAACTGAAGTCGGCCATTTTGAATTTATCGTGTAATTTTGGCGCAGTTTATGCCATTCGTTCGGCAGTTAATTCGGCCCGAACTGTAACGTGCACCCAGGTGTGTTATACATCAAAATGTGTGTCTCCATCCTGCGACGACGCGTATTACTTTTCTCAGTCAAAAGCGTTACCGTGGCTATACTAGACGCCAAAAAGCGCGCCCCCCCTTCATCTGATTGGTCAATACAGAAAAATCTTTGTGCCTCAAGCCCCACAATACGGTTTGACGTACATCCACGAAAATCGGTACACACCTGTATCATGTCGCAACTTAAAGAGCATATTGCAGGTTGGAGACCCCTGTGAATCAATGTGTAGGAAAATAATGTAGGAACTGAATATTCATTGAAATACGCATAAATATATACTACAGCAGTGCTTCTCAATCCTGGTCCTCGTGGGCCCCTGTCCTGCATGTTTTAGATGTTTCCCTGCACCAACACAGCTGATTCTAATTAAAGGTCATCATTAGCTTGTCACCAAGTTCTGCACAGCTCTGTTGATGACACAGGTACTTTTTATCACGGTGTGCTGAAGCAGGGTATTATCTAAAACACCACCCACGAGGACCAGGATTGAGAAACACTGTACTACAGTGACCTCCGGAGTTGTTTTTGTGAGAGTATTTTACTTCCGCATCTGAAAAAGTTGAACCGGAAGTGACGTTGCATTGGGGAGCGCGGTGAATTCAACGATAGGAAAAATAATGGATCTTAATGTTAGTTGTGACACTGAAGAGGTTGTGAATGTGTATTCACACCAATATGACGGGCCACAGCCTTATAATTACGTTACCCGTTAGGCCCCACACGTTCTTTTGATTGACAGCTGAAACTCGCTTTTTAAAAGGCTGATTTATGGGTCCGCGTTGCACCAACGCAGACCCTACGGCGTAGGTTACGCGGCGACGCACAGAACGCTGCGTGCGCCGCGTAACCTACACCGTAGGCTACGCCGTCGATTTTACGCGGAACCATAAATCCGCCTTTATTCACTACAGCACCACCCGCCCGTGCTCCTGAAAGAAACTCAGAAACTCCTTAAAAATAGGTGAGTACTTGTAATCTGTCTACGTTTGTACTTTCTAAACAGAAAACAGGCTTATTATCTTCTCTTTTTTCTGATTAAAAGCATCCGAAATAGCCGGGTATTTTTAAAACCGAATACTTCCCCCCCCTTCGTTTATAAAATAATTTGTATCCACATCGTTGTTAAAAAAAAAAAAAAACCTTCCACACAGAACCGAAGATATGCGTTTTCGACCACTTTCATAAGCATTCCAAACCTGTAGATCATCTGGTCTTCCAGCCTCCGGGCCGCCTTTGCTGCGCTGCTTCCCCGGGAGCGGCGCTCATTCTCGGGTAACGAGCTCCAGTCTCCCCCGTGTCTGCCGCGGAGCTGCCGCGTTATCGACGCAGCCCTGCTGCGCGTCGCCGCGTACCCTACGGCGTAGGCTCCACGTCGGTTTAACGGTGTCAAGAGCAGAGACCATTTATTTAATAAATAGCTTGGAGGACAGATGGTGGATCCTCTGTAGTTCTGGGTCGCACGTTTAGACGTCAGACTCAGAGCAGATTTGTTGTTGTTTTGGAGCATAATGTGACGTTCGAAAACGCAAAACTCGTTGTCTCTGTCTACACCAGGTCTACACGCATCTACATAAACGGAGTTTTCAAAAATCTTCCCTTTGCCTGGAGTTTTTTTAAACATTCATTTATTTGCGTTTTCATGTGGATGACAGGTCCAAACGTAGGAAAATATCTTCGGTTTAGCAGATACCCGGCTACGTGTGTACGGGGTCTGGGCAGTCAGATGGGGCAGAGCTGTGGAGACGTCTCCCTGGTGCTACGTCATATGACGCGGTGTTCGAAAAAAAAAGCGTTTGTAGGCGCTTGGCTAAAATCAGGCACTTTTTCCTCTGAATAAGTGCCCTTATGTCTTGTAAAACATATTAAATCCTACATTAACTTCTCACATAGTCATTTTCACATAAGGTCAGGTATCATTTTTGAAAAATTTCTAACCTGCAATATGCTCTTTAAAGAAAAGTCTCCTGGTGCCATGGCCGAAACCGAACAGGAAGTTTGCCATTTTGAATTAATCGTGTAATATTGGGGAAATTTATGGCATTCCTTCGGAAGTTAATACGGCCCGAACCGTAACGTGCACCCAGGTGTGTTATGCATCAAAATGTGCGTCTCCATCCTGCAACGACGTGCATTACTTTTCTCAGTCAATAGCATTACCGTGGCGACGCTAGACGCCAAAAAGCGCGTCCCCCCTTCATCTGATTGGTCCATATTTGATAGTTCCCCAAAAGTCACCAAATTTTGCACGCAAGCCAGGCCTGGCGATAAATTTGATATTTCATGGTTTGCATTAATGGGCATGGCAAGATGGCTCAATAGCGCCCCCTAGAATACTTTTCTCTGCCTTAACTTTTGAATGGTTTGATAAAGACTTGTGGGTGGTGTCATTGGACTCGGTATTGAGTACTTGACCTTCTTTGGCCTGAATTAGCCCCGCTCCTTCTTCTGATTGGTCAATATTTGATAGTCCCTATTTTCTGGCATAACTTTTGAATGGTTTGACATAGAAAGTCGTGGGTGGTACACAGGGGCGGAGCAGGGGTCCCAGCCTAGGGGGCGCGAAGCATTCTAGATGGGCCCTTGTGGCCTAAACATCCCCGTTAAAACATAATCGCTAAAAAAAATGCCACAGATCAGCGCCTCTGACACACAATCACCCCACGCAGGCGACACGGTCAGAACCATTCACATGATGTTTCAGCACCATGGAGATTTGACAGTCATTATGTCAAACCTAATTATAAGCCTAATGCAGACTTTAAGATATAAGTATCAAAACTGGAGATAAAAATCAAATGACATCCAGTGATGTCTATGGAAGCTCATTTCCGCCAGTAAAAGAAAAAAAACAAGATGAAATCTTAGCCTTAAAAATAAAAATATCCCCATGGTAAGTCATAATTATGACATAAAAAGTCATAAATTTCAACTTTTTATCTCATACTTTCGACTTTCTATCTAATAATTTCGACTTTCTATCTCATAATTATGACTTATCGTGGGGATATTTTTATTTTTAAGGCTAAGTTTTCATCTTAGCCATAGATGTCGGATTCGCCGAGTAGCATAATTCAGACACACGTGTTCAACCTACACGACAGTTTACAACGTGCAACGACATGTATTTAACACTGGCCGAGCGACACGGCGGTCAAACAGCAACAAACAATATAGGAAAGGCCATATATTCAGCGTCATGACAATGTTATCAGAAATAATTAATATTATGACAGCTTACCAATGATGGTTTCATCCAGCGGTGAGCAGAGAACCACAACAAAATATATTTCCATCCACATCAAAACATATTTCCTGCTTTAAGGCTCCTTCTGATGCGACAACTGACTAAAGGCTGATTTATGGTTCCACGTTACACGCCGTACCCTACGGCGTAGGCTCTGCGTTAGTGTAACGCAGAACCATAATTCAGGCTTAAAAGTAAACAGACAACATGCGCGCGCACGTACCCGTGCATGACAGGCAGACACACAAGGGGAGAAAGGACTGTTTCTTTCATTTTTATTTTTTAAACAACTTTATCCTTATGAACGCAATTGTTATATAGTCCAACTTTCCTTATTTTATTCAGAACACTTTTTTTTTTTCCTCTTCGGCGTGGGCCCCCACGGAGCAGTGGGCCTGGGTCACTTTATAAAGCAAACATAATTGCATCTTTGAAAAAAAATACATTTACTTAGTCACTAATTTAAAATTAATTTTGAAAATGCCATTAATCATGAGCACCAACAAGCACAAAAAGTGTCTCTTGGAAAGACCCTGCATCACCATGAAACCTATTTATAGGAAAAGATTTTTGAACCAAAACACAAAAAAGCTACATTGCATAATCAGATAAAATAAGATGAACGGTACGCGGTTGTCCTTCCAGGGTAAGGTTGCTGGCAGACTGACAGGGGATTGGATGGTAGCTGTAGCAGCTGTTCACCATGTGTTACACTGCCTCTGTTATTAGTATGATGATGAAGTCGGATAAAGTATCATGACAGGCATCCGGTGTCGTTGTATAAGGGATTTCAGTTTGACACAAAAGGACGGGAAATGTGTAGAGACAGGAGACAGAAAGAGCGCAGTTGGATAGGGACATTTTGAGAAAAGTGTGTGTTTGTGTGTGCCGGTGCATATGCCTCCTGCTTACGGTGTTTATTCATGCATAAAGTATGAGCCAGTGTGTGCATGCCTGTTTATGTCAAGTTGCTGTGGCTGATTATTACAGTGTCTTCAATTAAGGCAATGTTTGGGCTTATCAATCATGTTCGTTCCCTGTGTGATGGCCGCTCAGTCACATGTCCCATCCGGCTGTTTACTTTTCCTGCTATTGCTCCTGCTCTCTGCACAGCCTCACTGTGTTCTTCTGTGTTGTTATCATCACTTTGAGTCAAAGGTTGTTGGAATCTAAATACCTGGATTTGAAGCAGCAAAAAAGGGGTTGTTTCATGTCAGTATATAAAACTTAGTAAACGGAAGACCCTCCGAGCAAAGAAATTAAAAAAAGGTTCCTTTGTGCTTCCATAAATAAACACTGAGGACAAAGTAAAGAACCACACATACGGCAAAAGGTTTGTGGCACTTTATAAATGATATATCAGACTGACCCTGTATTGAACCATCTTGTCCAAATGTTGAGTAAGTGGCAGTGGCAGATCGAGGGGGTGGCTACTCGTGCTACAGCCACAGAGGTTTTCTCAAGAGTCCTGGATCTCGCTTCTGAACTGGTCTGAGTACAATGTGCAGTACAGGAAATCATCAGTGAGTGGCAGCGTGTGCATCAAAAGCAGCATGTAACCTGCCTGTCCAGAAGAAGAATTGTTTCCCTCTCGTCGCTGCCAGCTTCTATGAGCAAATTTTCAATGGAATCAGCAACACCCCCCCAATGACTCAAAACCGTGTCTGATGACACCACCCACGACTCTTTATGTCAAACCATTCAAAAGTTATGGCAGAAAATAGGATCTATCAATTATCGACCAATCAGAAGAAGGAGCGGGGCTATTTCATGCCAATGAAGGTCAAGTACTCAATACCGAGTCAGATGACACCACCCACGACTTTTTATGTCAAACCATTCAAAAGTTATGGAAGAAAATAGGAACTATCAAAAATGGACCAACCAGATGAAGAGGGGGGATGCACTTTTTGGCGTCTATCGTCACCACAGTAACGCTTTTGACTGAGAAAAGTAATGCGCATTGTCGCAGGATCGAGACGCACATTTTGATGTATAACACACCTGGGTGTATGTGACGGTTCGGGCTGTATTAACTGCCGAAGAAATGGCATAAATTGCGGCAAAATTACACAATTAATTCAAAATGGCCGACTTCCTGTTCAGTTTTGGCCACGGCGCCAAGATGCAGCAACATGATACAAGTGCGTACCGATTTTCGTGCATGTACGTCAATTATTGTGGGGCTTGAGGCACGAAGTTTTCTAGGGGGCCACGCCAATTAATAGTATGTCCTTTTCGAGCCTTGTGGCGGTGTTTATCTCCGGTTTCTGTAGCCCCAGGATAGGACGCTAGTCTATCGCTGGATACTTCCTCTAGCAAAGCTAGGTAAAATTTGGTGACTTTTGGGGCACGTTTAGGGGGGCAAAAAGGCCCTCATTTTGTCGGAAGATAACCAATAACCCTGTCTACCTCATACTGCTGCACCTTTCACTTTTAAATTGTACGTATGTTAATAAGAGCCATTTGTATATTACTGTTTGTAACTATTTAAAACTGGGTTCAGTGAGTGAAAAAAAAGAATTCCCTGTTTGGCATGTTCATACTTGGTCAATAAAGCTTATTCTATTCTATTCTATTCTATTCTATTCTATTCTATTTTCCTCCTGTTCCAACAGATTAAAATCTCAATTTATTTGCCACATACTAATTTCTATGAGTGAGAATTTGTGATCAGCAAAGACTTAAACTGTTTCATTAAATCGGGGAAAAGATAGTAGTATATAGTAAATACTCAGGAAGAAATTAAATGTTTAATCAGGGGTGACTCTTTTAAAGTGGACACCAAACCCTTTAAAAAGCCGATTCTCTAAGATCAATTAATCATTAAGGGATCTGACAGGATGGCTGTGAAACCAGGAGATTCTTATCTGCCTTTCTGAGAGACAGAATGCAATAAATATTCCATTAGTTTAGACAGCTCAAGCAATCTGAGCCTCAGTCCAGAAGTAAAATGACCAACAGAAAACACATTTGCAGTAACAAAAGTCGGAATGTTACTATGTCACCTGGCACAGTAAAGATGGGAAATAATCATGTTAATGTAGCCTCTCAGAAAGGAAGGGCCAATAAGGAACATTAAAGAACATATGCTGGCATGTGAAATTCAAGTTGGAATGGACACTTGTTTGATCACACGTGTGATTATTTCTTAGACTATTGACTATTTTAAACATTCCAGGGCTTCAAGGCTACTGGGAAAATTAACATAAAATGTTGCATTTTATTGTCTAAACAGAAAATCAAGTCAATGAACAATTGACGATATAGCTGTTAAGGAACAGAAATAGCCCATATCAATAACAGCTGGAAATCATTCTTTCTGATCTGTAAATGTGCCACCCCTCTGTCCATTGTCAGTTTCTGCCAATATGAGATAAGTTAAGGAGGCTTTTCTCAAACTGGAAAATGTGTCCTGTCGGAGCATGAAAAGCACAGGTGTGACTCGCAGTAATGATCCACTCAACAGTCCCAATAAGTCTTAACAATTAGCCTGCATGTAGAGCAGCAGGGGTCTGGAACCGGATCAGCCATGGTAACTGATGCTATTAGTAATGGTTCAGTCTTTGAAGATTTAACCTTTTAAACTTCCTGAGTTATGAAAAATGATATGCCTGAATTAAAACAAAATTACATGAAAGTCTTTAAACAGTGGTTAGCGAAGTAAAGGCTCATTTCTACATTTCTGGGTTAAATTTCAAGCACTTTTTACACATAAGTGTTTCACAGGACCTTTTTCTTGACAGATTGGGAGATTACGTGTGTGGAAACTAAAAGATAAAAGATAGGGAAATGCATTATGCATAATAAGGTTGGGAAAAAACAATCAACCTGAGTGTCTGAGTGTCTGTTAAGTGTCTTAACGGTCTTGGGCCATCGTATTTATCTGATCTGCTTTTACTGTATCAACCCTCACGGACCCTGAGGTCCTCTGGCACCGGCCTTTTAACCATTCCCCGAACCGCGACCAAAACCCACGGTGAGGCTGCATTCAGCCATTATGGCCCCTCTTTATGGAACAGCCTGCCAGAGAACCTCAGGGCCGCAGAGAATGTTGATATTTTTAAAAGGAGGCTCAAGACACACCTTTTTAGTTTGGCTTTTATCTGATCTCATTTACCTAGTCTTTTTAGCTATGTATTGTGTCTACTTCTTTAGCTCTTTTATCATCTCTAAAACTTTAATCCATTTTAGTGACTTTTTACTTTATGTTATTTATTATTCATCTTAAGTTTTATATAGATTTCTCTAAAATTTTACACTTTTAGGCATTTCTTACTTTCTTTTAATCTTTTAGTTTTTAGCTCCAGTGTTTCCTCAGGGGGGTCGTTCACACTGGGAGGTGTGCCTGCTCCGCCCATGGGGGTGTCGTCATGGGGATCCCTCAGGCCTGGGTGGCTGGGGGGGGGGCTCCACCTTCTGTGTGGGGTCTGCCCCGGTCTGTCCGGGTTGGGGGGGTCTCTGTGGCGATGCTCCTGGTGGTCGTGGTCGGTGGAGCTTCTCAGTGTGGACGGCCACCCATAGGTAGTGTTTTCCTCACCTGGATCGTTAGTGCTAAGCCATGTCACCAGTCCACTTACCATGTGTGTGTGTGTGGGTGTGGGCGTGTGAGTGTGTGCACATGTATATGAGTGTGAGTGAGTGTGTGTGTACGCGTGGGGGGTGGGGTCGTATGGAATGTTTTAAATTGTGTTTTTTATTGTTATTTTATTCTGCATGTAAAGCACCATGTGTTGCATTTTATATTGTATGATTTGGCGCTATACAAATAAATAAATAAATAAATAAAGTTTAAAAGCCATGTAGAAACAATCGTCCTAAAGTAGGTACAGATCTTATAGAAGGCTGTTCCATAAGTTACGTGCAGTAACCCCAAATGCCTGATTATATCTTGTTCTGGCCACCTCTAAAAGCAGCTGATTGGATGACCTTAATGCCCTGGCTGGAGCATGAGCATGAGGCAGCTCATTCAGATAATGTGGTGTCAACCTGTTCATAGCTTGAAAAGCTAATCATAAAATTTCAAAATCAACCCTAAACTCCTGTCTGTTAAATGGTGGGCAGCTGGGGGGGGGGGGGGTATAATTATTATAATTATAATTAAATACGTTTTATGTTTGTATTTGTTCTATGTAAATCACTTTGTGCTGCATTCTATGTATGAAAGGTGCTTTATAAATAAAGTTTGATTTGATTTGATATGCAGAGTTGACTGAGGAATGCACATGATAATAAAGAGAGCCAAGAGTGTCAACATCCAGGGCAACCAAACACAATGACCTGTATCTTACTTTTATTATATTTGTAATACATTTTTTGATACGTTTAAAGACAACCGGGTTTTAATATCTTTTAGCCAGTCAAATCAGGGCTGCAATAAACCCTTACTTTTAAAATTTGAGGATATGTAAATGCATTCATCATTAGCATGGCATAAAACATTGTGATCATTTAAAATAAATCCCCAGGGGACACATATACAGTCAAAAAAAGGTGGTGCCCAAGACAGAACCATGTAGAACACCACAAGTGCAGTTGTCCCACAGGAGTAATCAACCTGTAAGCATAAACGCCTATCTGTCAAATAAGACTGGAACCACTTTGGTGCACTTCCTTTAATTCCCACATTATTTTTTAAATGTGAAGTTAGAATTTTATGGTAGACAGAAGAGAGAATGTAAAATGTTCAAATCAAAATCAAAAATATTTTATGCCTATGTTAAATAACAATATGTTCATATTTCATTTTTATTCTACAATTGATGACTGTGTGTTTGAGGCCAACTCTTTCAGAATGAACATTTCTTGTGACATAGTGTGCATAGATTTGGTTCATAATGAGCAGTCGGCAGTGCAATTGACATGTATACATAGTAATGTAACTTAAAACAAATCTAAACATGATCATTTGACTGGAAAAGCTTAGTTCGGACACATTTGGGATTGAATGCCTTATAAACTGCACTGCAAACATGGAGGTTCAGAGATGAATAGACATAACTATGAACTGAACTTTGACTCCTCCTTGACCATGACAGTCTGTTTTTTACTAATACACACCATGTTGAATTTGCAGTTTGTCAGCAGCTGGCTGATGCGGTATGTGCTTGCTGGTAACTGAAGTACTTCAGAACTCCATGGATAAGAATAGGATGTTCCCAACAGCCACTAAAATCACACACTTTCAACATTTAGACACACTCAGCCAGCCATTTGTCAGAATTTGTGTACATCAGCTTAGTAGATGTACACAAATTCAAGATATGTTGGGACTCGTCTATTACAACACAAGTTATTCACAAGCTTGTTAATCATGAGCAACTATTACATAAACAATGTAATTATTACATAAACAATGGCAGATAGAAATTCCCCTAGTGGGAGAAAATCCTTAGGCCAAACAGTGGCAAGAAAAACTCCCCTTTAGGACGGCAGAAACCTTGAACAGCAGCATAAGGGGGGACCCTCCTGCTGAAGGCCAGCTGTATAGAGCAGGAAAAGAGAGAACAGACAGAGAGAATGAAGAACAGAGAAAGGAGAGCCACACACAATGCTTAGTTGGTGTACTACAGGAATGACCATATGAACAGATTTAGACAGCAGAGGTGAGGTGGTCAAAGGGCAGGACTGCAGTTCAGGATGTTGGTAGGTATCCAACAGACATCTATACAGACAGGTGGAAGCAAGCAGTGGGATGATCAGAGGGGGGGACTGCATGGCAGCATGCAGCTCCTGAAACTTTGGCCTGAAAACATGCACAGAAGAGAAAATGAGGGGGCAGACCAGCACAACAAACTACAAGAACAATGGAGAACAATGATGGTTACGAGATACTTAAAATCAATAACAGAGAAATGAAAGAGAAGCAAGGGTGATGGGCACCGCTCAGTGGATCATTTTGGAGTCCCCCTGCCTGTTTAAGACCAGCTGCTCTAGTCTGGTCCTGCAGCTGCAGCTATGACTACTGGCCCTAACACACTATAGTTTACACTATATAGAGGCTTTACTAAACACTAACGTTTGAAGTTTGGTTTTAAAGGTGGAGGTGGTGTCAGCCTCCTTAACCCAGATTGGAAGTTGGTTCCATAGTAATGGTGCCTGATAGCAGAAGACCTGACCTCCAAATCTACATTTTTGATACTCTAGGAACTACGAGTAAACCTGCACTCTGAGAACGGATAGCTCTATTAGGAACATAAGGTACTATAAGGTCTCACAAATATTGCAGAGCTAGGCTGTTTTGGTATTTATGTGCAAATAATACAATTTAGAATTAGATTTTGATTTTTAAGGGTAGCCAATGGAGGAAGGCTAAGCAAGAGACGTGGTCTGTCTTTACGATTCCTGTCAGCACTTGTGCTGCTGCATTTTGGATCAACTGGAGGATATTCAGAGAATTACTTGGACATCCTGCCAATGATACATTACAGTAATCTAGCCAAGAAGATACAAATGGGTGAATTACTTTTTCTGCATCTTTCTGGGAGAGGATGTTCCTAATCTTTGTGATATTACAGAGATAGAAAAACACTGTTTTACAAACCTGACTAATATGCTGTTTAAATCACAAATCTTGATAAAAAATACCAAGGTTTCACACAGTAGTACTGCAGGTCATCACAACACCATCTAATCCCTTCCTCTTTTTTTTTTTTTACCTTGTCTGCACATATATTAATGGTTAATACCATGCTGGTAAGAACCTAAAGCATATGTGCATTTTTGATATAAAATACATATGATATATATTTTTTTTAATATGTCACATATATTTATTTTATTAATATATATATATATATATATATATATATATATATATATATATATATATATATATATACATACACATACATACGCATACACACATATATTGTTTAAAACAAGAGACAGAATTGTTATGATACAAATGTAAATGTACAGTTCTATGTTCAATAAGAATCAAAATTAGAATGTTTTCACATACAGGGGATTCGTCTTGGGTTTTGGTAATTCTAAAATTACTGACAATATCAACAACAGACACATAGAATAATAATAGTGATCATGAAATTGTGTAATTCGCAATGAGGAAGCTTTATAAAATAATAATACAATTGAATAGAATTACAGCACTAGAGGAAATAATGCAATGCAAAGAAAATGTATAGAACATTTCTAGTATTTTTCCTGAGAAGTGTAAAATTGTGCAGGGTTGATCTGCAAAATATAAGGAATGGGCATTCAGTTATTCACAGGTTATAAAGTATTTTTTTTATTTTGTCAGTAAGTATGTTGGACTACTAATTTATGACGAAGTCCCTCTAAAAAACGTGACAGGAAAAATGACTTCACTAATAAAACCAAGTTGAACTTAGTGATTTTCAACATCGTCATATTATATTGTTTAGCCAAAAATAGATACATTACCTCTTCGCTATCCATTCTGCAAACGACCGCTGAAAACAGAAAAGTAGTTTTGAAAGACCGTCCCGTCTTCTCGCATTCATTATCAAAAACAAATGCACGCGACGGGGACAGGATCTTTCCAGCAGTACGCGCTGGTGCTCATGGGAAATGTAGTTCTTTCTGGTATAGCACTACCGCTTTTGTCCAAAGGAGCCGCCAAACTCAACAAAAGCTGAAAGTTACATTGTGCTGCTTTAACATAATAAAGTGGTCTCCCCTCAGCCTGCCAACTCAGAGAAGGAGGAAAGCAACCAAATTCTGCAGTGTCTGTACAGCCGCCCGGATGAGCCATCCAGTGTGATGTGACTTCTACGAGCCGTTCAGATTCTGCTCTCTTTCGTTATGTAACGAAAATGCGATTTACATAGGTTGGCCTCCAATGCGTGAAACCACGCCCACAACTAACTCCGCCGGCGGGAGCTTCTGCCATTTTTTGGTAGCGGTGTATCGCGTCATTCAGGCAGCCGATCAGCACAGAGCCTCATTATCATAGCCTCCCCGCCCACTCAGAATCCTGCATAGATAGTGAGGTTAGACACTGGGAAGCTGCAGACATGGCTCAGAGGCTGAATTTCTAATTTATTTAGCAAAAACAATCAAACGCTTGTTTTTAAGACATTCAAGGCCTGTTTAAGATAGGTATTAGATGCCATAATAGGTCCCCTTTAAGCAAAATTTCAGTGCCGTTAATGAAAAAGCTAATCAAAGTATGCGTTTTTATCGTAAGCTGTGAAGTTTTAATGTTGACAGCACTGTTGCAAAGACGTTTTACTCATCTTTTATTGAATCTGTTCTCACATTGTTTTTTTGTTTGGCTTGGATCATGCTCTGTGTAATAAGGACGGACTGATGGGAGTTCCAAGGGTATGTGGAAAGATCACAGGTGTGAACCTTAATGATGTTAGCGAAGTGTACGAGGTTAAAAGTTTAAAGAAGGCTAGGTTCATCTTGGCTGACCCCTGCCACCCTCTTTAAGTGCTTTATGTTGCTGCCACCTTGTCGCAGATGCGGTTTGCTAAAATAGAGACTTCTTGCAAAAAAATCAAGTCTCTTTCATGTGTGGTTTTAACTGCTTTTTGTGTGTTGTGTCCATGTGGTTTGTATGTGTGTCTGCTGGCTGTACAACAAATTGTTCCTCTGGGAGAGTAAATGTGCCAATGACCCTTATGACTGTTCAAGATTCACTCTTGTTTTGGTCTCTCTCTCTGGCACATTACTTTCTTGCGTTAAGGCAGTTGACACAACAGAAGACAGGACTTCAAAGTTACTTTGGCTGGTTTTGTCGATATTTGGGACAGAAGACTGACACCTAAGAGTAACCAAAGCCGGATTAAATAAATGGACTACACTAGGCAGACAGTATTTTTTGGGCCCCCCTCCATCGATGTTATTTATGAAATGAAATCTTAAACTTACCAAAGTTACTAATAAAAGTTAATTCACATTTTACATAGCAAAGTCATAGTCAAGTTGGTTCTTTGTATTCCAAAATAAGTCATGTGTTGTATATTAAACAATCTATCAGACTATTTTTTGATTTTTATTATTTATACGTTATTACACCGCTCTATTAAATGCTTTTAAATGATCTTTATATTATCGATTGCGAGTATCATTGTTAAGGTATTAGTACCAGTAAATCACCAATAGGTGTCAGCATTGCTAAGTAAACAGAGTAAAATAAGATAAATGTTTTAAGCTATTGCATTTTGCAGAAAATCTTAATTAAATGTGTTGATTAAATTGAATAGTTAAATAAGAAGTAAAATCTACAAAGACCAATAAAATTTGCAGTGAGACAAAGTGTGCTGTAGTATGTATGTCTGTATGTGTATGTGTATGTATGTGTATGCGTATCATGTATGCGTATATATATATATATATATATATATATATATATATATATATGCCTTAGGTTTTTACCGGCATGGTATCAACCATTAATATGTGTGCAGACAAAAAAAATACAATTTTTTTTTTTTTTTTGTCCCTCTGTCTGGGCCCCCCCCCTGTCAATCGGGCCCTAGGCACATGCCTAGTTTGCCTTTGCGTTAATCCGGCTCTGAGAGTAACCCAATATTTCATCACGTGAAAATGAAACTTTGTGCTTCTCACACCATCTACCACATGTTTGCTCCACTTTGGCAAACGCCACATAACATAGCATGCAAGGAATGTTCAGGTGATCTTGTCTCGCTGGCCCAGTGAGTACAGTTGATGGCTAAAACCACGTCCATTAAAACACACTGACAAACATTTTGACCTACAAGGCTTGAGTGGTTCACTTCTCCATGACTATCCTGAAAGACACCTCCCATCAAGGGATCAACGGACGTCAGTAAATCCATTACTAAAAATACTTGCCAATCCTTTGGGATTACTATGCTTAGCAAGTGAACACTGCGCATACCACAAATCTGGAATTAGGCAGTGAAAGGCTGTCAATGGTGCATGAACACCTGATCATCTGTTTAGAAATATGTTTTCACAGGCTAAAGGTAACTGTCACTTCATCCGACAAGCACCATGTTTCACGCTGAAGCCTGTCAACTTTTGTTTAACTTTTGTTTTGTTAGGACTGTTTAAAGATGTTAAGAAGCAAACAATGCAGGTGCTTGAAGGTTTTGTTCTTTTTGTCGTACTATGTGATATAATTGAACCAGACAGGCATATATTAAGTGAACAAAATATAATTAGTGAATGTTCAATTTATGGAGTGGTAATAAAAATCTGCAGAATTTGACCTTAGTCAACAGATTTGGTTAGGTGGAGATTCAGAGACGAGGGTGTGGGGATCAAGTTCTTTATGCGCATATTGTATGAAACTGTTGCCCGATTTCACAGTCAGCGTATCTCACCAAAATAACTTTTTTTCTTTAGTTTTATAAACCTTGCATATACGTTTGTTGGAGTGTTTGAAACAGATTTGTGTGTGTGTGTGTGTGTGTGTGTGTGTGTGTGTGTGTGTGTGTGTGTGTGTGTGTTTAATTATCAATCCTAAATTAGACCCCATGCTAATGACCCTGGGTTGCTCTGAAAAAGCTGGATGGAATCCAGCTCAGCTGGGCAGCCTATAATGGTATTAGGAGTCTGTGCCATGTATACTTCTGTATATGCAATAAAGAAAAGGGAAAAAAAAGAAAGAAAATGCTGTAACCCGGTCAACTTGAGACTTGGGAGTTCAGTGTTAATCAAACATCAGGCCTCGTCTCATGAAAAGGTGTGATGACGTCAAGTCCTATCCTATTTTGTGCAGCATTCCACTCTGTTCTGTCCTATCAAACTACAGTATTTAACATAACATTTTAACACAATAACAAGTGCATGCTCTTGTCTTTGCACTGTATAAAATACCAGCATTTTGATATGTGTGTTTTTTTTCATGTTGTATTTTAAAGGTAATGTTTTCTTGATTTTTTTTTTTTAATTTGAGGATTTTCTGTTGTCTTGCTCTGTGTGTTAGACCTGTTATCTGCTCAGTTACTTCTCTCTCTGGCTGCTTCTTCCTCCTGTTGTCTCCCTTGATTATTGTCACCTGTGTCAGGTGATTGTCTCCCTTGCTCTTGTGTCTGTCTAATGTCCTACTTTTCCTTCTTTCTCTGCTGGTCACCTCATCAGTCTGTCTGTTGGCTTTCCTTTTGATTTTTCTCCACCGTACTTACTTGTGTTGCTTATAGCTCATTTATCCACCCATTAGAGTTTTTGAATTTGGACTTTTTTGAAAATCCTGCATTTGCAAGGGATTTTATTCAGTTTTATTTAGTTAAACAATGGAGTTTTTGATTTGTGTTTCAAGTTTCAAGTTCTGTTTTTTTTTATCCTGTTCAGCAGCGCTTTTGGTTTTGTATCTATATGAATGTATTCATAATGACACAAAATAATTATTCAAAAACTGTTGAGGACAAAATTGGGGGTGTTTTAAATTTCAATATATGATCACTATTTCAAAAGAGGATTTTATCCAATATGCCTGGCTTTAAAAAGTTAAATATCATATTAATCATGTCTCTTTGTCTTTCAGATTTTGGCCAGTCCTCCCTTCTATCCATCTCTTCCTCATATGTGCAGTCTTGGGCACCTCATCCATCTTTAGCCAAATCTTAAATGCAAAGGTGCTCCAGATTCTATCCTTTCCTTTATCTGGGACTGCAAGGCCCATGTGATTTGGATTATCTTGTATTATAATCAAGAAAAAAGTCCTACTTTTTATACCTCTATCCTTTTCTTCTAAATTATTTCCTATCCTATATTTTTTTCATGAAAAGATGTTCCCTAGATGGAACAATTAAAATCTGAATCGAGACAGTAACTTTCTGATAAATACAGACTATTACTGCCGCCTGAAAAGATATTCACCGTAATTGTGACTCAGCAACCTACTGCCGTCTAAGACTTCTCCTTCTCTTCCTTCTCTTGAAGGACATTGTCACAAGACATCATTAAGTTCCAGATTCACTGGGTTTCTGTCTTCGGTGGGGTTGATAATCAGTAGGCAGAGGTGTCGAAAGTATTCACATTCATTACTCAGGTAGAAGTATCGATACTAGAGTTTAAAAATACTCCTGTAGAAGTTGAAGTATCAAATCAAGTTTTTTACTCAAGTAAAAGTATCTCTATCCGGATGGTGCAATTTAACTGGATAGTTTTTTTTTAAAGGCAGAAATGAAATAGAGTAACGAGGCTGTTTTTAAAATGTAAGGAGTAAAAAGTACAGATAATTGTGTGAAAATGTAAGGAGTAAAAGTAAAAAGTCGTCTGAAAAATAATTACTCCAGTGAAGTATAAATAACCAAAATTTCTACTTAAGTAAGGTAACAAAGTATTTGTACTTTGTTACTTGACACCTCTGTCAGTAGGTAACCATTCATTCTTGATATCAGCTTAAAGGTTAAGTGCAGCTGGAGCCTTGTAGCTGCTGAACCTGTAGAGGTTAAAAAAACAGCTAAAGTATTTATATGGCAATATCAATTGACACATTAGCCCCTAGTGGGATTAAACCTGTTTGTTTATCTGTCTGATTCAGTCTTAACTCAAGTACCTCAAACTCCTGCAGCACACCGTATGCAAAGATATGCTCTGCAGAGGTTTGGTTATTTTCATTTTGGATAAGTTGTTGCATAATTTATATTTTAATATCACATAACCTACATTTGAAAACAAAAGCAAGTTGGTATTCCATTGCACATTAAATATCCAAGTTAAGTGAAATGTATTATATTGTACTGTTTACTATCCTAATTGGGCAGCTCATCGCGATATATGTAAATCTACAACCATTTTATCATTGTTGTCTCATCGACTGTTAATGCTCTTTGTTTATTCAAGTTCATTTGCTGATTAGTCGAACACTGGCTTCCGCTGGTCTCCGTCCAGCCTTATAGCCCCAGGTCAATGATATCCTGATAGGCTCAGCTGGAAGCAGACCAAACCCGCAATCCTATTACACTACTACTATCTTCCCCGTGCCAATCTTGGTTTAATTAAAGTAGTTGATCATGGGACAAAACTCTAAAGAGGACAAGTGAAACAGCAGTCATGTTGATCAGACACTGGGCCTCATTTTTCAGGTGTTTTAGGGTGACTATTAGATAAGATAAGATAAGATAAGAAAACCTTTATTTGTGCAGGGCGATGTAATATTAAATGTACAGATCAGATATTGACTGTAAGTAGACACACAAAGCAATTTCAAAAAGGGCTAATAAGCCCATCGGAACAATCAGGAACATGTTTTACAATACAGGGAGCAGGATCACCACATTCTTGATTTTCTGCATTTTATCAAGTGTATGTCATTGAACATAACTGGGATCAACTCTGATCTGTGACATACAACAATTCTTTAAAACATAGCATTTCAATTTCCAAACTTTATAAATATCTGTAAATATATGAATGAATTAAAGCTAAAACCAAAAATAAGAGGAAAAATTGCATCTGCAGTATTTATTTTCTGACACATGAACGAGTCATCTGGGATTTGTACTTGTTCAATACCAGCATTACTTTAAGCCATGAATGTTATGCAACATTTTTGTCTCCCAGGGCCCCTCCCGGACCCATTAACAGTGTAACTGAAGTTACACAAGCTTTGTGTAGGGAAAACAGTTGGCATGCCAACTAATCCAACTCAACCGATACCAGCTGAGAGAGGGAACACATTTAAAAAAAAGGGATGTCTGTTTCAATTAAGATAACATTTGGATCATTACATCATAATCCACATCCAAACATACAAAATATTGGAGATAATGCCCTCTCCAGTGATGTACACAGACAGCTGTGGTTTTGTTTGGCCATTAAAAGACCAGTTGCATTGGTTTAGCATGGGTATACCATTCCCCACTGTGGAAAAAGCAGCAGCAGTAGAAATATATAGCATGGGGAAAATAGGGTTGACTGTGATGACCACTGAAAATAATTTACTTTTTTACTTTTTTTACTTTTTTTACTATTTTGCCACAAACATTTGATAAAAAATGGTTGTTAGTTGCACAATATGCTGTATTTCTCCAGTCAGACAACTCACACTTCAATCATTATTTAATCAAACAGAGGAATGAAGTAAAGGGTGCCACTGGCTGCCACTTAGTTAATATATAATGCAGATTAAGGAACTCTTACGTCGGCTCCTCTGTTTTTTGATCACACTGTCACATGTCTCAAAGCTTAGAAACTTGAGCTTGTCGTCACCTAAATAAATGTGGCCGCTATCTTGGATTTAATTAGAAGGTTTAAAAGTTTTTGGGGCACAGTTTCCTCTCAGATGTGACCAACACTGCCAGAGATGATAAATCTCTACCATTAACAGATGTAGTTCAGATCTTCAGAAGCGTATGGACCTGGCTTACAGTTTCCATGGCGACTGTGAACTGTTGATCCTTCCATCCATCATGTGGGTATATTCGTACTTAACACTTTTAGGCACAATGTAACATATGGATATTCCAGGCCCAATGCTTAGGTCCATTTACATTTGCACAAAGAAGTCCCTTAGAACAGTGTCTCCCAACCTGGGGTCCGGGCCCCCCCTGGGGGGGCGCCAGAGATCTCTGGGGGGGCGTGAAACTTTGTCTGCTTTGAGGATATGCAGTTGTAAAAATTACATTTGCTCATGTTAAATAAATAAAAAATCATAATAACACCTAATGGAATTTCATTTCATTTGTTTATTTGGAAGGGACAGATACAGAAAACATAGACATATATAAATGGCTATCTGATGCCTGTATCATAGCGTTTATAGCGAATGCTCATTTGCAACACTCGTCCCTTTCATATGTAATATGAAATCCAAGTCTGTATAAACCCACATAGTATTTTAAAATGACCAAAATATATTTCTGAGTTATTTAGCAGGATAAAAACGTATTATTATATCATTATTCAACATTTAATCATACTACTACTCCAACAGGTTGTTAAAGGAAAAATGACAAAAATGTTTGCTCTCATATTAAGAGACATTTTTCAGAAATTATTTTATGTCCTTGCAATCATTTTTTGTGCGTATTTTATACATTGGTGACACAAAATGAAGGTGAGAAAGACAAAGTCATATGTATACAGGGTAAACCAAAGAGAAATGTATCACAAAAACATAATTAATGTTCATTTTTTCAATTAAAGATTTGTAACGAATCACTTTACTCTTTTGGTGCTATACGGGTCGGGGGGCCGGCTGGTCTTAGACACAAGTAGGGGGGGCTCCATGGAAAAAAGGTTGGGAACTACTGCCTTAGAATGTGTTATTTTATTGACTTTAACAAAGAAGAAATGGACACAGTTTCAACTCAATCAACCCAAGTCCAAATGACAGTTTTCAAACAACTTCACATAAATCCAAAACAAGCTGTAACATTATAAAAAGTTGAAAGTAAAACAACAGCAAGACCTGACCTCCACTTTTGTTTTTTTTTAAGCGAGAATGGATACCTTTACACAGTAAAAATTGTGATACAATTTCAAAGCCTCTCCACCTTACATCTTGTTGAGGAATATCAACACTGTACCGTCACCAGTGTGTTGACAGTGTAACGCACTCTATATTTAATAATAAAATCAGCAACAAAAAAAGCGTTTAGTGTTTATGGCAGATACCATCCCTCCCTCCCTCCTTCTTCCTATTCAAGGTCATTGCGGTCTGCTGGAACCCATCCCAATTGTCTTTAGCAGAAAAGAAGGGGTTTTTCTTTGGCAGGTCCCCAGTCCATTACATAGCTACCTTATCTGTACAGTACTCTAAAATAAATGCTGTCATTTTCAAAAGAAAACTCTAAACTAATTTTCATTCAAAAGTGTAATATATGAGGATATTACCAAAAGGAAAAGAAGACAGCCCAATGGGTAGATGGCTTCCTGCATCAGTTGAGGCCTTTCTGTTTTGATCATTTGCATGTTATTTCTGTGCTTGTGTGGGTTTCCTTCAGGTACTTAGATTTTCTCCTACAGTTCAACGACCTGAATGTTTGGTTGACGATTCTATGTAGGATGGATCTGATTTCAATGGATGGATGGATGATTTGCCTGGTGATGGCCTGAGTAAAGTCCAGTCCCCCCTTACCCTGAGTGAGATTGAACCAGGCAAGGAGAATTTACAATAATACATCATACAGTTCTCCTATGGTGTGTTTTTTTGTTCATCTGAGTTTGTAATTAATTCACTTTTAAGACCTGGTAAATACCAGATATTAGGGCTGTGCGATTAATCGATTTTAAATCTAAATCGGATTTATTAATCAAAATCGATGTTAAAAAAGGAAATTTCCTTTTTTGCAGCTGGCTGCATTACAGACAGAGCTCGTCTAGTCATCTTTGTTTGGTCAAGAAAATTGTAAATGTTGTCACTTTACTAAACTCAAGGAGGATTTACAGTATCTTTCAATTGCACTTCATTCCCAATAGGGAAATTTGTTTGCTATTTTTCTTTAAAAATAAAGATACAATATTTTAAACAATTTATTCCATTGTCTTTTGTAGTTTTACCAAAAAAATCGAAATCGAAAATCGGGTTTTCAGAGAAAAAAATCGGGATTTTATTTTTGTCCAAAATCGCCCAGCCCTACCAGATATAATTTGTTTTACTTTGCCCTGACACTAAAAACATTCCCTACCTGTTGCTAATAATGTTTTCTCTACACCTAAAAACATGGAATATTGCTCATTTTAGGCAGTGTTCGGCATTGTTAGTGTAACGTTTGCACTAGTTTGGATAAAGCTTGTAAAAAAGACAAGATCCACAATGTTATGGGGTAGCTTTGCCACACTGCTACATCCAACATTGCCTAACTTTAAGTGGAACACCACTTGATTTTTCTTCTTTTTTTGTCTTCTGCATGGTTAACACTGTTCCTCCCAGCTTTAAAGTCCATGGTAAGAATCCTAACAGGGGAATTAATTTCAGGAGTTTATATTTGCCCCTCTTGCTTGTGTGATTTTTTTACTCTTTGGTTTCCTCCCAAATTCTAAGACATGTCATTTAAGGGTTTTTGGGGGACTCTAAATTGACCATATAGTGTGTGTGGAGTGGTAACCCGTCTGAGGTCTACTCAACTTTTTGCCTAAATATATACCTGAATGGGCTCTAGCAGACCACCGAGACCCTCAATAGGAAGAGGTGGCTGTAAAATAGGAATAGATAATATTGCATTTCAAAAGACCCAATGGACCAATTAACAAGTAAACTTCACAACTAAAATAAGAATAGAATACAGTAGTCATAGCCTTCATACTGAGTGTTGGACCTTATCTGTAACACCTTAAAATGTGTGATATCCGCATAATGTTCAGATAGTTTTTCTTATGACCATTAGCAGAAAATATGTTCACACCCACATTGTATTATGTTGTGCTGTGCAGGGGTGGAAAGTAACAAATTACATTTACTCACGTTACTGTAATTGAGTACTTTTTATGAGTAATTTGTAATTTTCTAAGTAGTTTTTGAAATATGTAATTTTTACTTTTACTCGAGTACATTTTGACCCAAGTATTTTACTTCGCTACATTTGAAGCCCCTCACGTTACTGAGTACAACATTTATGGTGAAAATCTTGTGGGCTTTTATTTTGGTTTATTGTGAATAGCAGGATCCTGCGGGCATTGGGCACTTTATTTTGTGTTTGAATAATTTGATTCTGGTTTTAGTGTTGTCGGTTGGACAATATGACTGAAAATAGTTTGCACTTTACAGTACAGGTTGTGACTGTCCTTTTTGTCCTGTTCTGCGGAAGTAAAAGCATCATGTTACTGAGCTGAGCTGAGCTTTTACAAGTGTTGATGTGTACTTTAATATGCCTCGAAGTTAATTAAAACATCTTGTGCTGGATTTGATTCGTGACTCATCCTTTTTTTGCATTAAAGGAGCCGTCTGTAAGAAATGGCCAAAACTGGTACTGCAGTCACTTTCAAAATATTGTTGAGCGGCGTGTACCCTCCCCCTCCTCCCCCCGACCAGAGGTTGCCAGGTAGGCTGCAGAATTCAGCAGGAACGTAGGCTGCCATGGCTGAGATAATTAGAGCCGAGCTGGCAACCCGGATGCCGAAACAATACTGACTTGGTGATTGGGAGATAGGTGGAGGGTGGAGCTTCAGAAACAATACTGACTTGGTGATTGGGAGATAGGTGGAGGGTGGAGCTTCAGAAACAATACTGACTTGGTGATTGGGAGATAGGTGGAGGGTGGAGCTTCAGAAACAATACTGACTTGGTGATTGGGAGATAGGTGGAGGGTGGAGCTTCAGGCCAAAACAAAAAATGACAACATAAACATCAGTTGAGGGCTGCAACTCCTCTTTTTAAACTGGAATATCCTGACTTGAGTGCTTTTGTCAGTGACATAAGTATTTGAAATGAACATGATTTTTAAATGTCTGTTGACATATCGGGGTCATTTTATGATTCGTTTTATTATTGCTCTTACATACAGCTCCTTTAAATAACTGAAAGTAACTTTTACTCAAATTACCTTTTAAATGAAGTACTTTTGTACTTTTACTCGAGTACATTTTTAGATGAGTACTTTTACTTTTACTTTGAGTAGGATTTAAGCAAAGTAAAGATACTTTTACTCAATTACAATTTTTCAGTACTTTTTCCACCTCTGGTGCTGTGTTGGCTTCCCTTATAACTTCTCGACAGGAGTCAAACCAGCTACTGGCCAGAACAAGGACTACATGCTGTAGCAACTGATTGAAAAAAAAAAAAACCCTCCTAAATATGATCTGCTTCACTTTCCCCTTATTTGCCTTGACTGAAACAGTTGATACAGGGCGACAGAGGAAGAGCAGGGGGGTTTCATGAGCCTCCTTCATATTATGTAAATACTGTGCAGGAGCATGTGCCAGTTAAACCGCAGTGCCGTGCGAAGTGAGACGGGGCTTAGGCTTTGCACGGCAGAAGCCGGTGCCGTCGGTAGATGGCGGTAACCCAAGAAACCCGATCCACCGGGCTCTCGTGCACTCTGTCTCAGTTTGCAGCACTCGCATTGTAGATAGAGGAGCGGAACAGTTTGAAGGGCATCAAAAGAAACAGGAGAGCTCACAGCGGGTCCTCTCCAGTTTTGCGCGCAGCTCTTGCGAGCAGGAGACGGAACGCGTTGTAACATAGGAAGATTCAAGGAGGGGGGAAACTAAGGAACACCATGGAAGAAAAATCCAATTCGCTTTCCAGCAACAAGGAGGAGAAGGCTGATGGGAATAATGTTTTTCAGAGGCAAGACTCGATACAGAAAAATAACACGGGGAGCCAGAAGGACCATGGCAACTCAGTGGGCTTCAAGGGGGAGCGGGAAGAGGCCATGGTCGGCTTTGACGATCTGGAGGGAGCGTCCAGGCAACATGGTTTTATGCAGAGGCAATTTGGGGCCATGATGCAGCCCGGAGTCAATAAGTTCTCATTGCGTATGTTCGGCAGTCAGAAAGCCGTGGAGAAAGAGCAAGAGAGAGTCCAGACGGCCGGATACTGGATCATTCACCCATATAGCGATTTTAGGTAAGGGCTGGAATAGACACCTGCTCACCCCTCCCTTTTCTATGCACCCCTCCCGTCACACTCAGGTCTGCAAGCTAGAGCCTCCACTTTCACACATATAGCGCGCACGCAACCTGCCCCTTAATCTACCTCTGCATTTAAGCAATTGTGCCTCCTCCGGTTTGTGTGCGTCTCATTGCAGCATTTTGTTAAAAATCACGACACGAAATTGAAGTTTCGAGGGTAAAGTCCGCCAGTGGGATGTCCTTGGACGAGGGATGGTGAATGTCATGTATGTGGAAACACATCCAACGCCAATTGTGTGTGGTTGTTTCACACGATCAGCGCAGTGTCAGCTCCTCATGACATATTCGGCTCGTGTCGGAGCGACGGTACCTGAGCACAACGTGACAATGCCACTGCAGCATCCTGGTAGTAAACATTGTAGGTGGTGAGACGACGGGCCCGTGAGCAGAAAAATGCACAGAATGCGGTAAAATCGTGCAGGGGACAGTTAAAGGGGAAAAAAAGAGGGAAAAATAGTGTGTTGTGAATTCATTAAAATACGATCCTTGAATTTAATAATAGCCTTTTAAACACTCAGAGGGCTATTGTACGAGAAATGTATACATTTCTCGTACATATATCACATACATATATATATATATATATATATATATATATATGTATATATATATATATATATATATATATATATATATATATATATATATATATATATATATATATATACACAGAAAAGACACATAAATCAGTCCTCTGCTTTTAACCCATCATGACATTGTGAGAGAAGATGGAAGAGGGGAATATATATATATATATATATATATATACATATATCACATACATCACATTTTTTCCAGTAGCTTAAAAAATATATTTTTTAAGCTACTGGAAAAAATGTGATGGACTGTTGGTTTAAAAAGATCTGCAGAATGTCACACTTCATTCATTGGCATTCACTCATTGCAACATCATTATTATTATTTTCTTGATTAGCTGGAACTGCTGTGCTCCAAGCTTCACAAGCTTGTTGGCTCAAAGTGTGAGATTGTGAAGTGAAAATGTAGATTATTAATTACTAATAATTATTATTATTAGATTATTAAAACTGCTCGCTATTATAGATTGGTTCATTTCATCAAGTTAGACTGGGTTTGGACAAACTCCCCCTAATTTGCTTCACATTTTCGTGGCATGGCATTGTATAGTACACAGATTAGCTCATGTTAAAGAAGGACTAGTTCATGGCCCAGCGGCTTGTTTAGTAGCCTACACGTCAGCTATTGACCACTTAAGCATCACATGTGGCCCAGTCTTCCCCACCGATGTCTCTCCTCCTCTGTTATGGAGCTGTCTCAGGTCCTGAACACAAGCTCTGTCCATGGTCCTGAACTCAGAGCAGCTCTGTGAATGCATCATTTCCAGATCTTTTGTTCTTTACCTCCCTCACATATTCTTAACAATTTCTCTTTAAAACATAAATGAATGAACTGGGCTTACCTGAACTCAGCCACAGATGAAGGCATGCAGATTTACATTGATGGTGGGCAAGAATTACCACAACACAATCGTCAATGAGCTTAGTAAACTCTTGACGACATTATGTAAGAAGATTGATCCCTTCAAAAGATGACCAGAGGGTAGTGCCAGAAGATTGAAGAGAAAATTCATATTTTTTCCTTATGTGTTTTCAAGAAACTGAATTGTGTAAGTGGACTGGATTTGAGTATTTTGCTAAAGCAGAAGAGTTCAGAAAAAAAACGAGCAAGGGGAAGCTTCATAATGGGAACATGTGTCTTCTTTATTATTATCGACCGTAGTCAGCAGGGAAAGAGGGTAAAGGAAAACGTACAATACAACAAACACAAAACATACATGATAATATAAATACACATCAAGCTAACAAATAAAAACACCATTAAAATAAATAAAAGCAATAAAAACTATAAAAGGCATGCGTACCAATGTTTCCACATGTGCGATTGGTAGCGAACCGAGCTGTAGCGAGGGTTGGTCAGTGCTATTAAAATACCATTCTGTGATGCATGTAAGCGACCCTTGAACTTATACATGTGCATTCGCAGCAAGGCTTGAAAGGAGGGAAGGCGCAGGTCCTTAAAAAGCTCACTAGCGCTGCCACCCCTAGGAACTTTCATCAGGATCCTGAGTGCATCATTGTAGGCCACCTGGAGCTTTCGCATACTCTCTTTAGTGTATTTCACCCATAAGGGGGCTGTATATACAGGGGTGCAGTATGCTCTAAACAGATTGACCTTAACCTCTGAAGAGCAGTAGTGAAACCTCCTGACAAGCATGTTGGCTTGAGCATACAGCATCCGCCGTTGCCTGCACATGTCAGCGTCATCTAACAGCTCATCATTAATAATGTGGCCCAAGTATTTAGTAGAGTTACATACAGAAATAATTTGACCTGGCAAATAAAAAAGGGGAAAGTTTAGTTGCTTGTCCTCCTTAGTCCTGCATATCAACACAACACTCTTCTTGGCATTGTATTTTACATCAAATTCAACCCCATAATCAGAGCAAATATTTAGCAGTTGTTGGAACCCTGCACTACTGGGAGAAACAATGGTGTGTGTCTGCTTCAGCAGACAAGCCTTTTTACTTCTACATTATCAGAAAATGTTTCTGGTAGAGACTCCCCTCAGGTTTTCTCTTCATGACATTTTCCAGGGGGGGGTCTTTCAGAAGGAGTTCTTCTCTTGTAGCCATTGTTAAGACACCTCACTGCTATTTTGCAGAGATTACCTCCTGGTTTGAAAGTGATGAATAGTGGAGAATGCATTACAGCACTTTATGTTTTCTTCCATGGAAGTTGAAATACAAACAGATGTCTGAAAGTGTCAGGGTTCTACCTACTTGTGTGGCTGGGCATTGTATGATCTTTAAGAAGTGTTATATAAGGTAAAGGACATGAATGACACTACTGTCCACATTAGCTCTAGATTGCTTCACGAGAGTGTTTGAAACTCAATAGCCAACATATTCTTTGTACACAGTGGCATCTTAAATATTAATGGCAGGTTAGTAATATTCATTATTCATAGATTTTTAGAGAGGCCTCCTGCATGTCCGTGGACACCTATGGTTATGCTAAAGCGAGGCCTTTGTCATATTCTTGAAGACTCTGAAATGTTTTCTGTTTTAAAGAGACTGTCGACCAAGGAAGTCTTGTTTCAGTCATTTCCAACTACCATTTCCTAAAATAATACAGAGGCTGTAACATAGAATATGAGCTGCTTGGAATGGTTTTCTTGTTAGAATTCTGCTTTATTTTAGTTATAATTTTTTTTTTAAAAGTAGTTTTTTTAGTGAGTGTGCACAACACTTAATTTTACATGGAATAGTCAGTTTGGGAAACTTTAGATGAATTAATCTTCACAGTGTACTGCAGTGTCTTTGTGACCCTTCGTGTGCTTCGAGGGTTAAATAAATGAATAATTTTGGATTTCATGACATTTAGTAAACTTTTGACGATGGTGCTAATGATTTACCACTTTGTTGACTTGAAATTGTTTTTTTATTTTTTCCAAATTCTTTTTCTTATTTCCACCTGGGGTTTTATGAGGAACAATTGTCTCAAAATTGTTCCTTTTCTTTTTTTTATAGTGTTTTTATTTTATTATTTTTACCCTGATATATGGAGGTAACAATTGTACATTTTATCTCTGTGCTCACAGGGTACATTCATTTGGCAGAAGAACAAATGCTGTCTTTGCAGTGTTGCTGCAGTCTATTGTGTTTGGCTGCAGTCTCTCAATCAATGAGGACAGCTGTTTGTTTGTGTGTTCAGAGTGAGTTTACAAATTGAAGTTTGGGCTGACGTATGACTGGAAAACTGCACAGCTCATTTAGACTGTATGTAACCACTGCAGCACAGGAGTGAACTGCTAGAGCCATAGATGAAGCAAGTAGTGATGCACCGATTGTTCGGTAACCGAAATTGTTCGGCCGAAAATGGCAAACAAACGCTTTCGGTGTTCGGTGGAATAAGTGGAGAAAAAAACAGAACAATTAATAACGGGGTTGTAAAATAAGGAAATAGACTGGCCGCTCTGTCCCGTAACGTTGCGCACCACAAACATAAATCGTTGGCCAACCAAAAACTAACCCCATAAGAATTTTACCAACATTCACCAGGAGGTGGAACCAAAAAAACATAATGCTGGGAAAATAAAACATTTTCATTTTTTTATGGTCAATAAATATTTTCTACCTTGTAATTTTGTAAAAGATTTTTTTCTTTGAAAAGCATGCCTAAATCAAATGTATTTGATTTATGCAATGGTGAAAAAATTGGCAAAATAAATGAAAAACTGCTGAAGAACCATGTTCGGTATTCGGCCAAGTGTTTATTATTATTTTCGGTTTCGGTTTCGGCCACAAATTTTCATTTCGGTGCATCACTAGAAGCAAGCAGTGGGTGGGTGGGTTGAACCTGAAGTTTAAATAAACTGAAAAATTCTGGTGTTTGAGTTTGCAGATGCAGTTGCGTGGACTTTACACTGCTGCTGGTTTAACAGCGGCTGTAACCTCTAGATTAAACCATTTATTATAAACCCCACCCATCCAATATGTTTTTGACGTTTAACTCTAACCGGTTTTGACTACCCTCTTTACTCCATATAAGATATCACTGTTGAATTAACTGTATCTCTGTAAGGAAAGAAATAAGGAAAACACAATTACTTTACAATTCCTGAGCCATGTCCAACTGAAATGTTACGTGCTTTGGACCAACATAGCTATTAAATACTTGTGAGTTTGTAATACGACATCTCGTGATCAAGATATAAATGGTGTCAATACAATCCTACATGAATGTTATAGGAAAACATGCAACTTTTCTTTGACGTGAAACTTCTAAGTTAATCTAAGTTATTTTTTGTGTGAAAAGAACTTTTACTCTAATAATCTGCTGTTTTTAAATGACAGGAAAGGGATATCTCTATAGAAATGATTTTAATGTTTATCTTCATTCTTGATCCATCATGAACTGTGTTTTTCACTTTATCTTAAATGACTGGAAAGGGAAATCATAGCAGATGATTTGACTGCAATTTCTTTTTAAAAATGTAAATAATATAATAGCCAAAAAATACAATGTTTTTTAAGCTAATTGAAATAACTACCTTCTGGGAGGAATGAAAAAAACATAAAAAAAAGATCATCATGCACTGTGTTTAAGTGTCCACTTTACAGTCCAATGCCTGTCGTGTAAAAATACCTTCAGTGGGTTTTACGAGGCACCTACAAGGCCGCTGTTTAGCCAAAGTGAAGACAATTATCGGACACATGATCTGTGGATATTTATAAAGCCGGGGCCTCGGCTTAATTTATTCACACAGATCCATTACTGGGTGGCCGGTCTTCCAGCCGGTCGGGCAGCCTGCCAGCCAGCAAGTCCATTTCCACCTTCAGTAACATCAGTGATTGGGCAGGAAGGCAGAGCAGGGATGGCGTCAGTGGAGAGTTTTTAGAATGAGATAGGATTCCTGAAAGCATCTATTTTCATTCGTGGTTGCTTGGCCTTTAGTGAGGCCTGGGATGCATGGTGAAAAGAGCAAGGGGCTGATGGATCACTTCTGCCTTTGTTCATGGCAAGGTTGAGGGCAGGGACATTAACACAGCTGTGAAGGATGGGAGGGTCTAAATCTAGGGGACCTTGAATGCATACAGGAAGCGGTTGCGTTAGATAACTTGGTGTCCTTAACTCATGGTGAAGTTTAAACCTTAGACACTTGCATAACGTAACTCAAGTATGCACTAGCATGTTTACTTTTCTATTCCCTTCACTATAAAAGCCTCTCCACATTTTCTGCTACTTTTTGTCTGGTATTAAGACACATTGTTTTATATGAAAGGAGCTGACTGCGGTGACTATAGCTTGAAACATTGCAGTTTTAGTCAACTTCATGACTCTGGCCATTAGGCCTGGGCGATATATCGAGATTTTAATATATATATATCGATATATTTTCAAACTCGATATGGTACGAGATCGTTTATATCGTTTATATCGATTTAAAAAAAAAAATAAAAAAAAAATAAATATTTTTTTTTTTATGATTTTGATATAGCTTATTTTGTGACAAATTGACTTGAATGTTTTATTTGAAATTTGCACAAATGTTTTGTTATTTGCACAACTGTCAACCTCAGTGGAAAAGTCTGCCTGTTACTGTCTACATTGTATTAATTGCACAGTGTATTTTAATGTAATTGTTATGCAGGAAAGGGATATTTGTTTTATTTTATTCAAGAAGCATTTTTATTCTATATATGCAGGCAGTTTATTTTTATTTCATTTGTTTTATACATTTTGATATTGTGCAGACCTCTGTTAATAAAGGTACCTGTGTGACATTTGGCACGAGGCATTTTATTAAAACCTTTTTTAAGGGTTAAGGGTTTGCCTCAGAAAAAAATGAAGCTAACAGAGATGCTATGCTATAATGCTTTGGGGGAAACCCCAATTATGGCACAGAAAAAATATCGATATAAATCGATCGCCATTCAGCTAGAAAATATCAAGATATGACTTTTGGTCCATATCGCCCAGCCCTAGTGGCCATCCACTGGGTTTTCCTTCAGAACTAACTGTTATATCTGAGTTGTCATGAAAATTGTTTCAGACATTCCTGAAGTATAAATTCTGGAAAATTTGAGTAAATTTGGCCTTTATGTTCAGTGTATCATGCTGCTCAGAACAGCTTTTAAAAAACCTGAGCCTTAAATTGCACTGTATGTTGGACTTAATTTGACTAAAGTATCTGAATTGAGAGTTTATTTTTTGCTTTTCATTGACTTTTTCTGTTCTGATTAAGTAGCTATACTTTTTTTCCCTGACCTGTCCTTGTTGCTCTGCAGGTTCTACTGGGACTTGATTATGCTCATCATGATGATGGGGAATCTAATCATCATTCCTGTGGGAATAACCTTCTTCTCAGAGCAAACTACCACCACCTGGCTAGTCTTCAACGTGGCTTCAGACACCATCTTCCTGGTGGACCTGGTAATGAACTTCAGGACGGGGATTGTCAACGAGGAGAGCTCAGAGATCATCCTCGATCCCAAGGTCATCAAGATGAATTACCTGAAGAGCTGGTTTGTCGTGGACTTCCTCTCCTCCATCCCAGTGGATTATATCTTTTTAATAGTGGAGAAAGGCTTTGACTCTGAAGTCTATAAAACAGCCCGTGCTCTGCGAATCGTCCGCTTCACCAAGATCCTCAGTCTTCTGCGTCTGTTGAGATTGTCCCGGCTCATCAGATACATCCACCAGTGGGAGGAGGTGTGTATATGCTTTCCTGCACATTAACAGAATTTTTTTTTTTTTAAAGTTTCAGTAAATATTTTTTAATACATCGTCTTTATATGCTGTATCTTACTCAGAACACAATATAAAATAATTAAAGAATATCATATTTAAGCTGATTAAATCACAAGTACTCCAGTGCATTTGTATGCTGACTGAACCTGATTCGTAATATTTTAATTGAGGTTGCTCTTGTGGGTTTGGTGTGAATATCACAAGGTTAAATCCCTCCGGAGAAAAACCAGAAGCGATAAATTAGTATCCACAACTGAGTCATTGCACTTCCTGACTCAGACTATTTATCCAGGCTGCTGTGCTCTCCTTCTCCTGGTAAGGATTTCATTATGTTGACTGAATGATTGTTCCGCTCTATAAAATAACTGAAGCATTTCAGTCAGTACGTTTAAGATATTATAACCTCAGCGCTCACATCATTGTCTGGTTTGAAGTGTAGTTCACTTAAAATGTGAATAGGTGAACAAAATGCCACTGTTTTTAATTAGTTTTTCTGAAAGATCCTTTCACGCTCCCTTGCAGTTATCCGTGCTCTTTTTGACACTGACTAAAGCCATACTATTATGTCTGAGTACACAAAGTGCTTTTTTTAAAGTATGTTTTTAACAACACAAATGCAAAACTTGTGCACGTTAGCTGGGAATTTTTTGTAGAGTATCCCAATTTGTTGGGAAACTATGGGTTTGTGGAATGAAACCAGTTCAGTTCCCAGTCCCTAGAAGAGTTTGAAATATAATGGTATAGTTTTAGCCTGTCCTTGTTGCCAAAAGTGGCATTTGAAAAACAAAAGCATTAATCTTTATCTTTATTTGTCAGTAGGGCTGTTCGATTAATCGATTTTAAATCGTAATCGCGATTATGTAATTAGAACAATGTTAAAACGTGAAAATCGTAAAATCGATTTTTCACTTTTTTTTTTTTTTTTTAACTTTGTCTGCACACATATTAATGATTGATGGAAATACCTCTCAATACCTGCGACAAGTGCCCCATGGGAGAGGCTCTTTAGTGTAGGAGGGGGCGTTGTAACCATGGTGATATACTAACATGCCACCGGGTAGTCCCGCTCGTGTTCCAGCAACAAACTTGCAAATGTGAATAGCAAATGTAATGACTGACATTACACACCTCTACCTCCTTCATGGGTTGATTATTATTTAGCATGCAAAGACCCAGTTTAGTTTAATTAGAAAATGTCTTGTTTTATTTAATTGGAAATATAACTTACTGTATGTTTGCAAGTGCTGATTTGCTGATTTTGTTTTCAGAGATAAAACTTTATATTTTATTATATTTTTTAAAACTTTTTTTCAACTTATTTAACAGAGTTTTGCACTTTATTCATTCATTTTTGGTTTAATAAGAGCAAAGTTTGCACTTAAAGCCCAATGGGGCAAATGTTCAATAAAAAAACAGCATATTTGAAATCATTTCTTTGCCTTTTGTCAATTCACAAAATAATCGTAATCGTAATCGAAAATCGGATTTTGAGAGAAAAAAATCGAGATTTTATTTTTGGGCAAAATCGAACAGCCCTATTTGTCAGTACACTGTACATCTCAGGAAACACAGTAAAATTAGTCGTCTGCTTTTAACCCATCACGAGTTGGACTTAGGAGCGCGGGCTGCCATTAGCTATGCTTCGTAACATTAAACAGATTTTAAAGCTTTGTCAAAGTGCTGTGTTTAGTTTATGATGCATACACAGGAGCAATTCATCCCAAATCATATATTGAAAAAGAGAACGATGTATATAGTTGTTGCTTAATTCTGTTGGTGTGTTGGAGGAGCTGCTAGCAATACGAGGAGGAGACAGTTTATAGATGAGGTCAGAAACACAAATATTTGGAGCTGTAAGGTTAATGAAAGTCTGCAGAGAGCATCCACATGGGCAGTGCAGTGTATGACGATGTTTCATAACGCTTGGACACAACAGCAGAGCTACTCTCAGTTCATCTCAGTCCCGTCATTCCTCACTGCGTCTTTCGACCCTTTTGGTTGCCCTCTTTTCTTCCCCTTCCCCTTCTGAAAATATCTCACCTTCATGGTATGGCAGTCTTAAAAAACAGGTTTTCAGGGATATAGATTGAAAATCCTTTTGTAACCATAGACAGATTGATGATAAATGTTATGAATGATAAAACAATGGCCATTCAGACACCTCCACAGGAGACATGAGGGGAAAGAAAAGGCCCACGGTGAAAAAATAAATGAATAAAAGCTGTCTTAACATGTTAGGTGTAGGAAGTAGGATTAGAGCTTTAATGGAGGGACAAATGTGGTTTCAGCCATCATAATGGGCTTTAAACAGTGAACCGACATTACGTAAGCTCAGGCCTGGACTAGTTATTTGAGCGGTCATTTTCTACGATAAGTCATTCTCCAGCTTGTATGTGCATTTACAGTTCCTTCATCTGTCGTGTGCCGACTGCCTCCTTCCTCACTTTGTCACACTCCTCTCCTCCATCTGTGAAGCAACAAAGACATCACAGGCTGCACGGTCAGAACCGGCAGAGTCAATATATTTTAACTTTAGTTTTTTCATATATTTTGTCGGACAAATCAAAGACTTGTGATGGATAACAGGAGCTTATAAATGGTTGTCTTGTTTTGTTTGTTTTTCTCTTACACTGCAAATGCAGAATTTTCTTGTTAAGTATATCAATTATTTAGTTGTATGTCAAAATTAGTCCAAATAAGTGCTCATCTTTTTCTTTTTTGTAGCTGCTCAGAGTACATGCTGGGCCAGGGTACAGTGTTAGAGTGTTATAGTGGGATATTTATGTGGCAAATGTTACTTTGATTAAAAGTCTACGTTTTTGACAACTGCTCCTAGTTGCGTTACCGGTTCACATTCACACTCCACCTGATTTGCTGTCCATGTTTTAGGAGCTGCTGTTTATGCTCGGTTCTCCGTGTGTTTGTTCAATCATTCATTTGCGTATTTGTCCTCGTATAATTACTGCCATGTGCAGAGCTTTGGGAAACTATAGCACACAGTTTGAAGGTCATGCAGAGCTGTAAATATGGTGGGTGCTCAAACACGACATTTCAAACAAGCACCAACCAAATGGAAGCTGGTGCGCTGTTTACACATGTCTTTTCTGATATTCCTGCGAGTGTGCAAGCAGAATAAATTTGGTTCAGTTGAGTATCAAAAAGGTTTTACTTTAAATATCCAAAATATTTTAAATTCAGTCTGACAAAGTTACAGAACAACGACATTCATCTCACTCTTAGTGAGATAAGTCACAATTTTTTATTTTTACTTAAAACTTTATCTACAGTTAATGTATTGCACCCTTTCTGAAAAAAATATTGGTTCATTTAATAGAGACACTTAAAAATTTTCAAAATATTCATCCAAGTCTGCATGATAGCAAGATACCAGTACTGCCAGTTAGGGATGGGCGGTACGGACTAAAAAATGTATCACAATAATTTCTGGCATTTATCCCGATAACGATGAAAATGACGATAAAAAAAATATCAATTCAACTCCACCTTTGTAACTATAAATCTATCACCACATTCAGTCTTTGGAACCCCCAAAACACTGCTCTAAAAGATACTAAATGCTGCTAAACTACACCAATTATTACACCACTCTGGTGGAGACCTCAGCAGCAGCTGTTATATATAATCGTATGTTATATATAATAATATATAATATATAATGTAAAATATATAATAAATTACTTGTATTGCCATCCTTTGCACTCACTGTTTTTTTGCAGACTCTGCATATAATAGATGATGTTTGCTCCTCGTCACTCTTTTTAAATCCAAACCAGTTCCAGATAACGGAGCTGGAGCCTCGTTTAACAATGAGCTCCTCGCTCTCAGATCTGCCTTCCACCATGTTTGTTAAGGCTGATTTATGGTTCTGCGTTAAATCCATGCAGAGCCTACGGCGTAGGTTACGCAGCGACACGCAGTGTACTGTATGTTGCGCGTCGATTTAACGCAGAACCATAAATCAGCTTTACACAAAAACGTCATTAACGGGAATTTATCATTTTGACAGCGAGATGACAAATTCTTACCGTGGGGAATTTTTTGACGGTATATCGTGAACGGTAAAATATCGCCCATTCCTACTGCCAGTATAACACAAGGAAAGAAATACCCAACCAGAGAACCGTTTATAATGGCTGAGCATTTAGTGATTCATTTAGTGAGAGTTTAAAGAGAGCAAGATAAAGTTTTAAGTGACAGTTAGGGTTAGGGTTAGCTAATGTGTTTTGGTTAGGGTTAACTAACCCTAACCCTAACCCTAACCCTAAATTAGTTAAGTTTGAATTTGCACTTATAGGGAGTATATTCCACTGGATGTCTGGAGTCACGTTTGTTGAGAGACTGAATGGCTGTGGGGAAAAGCAGGCAGCAGTTCAACGAGGTGATGGCCGGGGTGAGAGGAGTCTTTTATGATACGAACAGTTCTGTTCTTTCTGAAGTCCAGGATCAATTCTTTTGTCTTCTTTGTGTTGAGTGACAAGTTGTTTGATGAGCACCACAGTGTCAGTTTGCAGATTTAGTCTCTGTAGGCCGACTTATCTCCTCCTGAGATGAGACCGACCACTGTGGTGTCGTCTGCAAATTTAATAATACAGTGGGTGGGATGGGAGGGTGAGCAGTCGTATGTGTATAAAGAATATAATAAGTGGCTTAACACACAGCCCTGTGAGGAGCCAGTGCTGAGTGTGATGGATGGGAAGAGGTGGGGGCCCAGCCTGACAGACTGGGGAGGGCTGGTGAGAAAGTCCATAATCCAAGAGCAGAGGTGGGGGGGTGAGACCAAGGTGGAGCGGCTTTCTGATGAGTATGTCCGGGATGATTATGTTGAAGGCGGAGCTATAATCAACAAAAAGCAACCGTACCGTGCTCTGTGGATCGGTTTTCCCGTTCATACAAGGCTTTGAGGAGGGTATGAACCTTCTTTGACATCCAGGGCTTTTGGTTGTGGTCAGAGCTGGGTAGAGTAGCCAAAAATTGTACTCAAGTAAAAGTACTGTTACTTCAGAATAATATGACTCAAGTAGAAGTAAAGAGTAGTCATCCAAATAATTACTTGAGTAAAAGTAAAAAAGTACTTGGTGAAAAAACTACTCAAGTACTGAGTAACTGTTGAGTAACGTCTGATTTATTTTTTTAACACAACCATTCAAACAGACAAAAGTACAAAATAATCATCTTCAGGCAAATTAAATCAATAAAATTAATTAAAATTGATAAAAAATAGCTTAAATTAAAATAATAATTAAATTCAAGTACTTTAATAAATAATAAAATAAATAAAATAATAACAGAATAAAAAAATAAATTAAGCACAAGTAGCACAAAATTTCAAGCCTTTGTACTTTTCTTTTTTAACCAGGCAGAACTAGAACAAACATGAACTCATAGAAACTCTGTGTGTTTTTGAGTCTGTGTAAATGTGACAAAACATGCAAAAACAAAATTTTTTCCCAAAGAATCACTCAGTGATGTCATGAGATTGACGCGTACGTGGATAAAAGGGATAAAAGAAAAGTAACAGCTCAACGTAGCCTAATGTAGCGGAGTAAGAGTAACAGTTTCTCCTTCACAGATCTACTCAAGTAAAAGTAAAAAGTATAGTGATTTAAAACTACTCCTAAAAGTACAACATTTCCCAAAACTTACTCAAGTAAATGTAACGGAGTAAATGTAACTCGTTACTACCCAACTCTGGTTGTGGTAAACCCGGATGCGTTTTGTTCAGGTGGCAGTGTCAATGCAGAAGGAGATGTAGGACAGAACAGTTTGTGTGTATACTACCAGGTCCTGGTTATTGAAAACATTCCAGTCCGTCTGTTCCAATGACCTTAGAGTTATAATACCGTTTTTTAGTCTCTTTGTCTAATGCCATTACCTGTGGATACAAGTGAGCGCTGGAAACGTCCTAATGATTTTTGTTGCCATGAATAGATCCGTCTGTGAAGAGTCTCAGCAGTAGATTAATACACTGGCCTGTTCAGTGCTGATTTTGGTTCATTGTATTTAATAAAAAATGCAAAAGCAGACTAAGGGGATAACATTTTTAACTGCTGTAGAAAATCCCCAGAGCTCCCAGTGCCACATCTGGCTCATTACTGCCACCAGGATCTCCCTCCAGAGTCCGGCTCAGCCTGCAGGGCTCAGGTTGGGCTTGTGGCAGGATACCAGCCCAATGGTTGGCGGGGGGGTTGGGGAGGGAGGTTGGTGGGGATGGGATGGTGTACAGCTGACAGCAGCAGAAACTACTGTTTCTACAGTATATGACATATAAAGGGACATTTTCAGCTGGTCAATTCAGTGTTTGTTGCACTTTTAAAGCCGTTTGATCACATTAAAGCCTTTTGATCACATTAAAGTCACCAGTGAGTGCTGGTAGGGCTTATGTTATGTCATTTATGTCTAAATGGGAGTGGGGGGTGGCTGCTGGGCTGCTGGGCTGTGCCTCCAGGGGGAGATGGCAGTGGTGAGAGAATGGTTGTCCATGTCTTTGTCAGTAAGTGTATGTTAGTGTATCTGTGTGAATGGGTGTCCGTTGTCTAGCCTGGGTTTGGGACTCTTTGCTGTTGAGCTTATCTGGGTGGCTCCTTGTTGGGGGGTTCGGCTGCTCCGTTCCTGTCTCCGCTTCCCCCCGCTGCCCTTGCAGCTGGGCGCACCTTTGGCTGTGGGGTTCCCGCTTTCATCGGGGTGGGTGCCGGCCTGCTGGCGTCAGCTGTCGGGGGGGTTGGTCCTGTCTTTTTCGGGTGGGCTGGCCTTTTCGGCCTTAGGGCATGGGCCTCTTAGCCGCGCGATCGGCCTATGCAGGGCAGATGGTGCTCGGCTGGTTCCTGGTCCGTCACCGGGGTTTCCTTGCTGCCTCTTCCCGTAGTCATAGGGGCTCTGTCCTGTGTCCCGTGCTGGGACGGGGCGGGGCGGGGCTTGCTGACAAGGGGATTTCCTCCCACCCTCTTCTGGTCCTCCGTATGGCTACTGATGGCCTGGGTTCGGGTTTCTTCCTTGTGGGCTTCTGGTGTCTCGGGTGGCGTGGTTGTGCCCTCCCTCCTCCACTCTTGTTGCAGTTCAGGTAAAGCCTTGTTTTCACTTTGCACACGCACGTTTACACAGATATACACACCTGCTCACTCACCTACATGCTCATCCCACACTTTTGGGGACAGATAATGGCAGTAGCCTAGTTCTGATTTAGTTTTAGAGACCTGGAATGGAGGCTGTTTGCGTCTCTGCCTGTTTCCATTTTTGTTTTTTTGTTTTTCCTCTCTTGCAGTTTCCAAAGGTTTGTGTGCCCGATGTTTGTTTTTCTTGTGTTTCTTGAAATGTGAAGTCCCTACTGTCGGCAAAAAATATTCAAAGTAACTTTTGGACTCCAATCCCGTTTAGGGATGGGTACCTTTTAAAAATTTTCACTTCGATACCAGTTCCTGAACGGTACTTTTTTATGCCAATTTTAAGAAATAACTACTACATACTAATGTTGACTTATTTTTCAGCTTTGGTAATTTGACTGTAAGAAGTTTCAAACAAATAAATAATTTTAGTGCAAACAAACGGTTGCAAACCAACATAAATAAAATAATATTAGAGAACTGTAATGTAAAAAAACAATTTTTTTTTCAGCTCTAGTGGCCTTTATTCAAGGTGTAGATAGGAAGGGGGTAGAGCGAGAGAATGAAGACGACATGCAGCAAAGGGCCACAGGCCGGGACTCGAATATGTAGCCACTGCAGGAGGACTGTAGCCTCAGCATATGGGCTGCTTGTTTTTAACCACTGTGCCACCCAGTGGCCCGTAAAAATGTTTTAAAAAAATAACAAAAAACTTTTTCGCATAAAATAACTGCATGTTCAGAGGAAGATTGTTTGAGTTCGGTCTTCTTGGATTTAAATGCGGAACAACAGCTCGTAAATTGATCCTGTGCACCTAAGGTGTTTCCATCCTTAGAAATTACGCTTTTCTTGCAAATATTACATTGCCCACTAGTGACATCAATGGCCTCAACAACAACACAACTCACATGTAAACCCTGTCTTTGGAAGTAAGTAACTAACGCATGTGTCACAGCCAATCACAGGCAGGTCGGTGCCATAAAATAATTGAAGTTCGGTACACAGCCCTAGTTTGATGGAACCATGCAACATTAACAATGACATGAGCTCACAGAGATACAGTAGACATAAAGGCAAGCGCCGCCGCCTAGAGACAACTTCTGTTGATGCTATATAAATAATTGAATTGAAATTGAAAAATGCGACAAAGGGACTAAAAAAAAGTAATGGATGAATACCAAATGAAAGTGTGATAACGACCAGGAGACCAAATAGATAAATTGTGGACACGGTTTTAAAAGTGACTCAACCTCCACACCTTTATGAGGCACCACTGAGCTAAAAGTTGTTCCTTTGTTTCTTGTGTTGACAAAAACTTGAAAAGCTGTTAAAAACATGTTTAGGCTGAAGCCAGGCCATTGCTATACAGTAGATATGATTGAGAATGATTGTAATTTGAAAGTTTATTTTATTATTAGGGCTCGATCACTGACAGTGCGAAGGCCCTATTGTATCTGTAGGATTTTTTTGTTTTTTTCCCCCGACGAAATTAGGGCCTTTTTGCTCCCCTAAATGTGCCCCAAAAGTCACCAAATGAAGCCAGGTCTGGCGAAAAATTTGATATTTAATGGTTTGCATTAATGGGCGTGGCTTTATGGCTCAACAGCGCCTCCTAGAAAACTTTGTGCCTCAAGCCCCACAATACGGTTTGACGTACATGCACGAAAATCGGTACACACCTGTATCATGTCGCAACTTAAAGAAAAGTGTCTTGGCGGCATGGCCGAAACCGAACAGGAAGTTGGCCATTTTGAATTAATCGTGCAATTTATGCCGTTTCTTCGGGCGTTTCTTTGCCCGAACCGTAACGTGTGTTATACATCAATATGTGCATTTCGATCCTGCGACGATGCGCACCCCCCCTTCATCTGATTGGGCAATATTTGATAGTCCCTATTTTCTGCCATAACTTTTGAATGGTTTAACATAGAGAGTCGTGGGTGGTGTCATCGGACTCGGTTTTGAGTCCTTGACCATAATTGGTGCAAATTAGCCCCGCCACTTCTTCTGATTGGTCGATATTTGATAGTTCCTATTTTCTGCCATATTTTTTTAATGGTTTGACATAAAGAGTCATGGGTGGTGTCATCGGACTTAGTTTTGAGTCCTTGACCTTTATTGGTGAAAATTGCACTCACGAGGGCCAGTTCATCGCTGCTTGCAGCTTTAATTATTATGAATTATTACTCCTCTCAAATGGTCATCTTAAAAGTAAAGAGCGACTAAAGCTGTGAAGTAAATGTAGTAGAGTAACTCTACAAAGTGTCATAAGATGAAAAAAGACAAAAAAAGTTACATATTCATCAAAATGGTGCGCAGAACATGTCACATAACAAAATGTATCATTAGGTACCCCTAAATATTCAGTTTTCTATAGATTATTTACTTGAATGTTTTTAAAATAAATAACAGGAAATTAACAATTCATCAGTCGAAGGGGGTATCTTCAAGTCTACACACCTGTCTCATCAAAAACAGTCTATATATATATATATATATATATATATATATATATATATATATATATATATATATATATATATATATATATATATAACATATTTAAATTGTGTAAATTAGTCAACTTAATTTAATAGTTATATGTGAAATTGAACATTTTGTCCTTTAAGAGAAGAAGTAAAATGAAGTTAGGCTCATGAAAGTGAAATGAGGCATCATGACGAAGCCTTCGGCTCCGTAGCAACAGATAGTTTGGTGCCACAGCAGATTAGAGGGCTTTGAAGTGTCCTGTGGCTTCCATTCACCTGTCTCTGAAAAGGCAATGCCAAGAGCTGGGAGCAGCGAGGCCACCGCCCCAGAGTCCTGCAGAGACACAGGTGCATAATCACACACATAGATGCACACACGCACGCACACACACAAACACACACACCCACACACAGAGAGAAGTTACATTGAGTCATGACACGCTAAATCATGTGTTAGGCTGCAAGCGAGAGCAGAAAGAGGAGATAGGAAGACAGAAAGGCCTTTTTTTCTTCTTCTGTGATCACAGTTTAGTTTGTGCTCATTGAAGCAAGCTGTTTGTATCTCAGAACATTTGCTCCATTGCATTAATTAATCCGTGAATTTGATGCTACCTTTAACACATTAACGTAAATGCACAGTCCATTTATCTCTTTTGTCTTGTTACTGTGATAATCATGGATACAGTGATGATTGTTGGAAGCAGCTTGCTCTGTCTAAATCAGCTCTGCTAACAGCGGGTTCAAAGGTTGTGTCAGATGTCTGCTCCGACTAAACTGACGAGCACTCGCAGTGCTCAGTAATCCTACACACTCAAAACCGGAAGTACTTGTACTTCGTTCCAACTGCCTGATCAGTGTACCGGCACTTCAGGGGTAAAGCTGCTCACATCAGAGCCCTTGAATCAGAGATGGGTTTCACCCGTTTGCAGAAACAAATTTGATCCGTGTGTTGTAGACATGCCCCACTCCTGGTGAGTTCACATTGCCTGTAAAGACATGCTGATGCTGCACGTTATTCATCCTCACCTTTAACAAGACCGCGTTGATGTAATTACCACAGTCTCTCAAATGGCATTTAGCTGTACGACAAACAGAAGGACTCTCCTCTGTGAAGATGCTGTCGGAGCAAAGCTGTTGGCTAATGACTGTGAACAACTGTTTCCTGTTATGTGTTGTGAATCCGTTTGGTGAGATGTGATGCGAGAGGCTGAGGATTGTCCCCATGCGTTGATGCGTGCATTTGGGCATATCATATCTTGGGGCTCAGATGATGCATAAATAGCACAACTCAACTTTTTCAAGACATCTCAAAAGAAAACAGTGATACAATAAAGCATAACAAAGCACAATTACATAAGGCTGCACAGCTCAATTGTTGTATTTAATGTCCCACCAACAAGAACAGAACCCACAGGAATTCAGTTTCGCTTAAGGATATGTAGCGGATACTGAGGGACAACAAAACGTTTGCCTTAAGACATCTTTGGTATTTATCAGACGGCATGGAAGCAGACTGTGTGTCATAAGTAAAGTAACAGAGAAGATGTAAGTCTGAGTCACCTGTCCGTGCTTTGATGCATCTCCTCTTTGTCAAGTGACTGTTTTTCGTTCAAATTACCTCTATGTCATAGCAAAATATGTTGACGTTTTGAAATATTTCAACTGAATTTTATAACTATAATTCTGTCATACTATGGCTTCATGGGTTAAAGTGGTGGTCTTCATTCCATCTAAAAAATGCAGGACAGCAGCTCTCGGGAACCACTGGGTAAAAGTGACCTTTAGATTTTGCAGGTGCATGTGAATTGTGTTCAAACTATGCCTCCACATTTCATGTAAACTTAGTGAGCCTGGTCTCACCTTTGAACCTGAAAAGGCTTGCAGTGAAAATCCAGATGGAGATGAATTATGCATTTTCTTTCTTAGTACCCAGCAAACATTTCAAACTGATGCAACACATTTCTTTTTCCCACAACATTCAGTCTTTTTCCAATGGGATGGTACTCAGTGCAAGTGGAAAAATTAAAAAAAATGTCTTTTTTATTTTTTATTTTTTTAACACACATGGAGGCGCACGTCGAGCACTGGAAATCTGAAAAAAAAAAAAAAAAACAGAACCGACACGAAACAGGCACGGAACCAGCAGAAACACGAGCAGCAACCATCCCAGGTCTCGAGATCCAATCACAACTAAGCTAAGCTACCGCAATTAACTAAACCCCAAAAAATACAGAGCCAGCATGCAGGTGAACGAGCCGATGTTTATGTCTATGTGTGTGTGTATGTATATGTGCGTGCGTGCGTGCGTGCGTGCGTGCGTGCGTGCGTGCGTGCGTGCGTGCGTGCGTGCGTGCGTGCGTGCGTGCGTGCGTGCGTGCGTGCGTGCGTGCGTGCGTGTGTAATAATCCTATCAAAGCTCCACCTGAAGTGTATCTATAGTGGGGGAAGGGGGGGGGCAACCCTGCCACCCGCGAGACCAGAGGCCGACGAGGAAGAACCCGGAACCCAGGCCACCAGCAACCCCACAGAGGGCGAGAAGAGGGCGGGAGGAAACCCACCGCCAGCGAGGCCCGCCCCCCCCAGCGGCAGCCGAGGAGACCCGTGGGCAGGGCCCCACGACTACGGGAAGAATTAGATGTCTAACATTTGGCAGATGGGAGATTAAGCCAACCCAGGATGTTTTACGTACCAACAAAGGACTTCTTAATGCCCAAACCTGAATAAATAGTGGTTTATAGTATAAGTAATTCACAAGAAAAAGGCTGAAGTTTGAAACTAAATAAATATAAAAACTGACTGGGTATGGTTGTGAGACAAACTTATATGACTTATGGAGCGTGCATGTTTCTCCAACACATTTTACAGCCTCTAATTATGGATATTTGTCGAGTAAATACTTAAAAACCAAATGTATTTATATTTATATTTATTTATGCTTATGCGCATGCAAAATGAGCAAGTTTCGCCCGAGAACTTGCGTCAGTAGCGGCAGGCATTTTGTCACAGCTGTCTTGACATTCTGCCTTGAGACACTGTTGGGTCGAATGTTGAAAAGCAACTAATTAACTTCTCTACCATGAACATAAATCTAGTGTGAAATATTAGAGCAGCTTAAAACAAACAAATTAAGCTAGGATTCGAGCTGCCCTCACAACGTACAAGTGTTGATCGTGACTTACAACTGCATCTTTAAATAAAAGACCACTAAAGCTGTTTCTGCCGCTAAGCCTTCAGCGGCGAAGCTGTAAAAGACCACTGTTCCGTCTCCTTTACGTTTGCATTTTATATCAGTGATCAGGCTGCGCACTGGTGCTTCTGTATGCTTTGTTGCATTTGCTTCAGCAACCCCTCCTTTTAGGAAAAGATTAACATCCTCATTGCAGTCTTAACCAGATTTGACTTTCTGACCAAAAGCTTATGAATTCTTAATTTTACATCCAGATCATTGAGCTTACTTCAAATGGATAGATGTTCCGATAAACAAGTTTAAAACCTTGGTGGTCCACGGTGGAGTGGGTTTGGGAACCCCACCCTCTTCATATAATGAGCCTGCAGAGCCTGCAGAGCATGGCCGAGCAGATCGCTGAAGGCAAGCCAGACGTTTCTCCTCTTGTGTGTCGGAGTTGCAGCCTGCAGGCAGATAAAGAGCTTGGTCACGTGTTGCTGTGTGTGACAAGCTGACTGTCATACAGATGACATTTTGCAAGGGTCGAGCGCCTTCGCTGTTTGAATAACGGCGGTCGTTACTGTCACCAAAAACACATTTCAGAAAACGAGCTTCCTAAATCACTTTTAGATATTTATGTAACTGTAGACCTGGGGTCCGTTTCACAAAGCAGGTTCAACAAACACTGAGTTTAATCCTGAACTCTTAGTTGATCTACTCTGAGATCGTAAACTCTGAGTTTTCGGTTCCAGAACAGCGGATTTGAGGTAATTTACTCAACTCTAAGTAGTTTCACCGGGAGTTAAGCGCGAGCGTGAGGGAAATAAAAAGCCAGCATCAGTAGATCGCTGATACAAGGATTCACCATGGCAACCGGCGACACAAAAGAGCCACATACATTTTCTTTTTTTTCTTTTTAACTTTATTTATCTTTTCAATTTACAAAGTTCCTTTGAGGAAACGTTAGTTTGCATCTGAATATCCACATACTTCACGCCACTGGAGTTAGAAGCGTTAATACGTGCATATGGCGAGTATGAGAGCATATTTTGAAAAAAAAAATGAAATTTTATTGTCAATTAGATCAGGGCCGTCAATTGGGTACGGCAACTGCCACACCTCGGCTTCAGGGGAGAATGTAAATGTTTTTTTTTTAAATACATTTATGGAATTACTCTGTATCTATTTGTATTGATGTATTATATTACTTCATACATATAAAATAACTACAAATGCATATCAGAACAACATGATGGATTTCAGTAGGTATTATCTATCCCAACACTTGTACCCCCCCTCATATGTTGAAATGTCCCAGCGTCCCTGACGACAGTGGTCGATCAATCTCGTTTTTAGTGCGCTCTGCAGATATAATATATGTCCTGCCATTTTCTTTCTTTTTATTTAAATTGATTTATTTTATTATATTTATGTTACTTATGTAATGACTTATGCACTTCATCCACTTTATGTCTCATGCTGTATTTGTTTATTTAATTCCTTGATGCCTGACTGTCCACGGTCAATGTTCTGACTGTAATTGGAACTTTTAAATAAAGTTTTAAATAAAGTTAAAAAAAAGTGCGCTCTGCAGTGTTACTAACTTACAAAAATTAAAATGAAGCAGACAACCACGCAATAAAAAAAAAGAAAGAAGGCAAGTGATGGGTCCAGAAGATATTAACGAGGCTGTTAGCCACTGATGGATTAATTATGCAAGTTCATCTCAAAGTAAGATATAAATCCTCTTATACATCTGTTTAAGGGAAATATTTGACTTTTTTTTACTCTCCCTCTCCTTTTTGCATTTGGACTTTAACTGTTTGAAGTTAAACTGGGATGTCCCTGTGATATTGTTGCACTGACATAGTGAATAAAATACGTTGCGTTTGTCAGATACGCCTTTTCTGCTCTCTAACTCTGCCGCTTGCTGTCCGTGGTGCAGAAAACGGATGTGTATTGCGTAAAGACCCATTGGCTGAATTGACGCCATTGAGGGAGGAGACGGAGAGAAACTCCAGGTTCGCTGAAATAAACCTGGTCCCGACCAGGTTAGGTTCAGAGCGTCTGTTACTACGGTAACTGACCCAGAGCTTAAGTTACCTCTCTTTGTGAAACAGGCTAGAGTTACTCCTCTTTCTCTGGTTTGAGTTACCTCCCTTTGTGAAACGGAAAACTCAGAGTTTCCCTCATTTCAGGGTTAACAGACTCAGAGTTTTCACTAAACCTGCTTTGTGAAACGGGCCCCTGCTTTTTTTCTACTTTAGATATTTACAAACAAGGTTCTCTTTGCAAACTATCTTTCTCTTTTTAGAATTTACTTATAACCATTTCTGCAGCTAGCTTTTCTTTTTTTTTGAGAGCTGACACCGTTCTTTCTTTTAGTGCAACTCTCGGCTGTTAATCCTTTTCAAAAAACAAAGAAAACTCATCACAAACAAACTTGCAGAGTCACCCGCCGTAACCTAATGGACTCTTTCAGCCCAATTATGTCATGCAAGCAAAAAAAAAATGAAGAACATGGGTTTTCCCTTTCATGCCCTCTGTGTTCCTGTCTTTTCTGCTTCAAGACGAGGCTTACAGACGATGAGCATAATGTGCCATGAACTGTCTTCTTGCTCAGCTCACTGAAGGAACCTCACTGTTGCCCTGAAGGGAAGAAAATCCCGGACCTTACTGCCTGAAAGAACAAGTCATTCTTGTTCCCCTGCTGATTTAACTAATTTTCCTTTGCCAAGACCCTCAACGATCCTTCTGTTGCTGCTTGGTCTTGTTAACTGCTGTAGAGAGTGTTAATTGCTTGACCATATGGTTTAGAGTAGAGTCATATCCGTGTTGTCAAGTTGTTTATTGAATTGGAGACTTATATATATCACTACAATACTAATAATTAACTATTATAAAAGTGCTTGCAGAGTACTACAAATGTGGGTCTAAAAGTGAAAGTGAGCAGACTTAACTCTTACTTTTTCAATTGTTTAAAAAGCCAGCTGAAGTGTATCTCAAAAATATCATCAGAAAGAGAATAGGAGGTGTTAAAGGCAGGCTAGAAAGCTGTGAAGTGAGATAAAAATAGGCTGGATGTTTCACTTAATCTAAAAAAAGTCAGTATTTAATTTCTCATAAAACACTTTTACTTTAATTTCCTCTCTAAAAATTTAGTTATTAAGAAGCAGAATTTTTGTTGTGCAGAGTAACTTCAGGCAGATGTCACAGGGAGGGAATGTACATAGAAAGTGGTCTTAGTATAAACCTGGCTTAACTGAATTAAAGGTATTGTGACATAATTTTTAACATGCTTTTAACACTATTAAAAGTCTTGGCCAATATCCCTCAAATGTGTCTAAAAGGGTGTAACAAGAAAAACTTCACTCCAGTACTCCATGCCTGGCTTTTTTTATGACGGTGTTTTTTGCGCAGTGAAAAAACGCGTCCTTTTCCCCCTTTCCCCCCTTTCCTTTTTTTTGGGTGTAATTGATGTCAAGACACCCAACTAAACACAAAAAATCAAGAAAAATTAATTTTTCATGTCACAATCCCTTTAAAGTGTTTTCATGGCAATTTCCATAATGTTTTTAGTTATTATACTTCTGACATTTGTCTTTAGTTAGTTTAAAATGCTACCAACCTGCCATAAAGGTCATAAGCAAATACAAAAAAGCTTTTAATAAATATTGCTGAAAGTTGAAAATCTTATTCAGGATTGATTCACATCAAAAGCAGCTGGTAGAGGTGGTTTGAACATTTCGATAAGGATACCAACCTGACACCTTCTAAAGAAGTATAATATAATTTATGAAAGACACAGTTATTAGAAGGTAAACATGGCTTAATCGGGAAGACTGACCCTAAGTTTAACTTCAGAGGTTTTTCCACATGCCCTCCATTCATTTTTCCGTGGAAATGCACAGTGAGTGGGATTCCCACTCTAATTAGAAAAGCGGTTATGATTAAATCTTTAGTAAAGAGGAGAAGAGTTAAGTTCTCATGACTTTTTTACATACTGGTGACATGACAGGAGAAAAAGAGAACTGAGAAAAACCCCTGGTCCAAAATTTTGAATAAGCCATCATGTAGAAGGAGCTTAGAATTAGATGAAAAGTAATTTTTATGTGTCTAAACTGATGAGCATATTAGAAAAAGGTTTCCCCAGAGAAATAACTCATGTTCTCCTGTGCTCTGTAAGAGAAGGCTTATTGAGGCAACTTTTCACTCAGAATGAGATTATGATGACATTTTATACCTGCAAACCTCCATTGCAACTCAGAACAATTTAAATCCTACCCAATTTTTACCTCAAGGAATATTCAAGTGTTTAAACATTATTCATTTAACTTTGAGTTATCCTTCCCTTATTTGAATTACAATCATCAATTGATACTTTTATTAATCATTAATATTAATTCAAAGATATGCATACCTCACATGTTCTTACTCAGCGATTTTGTAAGCGACGCTTCAATTCGAACATAGATCATTTATCTTGTCATTAATGAGACACAACGTAGTTGATAGCATTTAAAAGTTTACAGATGGCGAGCATGCTGCATTGTTAAATTCTGTTGATCCACTGGTTGCAAAACAAAGACACATTATCATATAAATTGATCTTTGATGCCTGTACCCACAGCTGCTGCTCTGATGTACAGGTCACTTTGTATCACACTGTCACTCTAAGCCAGTGTTGTGTGCTATCCCCCCTGGGCTGGGTGGGACCTCCATTTATTGCTCTGTCTGCCTCACTCTCGTCTTCTCTTTCTGCCAGTCGGCCTCATCCTTCAGCCCTTTGTTTGATGTAAGATATAAAGAGACACGTCTGCGCAGGAAAGTTGCTAAGACAGAAGGCGACTTAGACAGGTGGTGACATCAAGAGGAAAAAAGAAAAAAAAAAGAGAAGAGAGTGGATAGTTTATCTGCACAAGAGGCTCAGTCTTACCCAGTGCAAAATATGGAGGTTAACGTTTCTCAACATCCAATAAAATCGGCATCTGCCTAGTTGCATAATTTTGTTATTGAATTCATGTAATATTTAGCACCACGGTTTTTTATTTTTCCTTGATGTTCATTAACTCCCTCCAGAGTTCTGAGAAAAGACAGCCAGTGGAAACAGCTTTGATCTTCTGTCCATCCCCATGGGATATCCTCCTGTGAAGACACGCTTCCCTCGGCTTGTTGTGCGCAGTACAGCAGGCAGACAGAGGGCAGATAACACACACAGTCTTGGGAGGGGGCTGAAGTGATAAGTGTGGAGATTATTCTTATCTATGGTTATTTTTGTTAGCTGGGCTGTTGTTTGCTGGTTGCTGAGGGGCATGTTGGGGGGTAAGTTTGGGGGTCACAGTAATAGAGGTGATGCTGATACTTATGACAGTTCATTTTTGGTTGAGAGAAGATTAAAGAGGAAAAAAAGGCTTATTCCAAATCCCAGAGTTTTCCATCATGCAGTCTTTTAGAAAAAAAAAAAAAATAACAAAAAACTAAAAAATGTTTGGTTTTGTTGAAATTTTTTGGTTTTTCTAATTTATTTAATCTTGGTTTTCTCCCATTCAATACATTTATAAATCTCTAATTCTGTGTTAAGTCAGTAGGGATTTTGGTTCATTGGTCTGAATTTCTATTTGTTCACTTATGTTTTTATTTTATAACTTTGATTTGGAAAAACTTGCTTCCCCTCCATCCATCCATCCATCCATCCATCCATCCATCCATCCATCCATCCATCCATCCATCCATCCATCCATCCATCCATCCATCCATCCATCCATCCATCCATCCATCCATCCATCCATCCATCCATCCATCCATCCATCCATCCATCCATCCATCCATCCATCCATCCAGTGATTTGCATCCCTTATGGCATATTTGAAGTATTATTAGGGCCCCAGCACTGACAGTGTGAAGTAGGGCTGGGTATATATACGATTTCGATTCTTTAGGTTTCGATTCGATATTGATTTAAATGATTCGTTATCGATTCAGTAAGACCTAGAAATACACAAATACCTTTTGGCAATTTTTCATTATTTTTATTTTCATGCCTATAACACATGGCATGTTAGTTCACATATAAAATGAACTGAGCAATAAAACTTAGCAGCACCATAATGGCTCACCTGTGCATTTGTACTGTAGTACAAAAGTTAAAATAAAAACGACACATGACAGTTCTGTGTCAACATGATCCGCAGGTTTGTCCCGTTGCTGTTGTATTTTAGTTCTGCCTGGCACAACTTAAGCTGCTTTCACATAGAGCGGGGTTTGCAGGGTTTTAGATGTCGTCACAGCGCGGCACGTGAGATTAAAAAAATGTTCAATTCGGGCAGGGAGGCGCGGTCTGCTCTTGTGCCGCGGCAGCACTAGACAATGAATAGGATCGCCGGTGGCGGTCTGTGTTTTGAGCTCTATGTGAAAGGAGCTTTACACACCACCCTACTTTTGTCCGTTTCTCGTGTTCCTTCTTTAAATGGGAATTTAAAAGAGTCCTAAAGTCTGATCTGAAAGATTTTTACGTTTTTTTAATTGTTGTTATGTTGCGTGCAGCCACCGTCCACAAAACGCGAATCATAAGAAAATGTTGCACACAGCGCCCCCCACTGGCCAGGAGGCGAATCGATTCAGAGGCTTTGCTTAATCGATATTGAATCAGGGCGGGTATAATTGCGATGCATCGATTTTTCGATATTTTTACCCACCCCTAGTGGGAAGGCCCTATTGTATTTGTAGGAATAGTTTTTATCCTCTTCTTTTATCCTTTTCTTCCGACAAAATGAGGGCCTTTCTGCCCCCTTAAACGTGCCCCAAAAGTCACCAAATTTTGCACGCAAGCCAACAGCGCCCCCTAGAAAACTTCGTGCCTCAAGCCCCACAATACGGTTTGACGTACATGCACAAAAATCGATACACACCTGTATCATGTCGCAACTTAAAGAAAAGTCTCTTGGCGCCATGGCCGAAACCGAACAGGAAGTCGGCCATTTTCAATTAATTGTGTAATTTTGGCGCAATTTATGCCATTTCTTCGGCCGTTTAGATAGATAAACTTTGATTGGTTTGACATAGAGTCGTGGGTGGTGTCATCGGACTCAGTATTGAGAACTTGACCTTCATTGGCATGAATTAGCCCCGCCCCTTCTTCTGATTGGTCGATATTTGATAGTCCCTATTTTCTGCCATAACCTTTGAATGGTTTGACATAGAGTCGTGGGTGGTGTCATCAGACTCGGTTTTGACTCCTTCACTGTAATTGGGGCAAATTAGCACCGCGCCTTCTTCTGATTGGTCGATATGTGATAGTTCCTATTTTTTGCAATAACTTTTGAATGGTTTGACATAAATACTCGTGGGTGGTGTCATCGGACATGGTTTTGAGTCCTTGACCATAATTGGCGCAAATTAGTCCCACCCCTTCTTCTGATAGGTCGATATTTGATAATTCCTATTTTCTGCCATAACTTTTGAATGGTTTGACATAAAGAGTCATGGGTGGTGTCATCTGACTTAGTTTTGAGTCCTTAACCGTTATTGGTGAAAATTGTACGAGCGAGGGCCCGTTCATCGCTGCTTGCAGCTTTAATTTTATATTTATATCCATAAATTTCCTTTCCTCTTTACTCTCTTTTCCCATCTACACTTCCTGCCTGCATTTTTGAATCACCTGACACCGCGGTATCCTTTATCTTGTGTATATATTATATTAAAGTCCTTCTATTTTGACATCAAGCATCCGCCACTTCCCTATTGAACACTACTTAACAGTGGCTATAGTTAAGACTCTATATTTTTTTCTGAAAACTATCTTCAGTGCTTGACTTGCTGCAGAGTAATATTCTGTCCATCAGCAAATTGAATTATGGACCAATCATTGCCGGCCTGACTGACTAATTCTGCATGAGCCCCATACTGTAACGATCCCCTCATTACGAACACTCATCGCAAACAGCCTGTAATGATGCCTTGTGCAAATGAATTAATTAGTAACTAGCGAAGCATTTACAGCTCTTCCTCTTCACTTCAGTTAATGTTGCAGTGGATGAATTTGGTGAAGGACCCTTTGTCCATCTGTTATGATGACAACAGTTGTCATCTATTGAAATCCAGCTGCTTTTGTGAGTAGGCTCAAACTTGTGCATACCCTCTATAGAGGCATCATTAGAGCAGTAGACTACGAGAACACCGTGGAAATGTATTATCGTGGATGTGTGGCTATAGTACAGACAGGATTAGGTTGCATATCAGCTGTAGTCATGATGCAAGCGCTAGCATACTGTAGGAAGGGATATGTGAGACTGGATTATGTTCTCGTGCTCCCTTGTGACTCATAATACTAGGTAGTTCTTATTGGGCTAAGCGTTTACTGTTGCACCTTCTGGTTGTGTAGAGCTTTGCTGTTTGCACAATGGTACGCATCGTGCTAAGAAGACGAGTGGCTACTGTTAGAACTATCATTAACGGTGCTGGAGCTGCACTGGAAGGATCAATTGCAGCTTTGAATAGGGATGCAGAAGTCTGAAGTCACACTGGGAGTTTTCTCCAGCCCCCCTCAACAAACAGGAAAGGTCCTCACTTCAACACTGCGGTAGGAAGGGTCCATCTTGCTGATGTTTGCATGAGCACAGCAGGTCACCCTGTGCAATCCAGTCAAATCCCTTCTGCTCTCACATGGACACTAATCTTCCATGACTGCCTTCTTAGCACCGCTGTAACTCAGCCTACAAGGCTACATGATTCCATCCTCTTTCACCCACCCATCATCTTTGTGTTGTTCATTTGTATATCTTCTCCTTTTTAGTCTCCATTTTGTTTTGATGCTTTTTGCCCTGTATCTCTCATTTTGTCTTGTCCTTCCAATTAGCCTTCTTTCTTTCATCTTTCCTTTTATGTTGTTTTATGTCCCTCATTTATTTCATTCCCTCTTTTGATGTCAACAACTGTCTCATAGGATTTATGCGCAATAGCAAATATGCTGTGCAAAAACAGCATGCTAGTTGTAAAAGGCATCATTCATAATTACTTGGATTCGGATGTTGGATGTTGAAAAACAGAAAAAAAATATGAACAAAGGTTTACAAAAAAAACTCAATGATTGTAGGATTTTTCAAAATGTTAGAAGCCTTGAGGTCAGAAGTACAAGTAATGAATAATATTATGTGAAAATAGGATACGAGGAATATTTTATGTGACTAGTTCATGTCTACATCCAGTAAAACCAAATAAAAAAGCATTTTAGAGAATTAATTTGCTTCTCAGCTTGTCTTTATTCCTCCTACTTCTGGCAGGTTGCCATCATCGACAGATTGACCAACAGAGAACAGTGATTTAATGCCTCAAAACTGTAAACATAGTTGCATAACTATATAAATAAATAAAACATGGGTCATTTGGGAACATGTTTACTCTAGAAGGATTGAGCATGTTTTTTTTTTTTTTTTTTTCAGAAAAATACATCCGCATATATCATATCTGAGTCATTTTACTCATCGTGCTGACTACCTTAAGTTTACAGACAATGCTTACTGAGGCATTGCCTGTGTTTAGCAAGTTGGATGTAGATGTTTTATTGAAGTTGAGCTGATTGTTGTTGCTTTGCTTTTTTTCCCACCCCTGCTTAGGTTGCAGGTATAAATCAATACAACATCCACGCATACGTACTCAGACTTGTTCCCCTGATGTACTGAACCTTCCCTGCACTGAACAGACTTTCATAAGCCATAAAAGAAATATCCAGACGAACATGCATAAATCATCGAAAAGTGCGTCCGTGTACATTATTCCCTGTATATGTAGAGAACAAAAGAGAGCTGAGCACAATGTCCGAGTACCAGCATATTGACATAGTGATAGAGGAACTCAAAGATCTATAAATAGCATTTCAAAAGAATGTTTTCAGCCATAAACCAAGTGGTCCCGCTACAATCCAGTTATTAAGTCCACAAGACAATCTTGGAAATGTGATCCCTGTGGCTGTTGGAGCTCGTGCTCCAGATGATGCTGCTCCTGCCAATGCGACTCTGAATGGGAGAGCGCTGATTAAGGCAGAGCAGGAGTGTTGAGGTTATCATGCTCACACGACCGAAATAGATGCAGAGCGGGTGAAACGGCGGGCACAGCAGCCAGGCTTGCCGCACAGTGTGATGTGATTAGCAGAAGAACAAGAGAGTAGAGCTGACAGACATAGAAATGATGGGGAACAGAGCAGAGGAATGGTGATATTCCCGCAGGAAAATGCATCTTCTCATGATAAAGACTGAGGGATGCACTTTCTTCTTTAACAAAAGCATTGATTTGTTGGTGAAGGGAAGGAAAGTGGGAAAAACTACTCAGCACATCACAAACAGTTTTAGCATTTACATTTACATTGATTGATTGATGCAACTTTGAAGAACATGCAACCTGAGGCTACTATTATTATTTATAGATTGAATGTGTAATAGGGGTGTAACGGTACACGTATTTGTATCGAACCGTTCAGTATAGCGTGTTCGGTTCGGAACGGAGGCGTACCGAACGAGTTTCCACCCGGACATATTAATTAGAGGACCGCACGTTGTGGAGCAGAGCGCTGCTGCAGCTGCGCTCACACCGAGAAAGTATTAAGATTAAATAAAAAAGCACTAACTAATGAAGAACTAAAGAGCTAAGCATATAATTGTGACAAGTCCAGTGTTTCCCCTACCATTGTTTAGGCCTGGCGGGCCCTGGCCAGGCCTAAAAAAAAAGCCTGAATTATGGTTCGGCGTTAAATCGAAGTAGAGCTACGCCGTAGGGTACGCAGCGACGTGCCCGTACGGCCGCTGGCCGCGTACCCTACGCCGTAGGCTCTGCGTTGGTGTAACGCGGGACCATAATTCAGCCTTAACAATGCGAGTACCGCTGCTGAGAGCGCGGGCATATTATTATACATTATGGGATGTATAGAGTTTGTAGCCAGCCAACTATGGCGCCGGCCAAAAAAAGAAAAAATATTGCGGGCGACAGACAACATTATATAAAGAAATGTTTTTGCCAGGTACGTGTGTTTGTGTTTGCATGTGACGCTGCAGGGAAGCATGAAGGAAAAAACCGCCCGACGACACACCATGCGTCCGCGGGGTCCTAGCGCCGACACACGTAGAGCCAATGTTATTTTGTGTGTGTGTAATAAACAACTAGCACGTTTATATTTTGCATTTTGTTTTCTTACTGTACCGAAAATGAACCGAACCGTGACCTCCAAACCGAGGTACGTACCGAACCAAGATTTTTGTGTACCGTTACACCCCTAATGTGTAACACTACATATACATGTACATATAAAGCTGTCAGTGTTTAGAAACATCTGCACTGATTAAGGGTTGAGAGTCCCAAATACAAGGGCAGAGATAGCTCCATGGGTGGTGGAGAATGAAAAAGCAAAGATCCAGACCGATAAACTGGTGATGGCCAACCAACCAGGCATAGTGGTGGTTGACAAACTCCAGAAGAGAGCAGTGGTGATTGACTCCCAGGCCTCTGGTGGGACCTGAACTTCTGCAAATTCCTTCATGTGCACTTGCTTCACAGTTTTGCTGTTAACACTGACTGTGGTTTCAAAGAGCTTTCTCTAGGATATAGAAGTGTTTTTTCTCTGACAATTAAAGCAATATTAGGTAGTAGCTGTCAGGAGCTATCAACCCTTTAAAACACCACTAATGTTCCTCAAAGTTATACATCCAGTACCAAGAAAACTGCAAGCTCTCGGGATTAATTCTTCTTATGCTTTGCATGGAATATAAGGGAAGTTTACTTATCTTTCGTTTACATTCTTCATGCAATACGGGGTGGTAACTAAGAGTGTTCATGCACCTTTTTGGAAACATTTAGATTTAATTAAACATTTCACTTCTTTTTGTTTTTATTATTTGGAAGAGATATCTTGGAAGAGACAATCTCAAAGTGCTTTCAAGAGAGTTGCAGCGATGCAGCAGGGTTTTGTGGTGTTACATCAAAGCTGGAAGGTTCTCATTCAAATGCCACCGGGGGCCTTTCTGTGTGGAGTTTGCTTGTTTTCCACATGCTTGCAAGGGGGTTTCCCTGTGTCCTCCAACTAATGTCCCAATGACATGTTTGTTAGGCTGATAGATGATTGTAAATTGACCTCAGGAGTGAGTGTGAGTGATTGTGTGGCCTGTGATGGACTGGTGACCTGCACACAGTATGTCTCGGCCTTTGGCCTTTACATAGCTTTAATACATTCCAGCAGACCCCTAAGACCCTGAATAGGACTGAAGCAGGTACGTAAATCGTTGGGCATACTTTAACTTGAATCCATAACCATGTTGCACTCCCTGTAGATAAGAAAAAAAAAAAACTTTTGTTTGCTATAATAGGTAAACACTACCTGTTTTTCCCCTAATAAATATCCCCATTGATCACCAATTAGCTTTAATTGAGTCTCTGGCAATATTTTCCTGACTGAGACCTTTACTGCAAAGAAACATGCTATATTATCACTGGCAACGCTTCTTCTCTTCTCCTTCTGTGCAGTCTAGCCTATTTTAAACTGTGTTATAAACAGATCTGCAAACTGATGAGGTTCCCAGAGCATACAGTATATCGCCTGAAGCTCTGAAGTAATGCCAACTCCATTTATGTCTATTTATTGCTCAACTATACTTACATCAACATGATTACGCACTGTGCACAACAGTCAAATGAATTATAATTACTTTCGGCGAGCTGCTTTTCCTTGAAGGAGTGAATAGGAAATGTATCTGTACTGTATTTAAATGTACAGCTTTATATGCAGCCCTTGCATAAACTGATCAAACAGAGTAGCTTTTTGGATGTGCGGAGAAACACTGATGAACACAACGCAAGGCCTGGTAAATTCTTGTGGATTCTCATTGAGTTACACGTGGTTTCCTTTTAAATAAAGCCAAGTTCATGTGTAATTTTGAGATTAAGCAAAAGTAAGAGAGATCCAAAAGGAGATTTAAAAGATGATGTTAAGCCGGAGAATTCCAGATTTTCCTGGAAGCAGTTTTGTTATCCCTCAATGTAATAGCCAGTGGTGGATTTAATCCCTTCAAATTAGTCCCATGCTAATCCCCACTAACCTCAGACAGAGGTCACTCATGTCCAATTTAAAGACACAATAAAGACCACTTTGTAAATGTGTGTTAAAGGCCCACTGCTTCATAGTAACTAATTCTCATATATGCTCTTCTGTCAGCACATCAGTTTGAAAAAGTTCAGCCTACAGTGCAAACAACCAACTGACTATAGGCAAGTAAACTGTAAAGATTAAGAGGACACGCACGATGGACCCGATACAAGATTATAATTGATGGACGTGGATTCTCCTTACCGCTTATTAAGGTGCCATTAATTTAAGTAGTGTAAATCCTCTTTCTGGGAGCGCATTTGTGTATGTAAACATGTTCATACTTGTAAGGCTGGGAAATGTACATGTCCCTGTATCATACTCTAAGCCCCACCCTGTTGGGTGAAAAGACGCTCAGGTTAAGTCTGATTTAAAGACTGACTTAGGTAGGAGCACTAGGTGATAAAATGGGAAAAAAAATCAGTAAAAAAAGAAATGAGAAACTGCGACCATATCATTTTTGAATTATTATCAGAACCTAACTTTCTATAGTTCATACCTAATTCTAACCATGTAGCCTAACATGCAAACTCCCCACCAAAAGTCTGCTGTCTGCCTTCTCACCGTGAGATGCAGTCGATGCCCTCTTTTTGCATGAACCTTCTTCTGAACGATTTCTGCTGCATGCTGGGACACAGTGGAAGCATCTGTAATGGAAAGGGCGTGTGCTTAGTCAAAAACACCATCATCGTTCTCATGCAGGGTTGTGGACATGTGCTTTGCTTGCAGGTGCTCTTGCCAGCTGCCAGACAGTTTTTACTCTCACCCATGTATCATTTGCATATGATATTTCCCTTGTCCTTTTCACGCACAAATTCAAATTAATGCAAATTTCTCATGAAAGCCTTCCTTTTTGTCATGTGGGTGTTAGTTGAGTACCACATGACACAAGTTCAGATTTGATACCTTCAGCAACCTTCTCAAAGATTAGGTTAAACATGTTATAGATGTTTTTTTATTGTTGGTTTTTATTTGTGACAATGTCAGGAAAAGGCAAATATATTATGGATTATGCAGCACAAGCTTTGTAGGAAGATTGCCAGCTATGCTGTACTGCAGTTTTCTACATGCTTGCGTGTGGGCCATTTCAGCATAGATAAAAAAACTTACCAAAAAAAAAGGAAGCTGTACGCTTCGGTTCCTGCATGCCGATTCAGCACTCCATTGAGAAGCTTTCTGTTGTGTTTAAATGAACAGCAGCATACAATATAATGGCTAAAGCTAAAATAATTACAGTCCATGGTGCAATTTTACAACAGAAGATCTAAAAACCGTAAAAATACGGTTTTCCTTGCCGGGTTCCCTACAGAGAAACTCATCCTGCAAGTTACGCACCAACCTTTTCACATTTCTTGACACTTTTAAATGCCAAGTGCTAATTTTAGCCCTAATCATGTGTTTAAAAAAATACTTGGTTACATTTAGACATTTTAAATAAATAGTAAGGGGATAAATGAAATACATCCATTATGGCTTATGCATTTTGGTACTCATGGTCATGAATCTTCTCCTATCATGTGAATGCTGATCAATAAAGACAGCAGCTTGGATAATTTGTACAATGTCACTATTTCTAAAAATGGATGATGGCACAAATACATGATTTCTGTTTACACTGGGCCAATGATAGAAGTGATACGTGTTTCACAAGGTACTTTAAAATACCTTTATACAGTCCTTATCGAGATATCCAGGAAACAAAGTATTTTTTTACAGACCAACACAAACATGGCCACAGGACATTTCAAACCAGCGAGCTGTTAAAGCAAGCATTGTCTTGGATGAGATTGCTGGCCCCGGTAGGTGCCCACGCTCCCCCGCCGGCTGTCCAGGTCGACGGGGGCTGGCCCTCCGAGCCGGGCCAGGGCCCCACCGCACCTCCAGGAGTGCCCCCGAGTGGAGGGGGAAATGGCACAACATCCTTCCATTCACACTGACGACATAAAACATAGACACCTGGGAATGACTCCACCAACCGCCACGCCTGCCTGCGCACCCCCCGGCCAGGGGAGGTCTGTCCCCCGGAACCCCCCCCCCACCCGGAGTCCCCGCTGAACTTCTGCTTTGTCTGCATCAATCAAACCAGAGAACTGGTGGTTTTACTGCCTTTTGTCTGCTATATGTGAATGAAAAATCCAAATCTCTGTTTTTTTTTCTTAGAAAGGGCTAAAATTCATCCTGTTTTTATGTATGACACCAAAGGTCGTATTGTAGAATTGTCTAACCAGATACCTGCATACTCTTCTTTCACTTCTCTATAAAATGCTATCCTTTGGCTACCTGCTGCCACAAGCAAGACTCAAAGTAATGCCCCTGAAATATAAACCCAAACAAACTCCACACTCTGTTAATGAGTTTCTACATAATTTCCCCTCAAGCTTTTGTGACTCAGCATGACCCAAAGTTTCCACAGAGGCTTTCCAGCAAAGTGAGATGGTCCTTGGGAATATGGAAGACCTCTCTGCAACATTCAAATGCATCCCCCCCTTTTTTATTTGTTTAAAAAAAAATTGTTTGCTTTGTTGCACCGCAACCCACCACTTGCAAATGATGAAAAAAAAAAAACCCACCTCCTTCGTTTTATCAGTGTTTTGTTGCTTTTAGCAGAAACAGCAAAGAGCATGCAGGCAATCCACCCTTTTCTGCTTCTGCCTGTTGTAAATTATTTGCAATTCAAATGAGAAGTGCCACATTTCATGTTTTTCATCTTGGTGCAGTCCAGGAAAATGTACATTTAGATGTAGACTCTTTATGTCTCTCCCCCTCTCCATTGTCTGCTGTCCTTCTTATGTCATCAAACGAATTGATGTAAACATACACATACTGTAACAAAGGGAATGAAGGGTAGACATGTAAGGAGCTGAGACGATACTGGGTGCACAGAGACAGCCATCCTGCAAGCTGGTGGCTAATTTTAGCCTTTCAGGGCAGTGCACTGTATCTCCCTGTGGATGAGATGAACCACAGAGGGATCTGAGTACCAGCTCAGGCTCTTGTTCTCTCCTCTTTCCTCTGTGTGGACCCTGTCCTTTGTTCAGGAAGGTTACAGGACACTCACAATAGACAAGGGTGGAGTGAAGGAGATTTAAAGAGTTTTGATTGCACCTGGGATTTTAGTCAGGGGAAGATTTTTACTACAGAAGGAAAAACTGGTTCAGAATTACCACAGAATATATATCAGCACTGCTCAGAGGCCACATTTAAGCTGATGTCGATTCCTTTATCCTTGCGATGCAAAAGGACTTCTGAGTCTTGACTGGAGGAGCTGTGTCATGTTGTGTTTGTGGAGTTTAGTTTCCTCTATGTGAATGTCTATTTAGTACTGGACTGCTTGTACAATACAGATGACAGTCCAAACATTTATCGAAAGAAATAAAATAAGTTAAATTCCCTTCTACTCAAGTTTCTTTTTAAATAGCAAGTGAAATATTGCTCCCCACATCAAAATCCATCTGATAAGGTTCATGCTGTTAAGAGTCCCGTAGAAAACCCCCACCTGAGCTACAGTACTTCATCCAATTGTAATGTGGGGAGCCACTTAAATTGTCATTTCATTTATTATCAGCAGAATGGTTATTTTATGTGCAATGGGAAACCATCAACTTAAAATAGATAATAATTACCTGCAAATCATAAATCATTCTTTCAATTCAGCAAACTGAAAAATAGGGCAGGTTTATTATGCAACACGGACCAATCAGCAGCCATCTTTCTCTTTATCTAAGCTTTTTTTAGAAAAGGCAAATCGAGCATCGGTGTGAGGAAGATTGTGGAATAACTAACCTGGAAATAAGTAATGGGTTTCTCATGCTAATGATGGTTTCTCATGCTAATGAGGAACTGTGAATGAGCGCCGCAGCCATCCAGGCGTGAGTCCATTTGCTTCAGCCAGATTCGATGTAAATGAAACGGCCTCTCGCTGCAGATGTGCTTACTCTCCCCACTGATGACTTGTTATTCCGAAACTTTCCTTCTCTGATTAAACAGCCACACCAGCAGTAACACCTTTCCCGCCTCGTGACGGTTATAGGACATGTATATGACTCATGACAGTTCCAGCGGTCTGAGCGCTCTTCATCGTGTTTCCTCTGTTGTGTGTTTGTTTTGGAAAGAAGCCATGTTGAATTATGAACATTAGGGATTACACGCCCACATGCGCGTGCACACACACACACACGCACACACACACACACACACACACACACACACACACACACACACACACACACACACACACACACACACACACACACACACACACACACACACACACACACACACACACACACACACACACACACACACACACACACACACACACACAGAAGCAGCCAACCTCATTGATGGCCAAAAAGGCACACCATGTCCTCATCTTCAAAGATTACATTATACACTCCGGCATTTAAAGTATGTCTTTAAGTATTTCTGTTTTTTTTAATCTTATGATATTGATGTCTGTTTTGGATGATTGCATCTAATGAATGAAAGTCAGAATTTTGATGAGGTCTAACTTGGCTGTCTTTTCTCTCCCTCCCTCTGTCTCTCTTTGGCAGATTTTCCATATGACCTATGATCTGGCTAGTGCAGTGGTAAGAATATTTAATTTGATAGGGATGATGCTGCTTCTGTGTCACTGGGATGGCTGTCTCCAGTATCTGGTGCCGCTCCTCCAAGACTTCCCTCCTGACTGCTGGGTGTCCCTAAATGGTATGGTTGTAAGTATTACACTCTCTTCTCTTTTGTTTATTATTTTTTGGGGGATTCAGAGTATAGTACTCATGGCTGTTGAAGCTCTCTGCACCTGTGAAACATTTTTGGAAGGAGTGGGTTCTCAGTCTTTGGCAGAGGTGGAAAACACTTGCCAATTTTAGATGGTTAAAATATAACTGTGAATGGCAGATTTTCTTACTTTTGGTTTAAGTTGCTTAAGGAGTTAATTAAAAACTGCCAGTTTGACTCAATTTTTATTGTTGCCTGTGTGAAAAGCAGGGAGAATTGAATTAGGAAAATCACCATCTACATGTTGGCTAGAGCTCAAATGTGTTTTTCTGACCATATTGTTGTAATTTCCATGTGGCATATCCTATGTTTGCAAATCAGAATACCCACCGTGCAACCTGAACCATTTCTACATAGAAAACATTTCTGCCTATAAACATCGATGCCAGCAAAGATGCCCCAGTGGAAATATCTTCCTAAAGAGGTTTTAAACTGGAAGCACAAAGAGCAAAGTGGCCAACATGTCAGTAAAGACACTGGGTCTGGAAGTTATTGTAGAAAAGACCAGATAGAAGCCCCTGGTAAATCAGCAGCATCATTCTGAGTCAATTATATATGTAGAAAAAAGAAAAACAAAGTTATTCAAGGCACAATGGTTATATATTTGGCTGGATATAGTAAACCTAGTATGAAGACAGATTATCTGCTCTCTGTGTTGGATTCTGGTCCACAAACGTTTTAGTGGTTGTAAGTCTCTCCCAGTATTTATAGACTAAAGCTGAAAACACACATCCCTAATATGGTGTATGTCAAGTTTTCTGACAATCTTTTTATTAATAGCACTTGAGGTCATAAAGCTCAGGGTATACTCTTCCTCAGCATCTAATCTCTACCCGTGCACACACTTTAGAGACAGCAATAAGCAGAGGTGAGGAGAGGGAACTGCTATGGTTGCTGGGATGTACAGTCAGGCACAAATCAAGTCTGGTAAAAATGTATTTTTGTGTTGTTTGGAAGGACAGTGGGGTGAAATGCTAGTATGAGTCATACCAACACGTCCTGACACATGCAGGAGAAGGTGAGATGTTTAGTTGTGTATGTATATGTGTTTTGACCTTCAGAACACGACGTCCCCATTTTTTTAAGGAAGATTTCGGTTTCCTTTACCAGCATACAATGCAAACTTCACAATTGGGGCGGAAGAAAAGAAAGGAAATTAGGGATATTTCCACTAACTGTTTTAGATTATAGGCTGTATAGTGTTGCCAGAATGTGGCAGTTAGGAATGGGCGATATTTTACCGTTCACGATAAACCGTCATAAAAATTCCCCACGGTAAGAATTTGTCATCTCACGATAAAAACGATAAATTGAGGAAATGAGAAAAAAAGACAGAAAGAAAGAAATGAGCCTGAAAGAAAGAAAGAAAGAAAGAAAGAAAGAAAGAAAGAAAGAAATGAGCCTGAATGAAAAAAAGAAATAAATGAGCCTGAAAGAAAGAAAAAGGAAAGAAAGAAAGAAAGAAAGAAAGAAAGAAAGAAAGAAAGAAAGAAAGAAAGAAAGAAAGAAAGAAAGAAAGAAAGAAAGAAAGAAAGAAAGAAATGAGCCTGAAAGAAAGAAAGAAAGAAAGAAATGAGCCTGAAAGAAAGAAAGAAAGAAAGAAAGAAAGAAAGAAAGAAAGAAAGAAAGAAAGATTCCCTTTGATGACACTTTTTGTATTGGTATTTTTTTTATCGTCATTTTTATCGTTATCGGGATAAATGCCAGAAATGATCATGATACATTTTTTAGTCCGTACCGCCCATCCCTAGTGGCAGTAAAGGTTATTTTAGGTTGTGCATCACTAAAATAAATGTAATGTATATTTTAAATAGAGCAGTTTGTGATTATTCTTTCATCTCAGCGACTATCGGCCTTGTTTCCTGATCTGAAAGAGATGAACATGTGTTCGGTCATATGGGTTTAAGGTTTGAAACCGGGAATTTGATGGTTAACTTACACATATAAGACTGACGTTCAGAGCCTATAGTACATTGTTGACTTTTAAGAAACTTTCACTTCATACGTTCAGTTTTCCTTTGCTGTTAGATGATGCAAAAGCATCGGAACTATGTTTTGGAAAACATCATAGCTCAATTTAACATAGATGTGCCCATATTTTAGGCAAGCATCTTTCATTTTAACCAGTCAGTCATTTTAATCAACCATTAAAGCCCTGTCTCATGTTGTCAGGCAGGGGTGTGGCTTTTACTCCCTATGGATCTTTGTTAAACAAAATGTGACACTGACACATTATCCTGCAGTGAATCACCAGACCAATTACATGCTGTACTGTGTTACTGGGCTGGAGTCTTGTAAAAGATGAAATCTGACATGTTGGAAACTGTAGTTGTTCACTCTGTGGGCGACTGCTCAGAATGAGCTGCAATACAATGCGAATAGCCATAGACTATTGGAAATATAGTACGTCTCATAAATAACAACGCTACGGAAAAGAATAATACTGTAGAGATAAGAAGATTAATATTTTTAAAGACATATATGGAAATAAAACATATGTCACGTCTGCATCGCTAAAGACTTTGGGTTTTCCTTGTTGACAGTGTGTCTACAGATAAAATAGTTTGTCAGAGTATTGATTTTTCTATAGAATAATTAACGCAGTGTCGTTTAAGAAAATATATATCCAAGCCAAATGATTAGAAATTGCCTATTATGCAATGTATGTTATCTGATATCTCCTGTCTCAGCTTTTACATTAAACTTTGAAGTGGTTCATGCAGTTGCTTGCGTGCAACACTCAGGCCCCTGTGTGGAGGAAGATGTGTGTCCATTGATAGAAGGAGAGGTATAACTGCTCCATTACACGCATGAGATGGGCTGCTGAAAAAAAAGAATCTTTCCGCGTCAATATGGCTTTTGTTGGAGGTCTTAGGGGTCTGCCTCCCCTCTGTGTATGCGTGCAGTATTCTGTATGACTTTCACCTTTCCTTTATCTCTTTTAAGTTTGGGGTTAAGCATGGCTGCTCCTCACAGAGCAAGGTGGTAGGGTAACGTGTGTATGTATGTGCCTACTGGGCAACACTGATCGTAAATGCCTGCCTGTGGAACCTTTCAACCTTCTCATCTTCCTCTATGCTACAAACATTTTTTTTCTATTTTATTTGCCCACATGCACGCTGGATGCTCAGAGGCATCAGGCTGGAGGTGCAATTGTCAGCTTTCCTCAACATCACAACTCTGTTTCCCACTCCTATCTATACGTTGAGGCTATGAATTGCCCTAGTGAGTTCAGTACCATCTACCATGTGTTATTCATGCAAACAGACATTATCCATCTCAGTTTGCACCGAAAGATCTTTCTCTAACAGGGTTTTTCCACATAAATTTCACAATTCAACCGTACTAATGGTTGTGTACACAAAATGGGGGGAAAACAATTTCTTCAGTCACCCAGACTTTAGATTTTATTTCCATAAACAACCCTCTAGTTAATGAAAAGCAACTCCTGATTTGTGTAGCATGCTGTATCCCTTGCTCAGTATGAATCAAATACATTAACCTTCTTGAATGCAAATCAATAGTGAGGTACATACTCGTGTACAAGGCGTGGTACGATCATTTCCCCTGCGTAAGACCAGAGCTGCAACACAGACGGCAGAAATATGTGATGGAGACTTGGATCGTTAACTTTAAATTCAGTCTCCTGAACACCATGAAGGCTACTCTTGTACGACAAAGGGGCTAGTTCAGTTATTAGGGCGTTATTGATAATACAATACACTACAATAGTTATTAATGATTAAAGCTGCAAGCAGCGATGAACGGGCCCTCGCACCCTTGTGCACGTTCAGGCGTGCTGCAGTAGAAGCGCTTGTATGACTTGCATATAGATGTCTTCAGGCCTGGAAATTTAGAGGATGACACCAGCCACGACTTTCTATATCAAACCATTCAAAAGTTATGGCAGAAAGCAGGAACTATCAAATATGGACATATCAGATGAAGGGTGGGTGCGCTTTTTGGTGTCTATCGTCGCCACGGTAACGCTTTTGACTGAGAAAAGTAATGTGCGTCTTCGCACGATGGAGACGCACATTTTTGAATGTATAACACACCTGGGTGCACGTTACGGTTCGGGCCTCATTAACTGCCGAAGGAATGGCATAAATCTTGCCCAAAATTACACGATTAATTCAAAATGGCCGACTTCCTGTTCGGTGTCGGCCATGGCGCCAAGAGACTTTTCTTTAAGTTGCGACATGATACAGGTGTGTACATCGTACATGCACGATTTTTGCGGGGGGGGGGGGGTGACATCCACTGCTAAACCAGGAATCAAGAACACACGGAGGCACACGTCGAGCACTGGAAATCTGCAACAAAAACCACAAACGAAACATGAAACCGACACGGAGCCGACCAAAACACGACCCAAATCTTGAGATCTAATCACATTCTGAGCAAAGCTACCGCGACTAACTAACCCCAAAAACTACAGAGCAAGCATGCAGGTGAACAAACCAGTGACGCACATTTTGATGTATAACACACCTGGGTGCACGTTGTGGGGCTTGAGGCACAAAGTTTTCTAGGGGGCGCTGTTGAGCCATGAGGCCACGTCCATTAATGCAAACCATTAAATATCAAATTTTTCGCCAGGCCTGGCTTGCGTGCAAAATTTGGTGACTTTTGGGGCACGTTTAGGGGGGCAAAAAGGCCCTCATTTCGTCAGAAGAAAAACGAGGATAAAAACGAGAAAAACTCAGATACAATAGGGCCTTCGCACTGTCAGTGATCGGGCCCTAATTAATAATGAAGAGACTTATCAAAATGAATAAATCAAAACGGGGCACCACCTGACTTATCAGGAAATAATAACTAAACAGCACAGTCAGTCTCAAAGTAGCTGTTATTCTATGCGTTCCAGCTGGTTGGGACAGAGTAGCATGTTCAGCAGCAGGCTGCTCTCTCTAACCTGCTCCACAAACAGACACAATAACTCTTTAACTTCTCTCATTTAAAGGAATCAGAATTTTTTTAGACAAGTAATAAAGATGATGAAACAATACTTGAGATAAATTCCAATACCCAAACTACCAATAAGCAACTAACTAAACATGAAAAACACTGACTGACAAAGTCATGTTGTGACTGAGTTTCACGTGATTAAAAATGGCGGACGAGATTTCGTCTCATCCAGTGAAAAACAAACTCGGAGGCTTTATGACCAAGATAAGAGTCAACACACTAGAATAACTTCTCACCACCAGAAAACCAAGTTCTTCTGATGTTTCCCACATAGAGATCAATGTGAAACTAACTTCACATCTGCGCTCTGGTCATTCAACTAGGAAATGAGGAAGGGCTTTGTTTTCTGTTGTGGAAGAATATGTCATCAAGATCCAGCAACGTGGATGCAGCAGTAGACAAACAATAAGATAAACAAAAACACTTAAGCTAATAAACACAGCTGAACAGCAGTGCGGCTCACATTGTAAAACTAAACTAATTAAATGTGTTAACTAAGTTTCTCTGCCCAGAGTTGGGCCTCAGAATTGGAATTAAGTCTTCCCATGTTCAACACAGGGCTGTTGCCCAACACTACATGCATATCAGGTTTCCAAGGACACGTTTTGGTTTTGCTGCTTGTCTGCAGACTCGCACGCAGCTGACAAACAAAAACATTGTTTGTTTGTATAGAATGTTAAGGGATCTTGAATCACAGCAGCCTTACAAACTCGTTTAATACTGGGTTAGTATTTGCATGAAAAAGATTTTATAAATCTGAACAGTATTTTAGATTTTTTTTTGGTTCAGCATAAGCCAATTACTTTAAAGGTAAAAATCTCACTGTAAATTAAATGCTATTGGCGTCTAGTTGCCTGGAGCCAGCAAATATTTTTCATCGCTAACTTTGACTACGTGTGTATATATAGAAGACATATAACATTTGGAGAGGTTGTCCTATTTCAACTCCCTCAGTATTATTCTTCCATGAAAGTCACCTTTGTGCAAGTTTCGCTGCGCAGTGGATGATGTGCTGTCACTATTCTTCTTGAAGGTGTCGTTCAGCTATTCCAACTACTCTGGATGTAGAAAATTAGCAATTTCCTCCAGACCTTAAAGGTATAGTCAGTAATGTTGGAGAGCTAGCAAGATTTGAAAGTGGCACCTCCTCTAAGCCCCACCATCTCCTCCCCCTCCCGTCAGCGCTCCGTCCAAAGCCACGCCCCCACAAACTTTGGGGAACGCGCATTTGCAGGAGTCGAGTTTTCCAGGACATTTTGGACAGCACATTTTCAACAAAACTACCCCATGTCTCATTCACCTGTAAGCAAGGCCGGTTTTAGTGGGGGGCAGGGGGGGGGCTGTGCCCACCCAAACATGCGTCCTGCCCACCCAATCAAAGTTATGGGGATCCTTTATTTTTTTATAATATAATTTTTTTATAAATATAAAAAAATCACAGAATATCTGTACCGTTTCTGATTGGGTGGGCACTGCGCATCATTTTTAGACACAACAATAAACGCATACCGCAAAAGTTGTGTCTCGGCGGAGGGACCCGACGTCCCAGCAAAATGAGTTCAGAACAGAGAAGTGTTTAGAACAGCACACAGAGCACACACTGAAGGCTGATTTATGGTTCCGTGTTACACCAACGCAGAATGGTGCGTGTCGCCGCGTACCCTACACCGTAGGCTACGGTGCACCCTACGGCGTAGCCATGGCAACAGAGCCTGCACGGCACCGCAGCGCACCGCCACCCGCACCGGTGCTCTCCGCCCTCGCCGGGATGGAGACGCCTCCATCCCCACAGACCCCCATACTGGTGAGGTGGTATTTTTGGCTTTGTTTTCTCGTTTTCTGCGCCATTCTTCAGCAAACGTGACTCGAGTGTGTGAAGTTTTCCGGCATGATTTTCGACGTGACGAGTGCGCACATTGGACAGAGGGGGGCATGGGCGGGACTTAAAATGAAGGCATCTGATTGGTTCTTCCCCCCTGCCAATCCTCTGGTCCTCTGACCAATCCGTGCCACTCGGTGCGCAAAAAACAGATTGGTCAGAGTTTTTACAAGATTAAAGCTGTCAGAGAGGTCGGATTTTTTTCTGTCCTTTTTCTGAACACATTATTCACTGGCTACTCTCAGGATGGAAGGACCATTTCACCCAGTATAACAATAAATGTTTTTGAATACGATTACAGACTATACCTTTAACTTGACTACCACCATTTCTTTTCAGTGCCATTTTGTTTTTAAATTACATTCCCAATAGAGGAAACCTGATGAAAACTATTTCAGTTGTAGTCGGCATCATCTGGAGGTAGACAATAGCTGCCATTACTGGAACACTGTAAAGTCAGAATTTACATGACGTGGCCTTTACTGACCATGTTTTTTTTTTTTAAAAAGAGCTAATTAAGAGACTTTAGAATCTTCCCTTAAAAATTGTGCAAAACAGAAAAGAATAAAAATATATGTTTAAAAGACTAAGTTTAATGTTTAATGTTATGACGTTTTTTTTGAATTGGATATAATTAGTTCTTCTAGTCACTTATCCACTCACAGTACCATAATATTGAACTATCCATCCATCCATCCATTTTCTATACCTGTTTCATCCTTTGCAGGGTCACAGGGGTTTGCTGGAACATTTAACCAGGTATGCCCAAGCCTTTGTAGACATACAAACAATTATAAAATGATTTTAATCTAAATGGCAGTAAAAAAATCTGAAATTACCGGAAACACAACATATGTTTGTTTCAGTGGAGGATGTAAAAAGTTGAAAGACTGAACACCAAAAAATCTTTTTAATGTGAAGAGGACTTCTTTCAAAATCCATTTTTAACTGTTGACTGTTACCAGCAAATCCAAAATGATAAGCCCCGCCCCACAGACTTAGATATTTAATGTGATTCTCTTACAGCCACTTTAGCATTTTCTTATGAATATTATTCAATACTTTCTCACTATATAAACCCAATATTAACACTGTATCTTTGAGCAGAATCTGCTCAAAACTGATGACTTTAAATTCAGGATATTAGTTTTAATCCGGGCCCTGGCTTGCATTTTGTTTCCTGCTAGAAGAGTGAAGCTGTGGTCTGCAGATACTGCTGAGTGGTGCAGTACAGCGTGTAGGCCTGTTATCTTCTTGACTAATGGCCCGAGAGTAGCTTCTTACTCTTTAGAGGCTGCATTTACTTAATCACCAGACAAGATAATGCTGCTGTCACTGTGTTGGCTCTGGTTGGAGGATGATGGGCTGTTGCATTAGTTGGCATTTCTGGAGCATTGTTCTGCATTTTGCTCAGTTTTAACGAAATAATGCCACGGAGTAACATATAATGTGCGGTTGTTCTGTTGAATTTGTAATTAGCTAATTTTGAAACCATTTTAGGATCCAACGATTGTCTATCATGTCCCGATCTTAATACCTTTGTATTAAAGGAGGGTGCAACATCATATAACTGTATTTGCTAATATAGTGTTTGTGTAGAAGGGATATTAGAGAGTCAGAGACAGACAAACAGACAGACACAGTGGGCAGACGTGCACACGCAAGCCCAGAAAAGCTTGGCTACCCATGCATAACCGTCCGTCAGTCACCTCTCCTGGCTTCTTTTATTCCTAGACCACCCACTAGAGATCCTTCCTTTTCTTCCAAACCCCCTGAATGAGTCACTTCCAGCACCCAATCTCAGTCTAGAGCTTATGAAGTAATCAGACTTCTCTTCCCACCATTTTTTCTCTTCCTTTGACAAGAACACAAACTGGCGTCACCTTTTAGACCTTTGATATACATGGTGGCCGTTATAATCTTGAGAACTATAACGAGAACTTATAGCGAGCAGAGTCCCATTTCCAAACATAAACAGGGTGCTTTAAAAAAGTGACTTCACCACATACCGGTATGTTGTTGGTATTGATTAAAGCTCAAGGAATTTGCGATTTACCATGGGAAAAGTGTATGAACACTTAATTTTTTCTTAATTTTTAAGTTCAAATACTCAACTAGTCACATATTCCAGATACCTACTTTTGGCTTCGGTATTATCAGAGACGTTCAATAAACGAGACAGCCCACTACGGTTCGGTTTCCTGTATCTGTTTCACGTGACTGCCCTGCCCCTTTAGGAGACAGGAAGTAGGTCCTGAGTCTATTGAGTCCTATGGGAAAAGTGAACGTGAGCACAGATTATTACCAATTCCTTCGCCCCATAGTAACCTAAGTAAATATGGCACCCATTTTTCAAAAGCCACAAACCTTCTGAACATTCTGACACCAAAATGGCAATTTTCAGACCGACAGATTAGGAGAAAATGAACTTTGTTTGAGACCTGACTCTGTCTGAGCAACACACTCTCGCCAGATTTGGCTCTCATCGTTTTCCCATCGGATAAAATGAAGTTTAAAACGAAATTAAAACTTGCTTCTTTGCTTAATAATACTGTTATTTTTATTATTTAAGTCTTTTTGGAAGAAAGTATACTTTATCTAGTGTTGTATGTTCCAAAACGACGTGGGGAGAGGGGCGACCACGCTCAATTAGGAGACAGGAAGTGAGGTCAGAGGGGCGCCCACGCCCACTTAGGAGACCGGAAGTGTATACCATTTCATACCATTGGCAGTAACGGTAATGCGCTATCTTCTGTATAGAGTATCTTTGGTATTGTTAGGCAAAAACATTCATTTTCAAACAATGCAACTTTTTGAACCTTTTGTGTAACCCATTGTTGAAATATTGACTCTTGAAATACTTAAAATAGTATGAACAAATTGTTTCAATGAAAGCAAGGGGACCTTGAAGGGGCAGAAAATGTTTAATTTAAACTGCAGGAAATTATGTAATAATAACAATAACAACAACAACCATAATATTAATATTATTATTATTAATAATAATAATAATAATTAAAGCTGCAAGCAGCGATGAACGGGCCCTCGCACTCACGCCCACCGCCCCCCATAAGCATATCAGAAATGACACCACCCACGACTTCCTATGTCAAACCATTCAAAAGTTATAGCAGAAAAAAGGGACAACCAATCAGAAGAAGGGGCGGGGCTAATTAAGGCCAATGAAGGTCAAGGACTCCATACAGAATCTGATGACACCACCCACGACTCTCTATGTCAAACCATTCCAAAGTTATAGCAGAAAATCGGGACAACCAATCAGAAGAAGGGGCGGGGCTAATTAAGGCCAACGAAGCTTGAGGACTCATTACAGAGTCCCATGACACCACCCACGACTCTCTATGTCAAACCATTCAAAAGTTATGGCAGATAAAAGTATTCTAGGGGGCGCTGTTGAGCCGTTAGGCCACGCCCATTAATGAAAGCCATGAAATATCAAATTTATCACCAAGTCTGGCTTGCATGCAAAATTTGGTGACTTTTGGAGAACTATCAAATATGGACCAATCACATGAAGGGGGGGCGCGCCTTTTGGCGTCTAGCGTCGCCACGGAAACACTTTTGAAAGAGAAAAGTAATGCGCATAGTCCCAGGATGGAGATGCACATTTTGATGTATAACACACCTGGGTGCACGTTACAGTTCGGGCCGTATTAATTGCCGAAGGAATGGCATAAATTGCGCCAAAATTTAACAATTAATTCAAAATGGCCGACTTCCTGTTCGGTTTCGGCCATGGCACCAAGAGACTTTTCTTTAAGTTGTGCCATGATACAGGTGTGTAGCGATTTTCGTGCATGTACGTCAAACCGTATTGTGGGGCTTGAGGCACAAAGTTTTCCGGGGGGCGCTGTTGAGCCATTAGGCCACGCCCATTAATGCAAACCATGAAATATCAAATTTATCGCCAGGCCTGGCTTGCATGCCAAATTTGGTGCCTTTTGGGGAACTATCAAATATGGACCAATCAGATGAAGGGGGGGTGCGCTTGTTGGCGTCTAGCGTCGCCACGGTAACACTTTTGAAAGAGAAAAGTAATGCGTGTAGTCGCAGGATGGAGACCCACATTTTGATGTATAACACATCTGGGTTCACGATACGGTTCGGGCCGTATTAATTCTCGAAGGAATGGCATATATTGCTCCAAAATTACGCGATTAATTCAGAATGTTCAAAATGGCCGACTTCCTGTTCGGTTTCGGCCATGGCGCCAAGAGACTTTTCTTTAAGTTGCGACATGATACAGGTGTCTACCGATTTTCGTTCATGTACGTCAAACCGTATTATGGGGCTTGAGGCGCAAAGTTTTTTCGGTCTGTACCAATCAGATGAAGGGTGGGCGCGCTTTTTGGCGTCTAGCATCGCCACGGTAACGCTTTTGAAAGAGAAAAGTAATGCGTGGTGTCGGAGGATGGAGACGCATATTTTGATGTATAACACACCTGGGTGTACGTTACAGTTCGGGCCGTATTAACTGCCGAAGGAATGGCATAAATTGCGCCAAAATTACACAATTAATTCAAAATGGCCGACTTCCTGTTCGGTTTCGGGCATGACGCCAAGAGACTTTTCTTTAAGTTGTGACATGATACAGGTGTGTACCGATTTTCGTGCATGTACGTCAAACCGTATCGTGGGGCTTGAGGCACAAAGTTTTCAAGGGGGCGCTGTTGAGCCATTTTACCACGCCCATTAATGCAAACCATTAAATATCAAATTTTTCGCCAGGCCTGGCTTGCATGCCAAATTTGGTGACTTTTTAGGCACGTTTAGGGAGGCAAAAAGGCCTTCCTTTTGTCAGAACAATAAGAAGAAGAAGAAGAAGAAGAAGAAGAAGAAGAAGAAGAAGAATTCCTGCAAATACAATAGGGCCTTCGCACTGCAAGTGCTCGGGCCCTAATAATAATGATGATGATGATGATGATGATGATGATTGGGGCGGCAGTAGCTCAGGTGGCAGAGCGGGTCGTCCAATGATCGGAAGGTCGGCGGTTCGAATCCCGCTCTGTCCCAGTTTGCTGTCGTAGTGTCCTTGGGCAAGACACCTTACCCACCTTGCCCCGTGTGAATGTGTATGAATGTGTATGAATGTTGGTGGTGGTCGGAGGGGCCGTTTGGCGCGATATGGCAGCCACGCTTCTGTCAGTCTGCCCCAGGGCAGCTGTGGCTACAAAATGTAGCTACCACCACCGGAGAGAATGTGTATGAATGAATAATGATCTCTGTAAAGCGCTCTGGGTGCCTTGAAGGGCGCTATATAAATCCAAGTCATTATTATTATTATTATTATTATTATTATGATGATGATCTAATAAGAACCACAAACTTCACAGCTACATATATTGTGAGTATTTTCCATGGCAGTGAAGGCATGCATCGCATCATTTAAAAAAAAAATATGGACAGCTTTTCAGATTTCGGAGAGTTACATGACTGATCAAAAAGCAAACACGAAGGATTTAATCCAAGACTTACTCAAACACCTACACATTAAAAAGTGTATGTTGCAGTGAGACTTAAAAGTTATTTTCGCTCTGAGCACAATGTTGTTGAGAGGTCGAACCATGTTCTCCACAGCAGTGCTTTACATTCTCTTAGGCTCATATTCGTTCGTGAATAGAACAACAAGCATTGCCTCTGGGTGACACTGGACACTCGGACAATGGTGAATCAGCGACATGCTTATAGCAATGTAACCAGCAACACGATGTGTGAGGAAACAGTCAGATACGAGAATAATTATTTGAAATTCTGTTAGTTTTGGTATCCAAGCACAGCTCTAAATACTTTCTCCATCGAATTAATAGGTAATATTTGAGTTATAGTGTGAAACTATATATGATTTTTGTAAAGAAACCTCTACAGCTTCTGCAAAGGTGCTGAAAGAGTGTCTGATGTTAATGGTTGGAACAGCATCAAATGGTAATTCTAATTAATTTGTTGGGAAGAGTATCTGTAGCAACTCATAATGTAATAACGGATCATAATGTAATAACTTAAATGTAATAAAAGTTAATAATGTAATAATCGGCTCATAATGTAATAAATTCATGAGCGCATAACGTAATAACGGCTTTGCATATAATGTAATAATGTAATAACTTATTACATTATGAGCCTTACTGGCGCCGCTCATAAAGTAATAACAGCTCATAATGTAATAATGGCTCATATTGTGAGAAAACAGCTGCATTATCATAATTATTACCTCTTAAAGGTGCAAATAAAGCAAACAGCATGGGTTTCAGCGCATTAGTAAACTAAATTAATGAAACCAAGTATTATTTAATAGTAATTGCATTCTCACATTTTATTATGTAAGATGTATAAAGTTGAGCCACTAGGTGGGACCCATGTTAGTTATTTTGGTCCTTTTGCGAATGCCACGCTAACTTCCACTGTCTGATTGTTGCAGGTAAGCAGTGCTATTTGTGAACTCCAAAAGGAAAGGAACGCAAAAGAAGGGTTGCTGAGTGTTTCTGAGAGAATATGAGGATGTATATGGAATCAGATATTGTTTTAAGTAAGAAGGATAACTAAAGTGGATACATTTGAATATGAGTTGGAGCCAGTGGTATTGTCTTCTTGAGCTGAGGGGTGACCAGTTTAATGAATGATACATGGAGCAGTGGTGAGTTCGATATGGGCACCTTAACACAAATCTACAGAGACTTTTGTAAATGACATTGAGAGGTTGAAGATGTGATTCATAAGTGTTCTGTTAAACAACATCAGCATAATCTAAAATGGGTAATAATAGTTGCGTGACAATTCTTTTCCTTCTGCCCATTAGTCCATTCTTGTTGTCAGTGTGTGCTATATTGTGACCTTTATTCCATGGACTTGACCTATAGGGGATGATGTGTTAAACAATAAGTCTTCTCTTCCTGTTAATGTGGCCGCGTATTGGGGGTGGAGTTATATGGCATTTAATTTGGCCAGTACGCCACCACGTGTCGCAGAAATTGTGTGATCCTGCTGACAGACAGAAAGACACACACAGAGGTGAAAGCATTTCCTTCCACCCCTGCAGGAATGGCAGAGGTAAAAATGATGATAATGCATCACTTTTCTCACAATATGAGCCATTATTACTTTATGACCTGTTATTACATTATGAGTGGCGCCAGTAAGGCTCATAATGTAGTAAGTTATTACATTATTACATTATGCGCAAAGCCGTTATGACGTTATGCACTCGTGATTTTATTACATTATGAGCCGATTATTACATTATTTACTTTTATTACATTTAAGTTATTACATTATGAGCTGTTATTACATTATGAGCCGTTATTACATTATGAGTTGCTACAGTATCCTATAAAGCAGCCGTTCTCAAACTTGGGGTCACGAGATGATTTCTGGTGGTCGCCAAATCAGTTTGGAAAATATAAATGCACAAAATAATGTAGCTTTCGACTGAACGTTAGAAGGACGACAAGCGGAAATATGTTTTTTTCCTGCACAACAAAAAACAGTGTTGACTACCCACAATGTGTCATTTGCTCCTAGATGCTGGCACACGAGAACTTGAAGCCAATAAAACTTAAGAGGCATTTAGAGTCAAAACACAGCAGCTTAATTAATAAACCAATTTTTTATTTTTTTATTTTTCATGTTTAAGCTCTCAGAAACATAGGTATTTAAAATTAAACATGTTTGTTTTTTGTAGTGTGTTTTGTTAAAGTTTAGCATGCGCTGTTATCATTTTATTTCATTAAAAATAAAATTAAGCTTTCGTTATTTGTTCAGGTACATTTTAACCACGGAATGATGGGATGTTGTGACCACTGTCGGTCGGAAAGTTAGCTTCTTGATTAGAGCTGGGTATCATCACTGACCTCCCGATACGATACGATTCCGATACACTAGGTCCCAAGACGATACGATTTCCGATACGATATGATTCGATATCGATATTCTGGTTACAATAAGGGAATAACATGATCCTTCCATGCGCCACGTCCGGCCAGAGAAACCCCACCCTGCCTGGTGAAAAGAAGCAGCCTGCTCACTCCTCAAGTAAGGAGGAGACTGGAGCTCAGTGCAGGGCCTCCCAGGGTTGGTAGATGGAGCAATGCCCAGGACTGACTTAGGTAGGAGGGGGGAAAAAATCGGGATAAAAAAAAAAAAAATGATTTTTTTTTTTTTCAAATCGATACTTGGATTTATGTATCGATAATCGTTCCTACACATGCATATCGATAAAATATCTATATATTGATATTTTTAACCCACCCCTATTCTTGATGCTGCTTCATGTCTTTCAAAAAATCCCAATGTGTTTCAAAATAAAATGATCTAATTTCATGCTGTGATGTAGCCTGATAGACTAAATCAACTGCTGTCACAGTTGAACATCTTTAGGTCAGACATAAACGCATACAGAAGTTGATTTTGTGCTATCACAGTCATAAACAGAGCATGTCAGGCCTGTCTTCTGTTCATTTCATTGCTTCCTCACTCAACATGCAAATGTAGTCCCACCTCACAGGTAATCAGGATTGCTTTAATCTTCACCTTGCCTTTCTGAGAGAGTAGTTTTGGTGTCGCAATCATGACAAAAATCTATTGTCTTAACATCAGTAGCTGATTCTCCCATAAAGAGCATTTTAAAGACATCTTAACAACACTTTCAACAACACCAATTGAAGAACAGTAATGTAACAATAAAAACAACAAAATGAATTGCTCCATTTCTTGAGAAAATTAAAGTATCAGTTGTGTCTGATGTGAAGTCAAACAAGCAGCTGCTTCCTCTTTACTGGGCTGCTGGAAGTGATACAAGTTTTTTCTGTTATGTAATTCAGTTCTCCAGTGTTTAAAACCTTATAGAGAATTAATATATAATTCTCAATTAAAGCTGCATTAACCTTTTACCAGGGCAGCTTTTCTGTCTTGTCATAAAAGCAAAAACATTGATGTTGCTCGCAGTTGAACAAATACTATTAGAGTCATTAAGATTAAAAAAAAGCTGAAAATCTATAGAGGGTCACTCACCTCAGGGGCTTAAAAAAGTCCTAAAGACCGTAATCCTAAAATTTTGGAATATGTAAGTATGTGAGCTGCACAAAACAGAAAGCTTTAATAAAAAAAGCTTGTAAACGTTGTAACACTAAACCCCTTTTAAAATGGGACTACCCTCTGTTTGTCATCATTACTTGAACCAACAATGCAACAAGATAACTTTATGACTTTTGAATAGTATATTATGTAAACATGTTATTGAGAATACTCCAGATACAGTACATGTGGTGGTTAGCTGTGTTGCCTCACAGCCAGGTTTCTGGTTCAAATCTTGCCTTCTCTCCTTAAACCATGTTGGAGAAAACACCATTCCCAGCGTACATTAGGTACAATGCAATTTCCGCAGAAAAGGTAACAAAAAAAGGTGTTTATTTGAACCTGAAATATTTACTTTTTAAAGAGAATTACATGAAAAACTGGGCCTCACTTGTTATTGAACTGGAATCATCAGGAATCTTTTCAGTTTGTGGAAGGAATAATTAATCAGCATGGAGATTAAAGCTGGCGAGGCATTCGGGAGAGAGATTAGCTTGGTAATTTATTCAATTACTAAATTTTACTTGATTAAAAAGTGTGGAGTCAAGCAGAGCAAACAGAGACAGTTGCCGGCTTGTCTCCACGCAAAAATGCCATGGTGCCACAATAAAATCTTACAAAGTGTGAGATGTTGCCTGGTGTTTTTATAGAGCTGCAGACATGTGACTCAATCTCAACCATATTTTCATTCAAGTATTGCATGGTTTCATTTACAAACCAGTTTATGTACTGATGTCGAATGCCTAACCCTAAGAATGTATTTTGCATTTTTAACCATAGATTTATAATGATAAGCAATCACGGGAGACAAGGAAGCTGAACAATGAAACAATTTGTTAACATGTTGGGACACATCGAGCTTGATCTGTGTGACGATTTAACAAATTAACACCACCCATCCCCTCTTCCACCTTACAAGTGTCTTTGCTGACGTCAAAGTGGAAAAATTTAATTTTATACATCAGCTATTTACAATCAAAAGCAAACAAAATATGTTTTTACTAGTGATGCACCGAAATGAAAATTTGTGGCCGAAACCGAAACCGAAAATAATAATAAACACTTGGCCGAATACCGAACAATACCGAACATGGTTCTTCAGCAGTTTTTCATTTATTTTGCCAATTTTTTCACCATTGCATAAATCAAATAAATTTGATGGCATGCTGTTCAAAGAAAAAAGTCTTTTTCAAAATTACAAGGTAATGTTGGTGAATGTTAGGTAAAATTCTTATGGGGTTAGTTTTTGGTTGGCCAACGATTTATGTAGTGCGCAACGTTACGGGACGGAGCGGTCTATTTCCTTATTTTACAACGCCGTTATTAATTGTTCGTTTTTTTTCCCCACTTATTCCACCGAACACCGAAAGTGTTTTTTTGCCATTTTTGGCCGAACAATTTCGGTTACCGAACAATTTCGGTTACCGAACAATCGGTGCATCACTAGTTTTTACCATTGTTATTATGTTCATTACTTTTGGGGTCTGAAAATTGTTGGCACTTCACTATTTATTAATGGGTTTAGAAGTTAGTGTTAAACCTACATGGTTTGTGCTGTGGACTATTTTACTGACTAATCTCAGTAAAATGACTGCAATCCATGGCGGCCCCATGAGTAGAGTCATTGAGAAATCCTCCAACTGAATAGTCGGGGGATCATTCTCCTTTCACAGCATGTGTAAAAGTGTCTTTGGGCAAGACATAAAACGCATTATGCTCGTCGAAGTGCCATCGTAATGTGAATGCACTTTGTAAATCAATTTGTGGAACCAAGGCAAGGTTAAAAAGGCAATGTTGAGTGCACCTCATTCATCATCTATTATATATCTTTTTTACCTTCTAAAATAAGACACTTTTGTATGATAATGTGGCACGCGTGGTTGTAGTGAATTAGCCTCAGCCGCCAAACCTGTTCACTTCTCTTGTGTCCATTAACAGTCATTTCCCACAGTACGGACTGTATCTAACCCATCACAACTGTGCAGGGTTGAGGTTTATCCAATGATTCAGACAAGAGCCTCCGAGAGCCACAAAACAAAAACATCCAAGACCCATCCCGCCAAGCAATTCAGAGGCTGTTTCTTCTGCATCCATTCGTACTGCCTCCTGAAAATTAAAGTCAAATCCTGGTTAACTAGAGAAATTCTTTGTAAAGCAGAGGAAAATGATTAGAGCGGCCGGTCAAGATACTAGTGTTATGCCACGAGAACCGGAATACTAGTAATGTGAAAGCTTGTTTCAAAAGTAATAAGATGTGGGTTTAACGTCTCTAACGAATCATACGGTGAGGTATGGGTCTTTATCTTAGTCTTCACGGCGATATAGGTGATCCAAGTCCAAATCCAAGTCTCTTCACTTAATTCTTTATCCAGAGCTGTCTTGTTGTGTTTGCTCAGTCCCTTTTATGTAACAGTCATGGTTACTGATCACAGTCAAGGAGAGAAGCAGCTTTCAAGTCACGATAAAGCCTTTGTATACAATAATGTTAAAATACCAGATGGCTGCCAAGCTGATTTCTTTCTATGTGTTTTCCAAATAGGTTTCCTGTGTTTCTTGTTTGCCATACCAAAACTGTCAAGAACCGTGACTTCAGTACTCAGCTTTATGTACGTTTTACACAATTGTGGGAGAGATAGGGTGGGGCTCATCCTCAGCATCTTCTCTCTTCCGGAGGGGTGAGCAGTTTGGCTTTGACTGGGAAGGTGTTTCCATATAGTGACTTGCTGGGTTTCAGAGCGTTCAAGGGCTTGTTCAGTTGCCCTCTGAAGGTTTCGTATGTCCTTTGGGAAAAACCACACTTTCAGGTTTGACATGTGCTGTAGCAATAAGGAGACTGAATTCTGCAGCACTTACTTCCAGACATCACTTTTAGAGCTGAGGCTGACAAAAAAGAGTGAAAAAAGATTTCTGAACTCTGAAATGCAACTGGAAAACCTTCCAACTGCAGAGTGTCACGATAATGTTGTGGATAGGCTGCATTAATGAATTTGAATGGACTCTAAATTAGTCTCTACAGGGAGTCAGTTGTAATGAAATTTGTCATGGTAAAAGGGTCAAATGCTTTGTTTTGTTTTTTCAAAATAGAAAGTTGCCTACCGGCCGAGGTATGACGCTGACCTTGCAGGAACATTCAGGACAGAAAGGAATGCCTGATATCATAGAGAGGGGTGTAAAGCAATAATCATGTAAATAGAGCTCAAAATGATGCACATTTGACTGTTTCTCCCTGGGGTTAGTTCTGTACTCATTTGTGCACATAAATGTGATAAATAAAACTAGTGTTTCTGAAAGAGGTTCAAATCCTGAAGGTTTTTCGGCCAAGCGAAACTGACCAGATTCTGATTGCAGTCGAGAGAATTATATCAGTTTCCGATGATAGTCCTCAATTTTTTCTGAAGCATTACTACCCATAAAAATTTTCCTTTGAGCTATGCCAAAAAAACAAATACAATTTGTTCTTCTCTTAAGTTTGGTTGAAGGATATTTCTGCAGTGTTCACTATGAATCTGTTTCACTGAACTGTATTAACTCTCAGCGACCCACAAAGCTTTCAAAACACATCTTTGTCTGAAACGGTTGGTAGCCATTCCATTCACTGCCATAACGTGCAACCTCCACAAAACAAATTCACCTTATATGTGTGATATAAATTTTTTTTTGTTTAAAACGTCTTTTAGATCTTTTAAAAGCGCTCTATAAATAAAATGTATTATTATGGGCATGCAAAGTAGTGGCATGAGCATATTGCAATTGTCCTGAATGGCCCAAAGGGCAATGTTGCTAGCATTTTGCTAACAAGCTAAAGTTGCAAAAGTCCCACCGCACATCAGCGGGTGTACAGCATGACCCCGCTCTGTTAATACGGCACGAACCACAACGTGCACCCATGCATGGCATACATCGTTAGATGCGTCTCCATGCCAAGTAATGCCTCGATGGGCATTACTTTTCTCAGTCAAAAGTGTTACCGTGGCAACGCTAGATGCCAAAAAGCAAAAAAATAGGCGAAAATTTGGACGCTTATTGCTCGGCCGAACTTTATCATAGAGACATCGTTCAAATTTACAAACACTCGGCCCAATGGGCACTAAACGACCGTACAACCTCATCATGCTAATTATTGCGATTTTTGCGATATTTAAAGGAGCATGAGGCTCTCTTTAAGAAATGAGACTCTATAGCGCCACCTTTCACCACGACGGCCGTCGGGGGCACTGCAGCCAACAGCGAAGCCGGCACGGGAGAACGGGGAGAACGCGCATGCAGCGTCATGTGACGTCACATCCGCAGGACAGCGCGGGAAATTCCGGCCCGGAATTGCAGCACATTTTGCAGCACACAGCCTGTTCAAGGCAACGGAGAGATACGCTAGAGGGCTCATTCGTTTTGGTTTGGAATGCTTCATCTGACCTTATTACTAGAAAACTTAAAACGTTTACGAATTTTTTTCATAAATCCTGCCTCAATCCTGCCTCAAGCTCCTTTAACTTTCAATTTAAAAAAAAATTCCATTTTATGTTGGCTTGTTGCTAGGCAACGGTTTATCGTACAGACAACATTACAACAATGAAAAACCCGGGACGCGTTGTACTGCAACATATTTTAGTCTCATCATGCTAGCTATTACGCTTTTGAGATATTTAACTATTCTAATTTTCAAGCTAACGGCCTTGGTTTGGTTTATTGGCCATTATTAATAACCCTAAACATGGCAAGAACCACCTCCGACACAACCTTAAACTCAACCACTACAGCCCCAAACCAAAGCAGCGAGAGGGGACGAATGGGCAGTAGGGCATGCCCATATAAAAATTTCCTGAAATTTTCTAGGGGCCTTTTTGCCCCCGTGAACAAACATAATGGGCGTGGCCTAATGGCTCAACAGCGCCCCCTAGAAAACTTTGTGCCTCAAGCCTCACAATACGGTTTGACGTACATGCACGAAAATCGGTACAAACCTGTATCATGTCGCAACTTAAAGAAAAGTCTCTCGGCGCAATGGCCAAAACCGAACAGGAAGTTGGCCATTTTGAATTAATCGTGTAATTTTGGCGCAATTTATGCCATTTCTTCGGCCGCTTCTTCGCCCAAACCGTAATGTGCACCCAGGTGGGTTATACATCAAAATGTGCGTCTCGATCCTGCGAAGATGGGCATTACTTTTTTCAGTCAAAAGCGTTAGCGTGGCGACGATAGACGCCAAAAAGCGCGCCCCCCCCCCCCTTCATCTTCATCTTCCCATATTTGATAGTTCCTACTTTCTGCTATAACTTTTGAATGGTTTGACATAAAGAGTCGTCGGTGGTGTCATCGGACTCGGTTTTGAGTCCTTGAACATAATTGGCATGAATTAGCCCCGCCCCTTCTTCTGATTGGTCGATATTTTATAGATCGCATTTTCTGCCATAACTTTTGAATGGTATGACATAGAGGCTCGTGGGTGGTGTCATCGGACTTGGTTTTGGCTCCTTCACCTTAATTGGTGCAAATTATCCCCGCCCCTTCTTCTGATTGGTCGATATGTGATAGTTCCTATTTTCTGCAATAACTTTTGAATGGTTTGACATAAAGTCTCGTGGGTGGTATCATCAGAGTTAGTTTTGAGTCCTTGACTTTTATTGGTGAAAATTGCACGCACGAGGGCCCGTTCATCGCTGCTTGCAGCTTTAATTGTTATTGTTATTGTTATTATTAAATACAGCAAATAATTGCATCAAAACAATATACATTTAGAAAAAAGGTTTAAGCACCAAATGTTTAAACATGTATTCTCGTCTTTCCCAAAAATTCTTGTCATTCAATACACAGTAAATAATGAATTATTTATTTTTTCATGAAAAAAGACACTAGCATTGTTATCTGTTCAGAGAGGGGTAGGTAACCCCTTCCAGAGGGTTCAGTGTTGTCATTATTGGCCTTAAAGCTCCTCGGCACAGGTGAGGTGTGGGCCAACTGTAATTGGATCGCACTGGGATTGTGCTCCAGTTTGTCAATGTTGAGGGAGGTTCTACCTGTGCTGGAAACAAATTAGATTTTTGTTTCAACTACTTTTGTCCTTCTTTAAAATCATGAAGAATGCAGCCGGATTACCAGAAGATTGTCGGATTACCTGCACAAAAGAGGGGAAAGGGAGAAAAAAAGACATCTTTCTTTCTACACATGAATTGCTGTAATAATAGTATCTGAGACGGATGCCAGTAACCGAACCTCTTCCACGGTGGACTCCACATTTTCTTCTGTGAAACTGCAGCCTTCTGCTCTGCTTCTATAAAACATAAAATAAAATCATCCAGTTTAATATAAACGTTAAAAAGCAAATAAGATCCCATCAGGGGCCAGTTCTTTAAGTAAAAAGACACAAGTCACTTCAAAAATTATTTCCACCAGTTAAAGACTTTTGACTTTATTAAAATGACAACATAAGATGTGACTCCAAATCACAAATGCATTAAGTACAGAACTGTCTTTACAGTTACGGCACAGTTGGAGTCAGCTTTATGGAAGAAAAAAAAACACTTTTAAGATTGAGTGGTGGAACACATGGTTTTCAAACGGAAACTACCCGAAACCTCGAATGCACTTCCAGTTAAATGGATTATGTTCAAATCTGGCCTGAGGGATCTCGCCCAGCTTCTGCTATTTTAGCCCTGAGTAAAAACTTTGAGGTCGATAAAATGACGAAATCTTTGTGGTTTCACCTTGAGAGGTCAAGGTTTTCTGGCAGCATAACACACCACCAACTTCACTATAGCACCATACCTATCTGATGGAGAAAAATAAATACTTAAACTGTGCCAGACTACATTTTTTTTTCGGAAATGTTGAGCTTAATTTGAACGACAGGGTTAATGTTTAATTCATAATAAGCATAGATAGATATAGATATCTTTAATGCACACAAATGATCAAACCAAACACTGTGATTAACATGAACACTTCTGAAGTGAAAGAAGTTAGTTGTTAGTTTTATTTTAACACAGATTAATACTTCTTATCTACACTTGTAAACCAGTGGTCTCTTTCCATGCCAATAAAACAATGTAATAATACTTCACTATGAGTAAAAGTCTTGCATTCAAAACCTTATAGATGTTAAAGTTCGTTAAATTAGACACTTAAATACTTTCAGCTTAAGTACTTAAACTGTAAGTACTTAAGCTGTAAGTGACTTCTGGGTCTTCACCCAGCTCTGTCCTTAAAGGCTTTTACTGCTGTCCGGATATTATGTCCCTCTATGGCATGCCATCTGGCGCTGGCATCCCTACATACGATGCAATCCACACTGTTCACATCCCTGTTGTCACGATGGTGGAATGTGCTACCAGCTGCGAACGTTAAGTAACTGGCCGTATTTAAATTTACACAAATTAACATCAGCAGCTAATTAAACAAGGAAGGTGAGTTCCAATAGTATATGATATGATAAGGCCCAAATGTTCAGACTTCCTCCAAGATGACGGAAACCTGTAACTTACCGGCATTTCAACAAAAAGCAGAGGCCTTCGAATGGTTGCCAGGTCCAGCTCCTTAACTTCCCAGACAGTCAATCACAGTCCAGAGAGGTCAGAGTGGGTGTCATCTCATTAGAATATGACAAATCACACAAGGGCCTTATCAACCTCCAAAGTGACATGACTCCTGTCTCGTCTGCAATCAGGAAGAACTGTGAGTGACCAGAGATTTGAGCTCCTTTTAGTGGCACATTTGAGCGCACTGGATACAATATGTGCAAATATACAATGCTGGTGAATGTAGCCAAATTTAACTAAGTGTTAATTCCTCAAATATGGAGAAACGTATATGTAAACTAGCAGTATGAAGGTCTGTGGGTCAGTGCAGATTAGTATGTGCTGTGCATTCCCCTTGTTTGGCGGGGCTTAAGCCAGTGTACTCTACTGTAGCAAACACATAGCCTTGTTTTATAAGGGCCCGAGCACTGACAGTGCGAAGGCCCTATTGTATCTGTAGGAATTGTTTTTGTTTTTATCCTCGTTTTTCTTCCGACGAAATGAGGGCCTTTTTGCCCCCCTAAACGTGCCCCAAAAGTCACCAAATTTTGCACGCAAGCCAGGCTGGCGAAAAATTTGATATTTAATGGTTTGCATTAATGGCTCAAAAGCGCCCCCTAGAAAACTTTGTGCCTCAAGCCCCACAATACAGTTTGACGTACATGCACGAAATTCAGTATATACTTGTATCATGTCGCAACTTAAAGAAAAGTCTCTTGGCGCCATAGCCGAAACCGAACAGGAAGTCGGCCATTTTGAATTAATCGTGTAATTTTGGCGCAATTTATGCCATTTCTTCGGCCTTTACCGTAACGTGCACCCAGTGTTATACATCAAAATGTGCGTCTCGATCCTGCGACGATGGGCATTACTTTTCTCAGTCAAAAGCGTTACCATGGCGACAAAAAAACGCCAAAAAGTTTGCCCCCCCTTCATCTGATATTTGATAGTTCCTATTTTCTGCCATAACTTTTGAATGGTTTGGCATAAAGAGTCGTGGGTGGTGTCATCGGACTCGGTTTGAGTCTTTGAACATAATTGGTGAAAAAAGTAGCCCCGCCCCTTCTTCTGATTGGTCAATATGTGATAATTCCTATTTTCTGCCATAACTTTTAAATGGTTTCACATAAAGAGTCATGGGTGGTGTCATCGGACTTTGTTTTGAGTCCTTGACCTTTATTGGTGGAAATTGCACGCGCAAAGGCCCGTTCATCACTGCTTCAAGGTTTAATTCTTCTTTTTTTTGCAATCAAAATATTGTCAAACTGCACATTTTAACAAGATAGCATTTGTTCCACTTTCCACGCTGCTGTTTTTTGACATTATTAGAGTAAGAGAAAGAAGACCACAAGGACTACAGGCCTGGCTGGCAGCTGCATGCTTCTCATTTCAGCTTTCCTAATCTACGGTTCACCACAGCAGAACGTCATGTTCCATTTATTGATTTGATATGAGTTTTAATTTCCAACAGTATTAGATCGCCAGATTGTGGCCCCTCAGTGGCCACATTAGTGCGCAGCTAACTTTAGAAACATCTGGTCAGTGTTGTACATTTATAAAAGCAATTGGCTGTGCTATTTCACACCAGCATAATACATGACAATGATATAGTTGCTCTAAAACCCAGCTGGATAAATAATAGAAACTGAGAGAACCCAGCTCCAGATGTTATTGGGTTTTTAAGGACAGGTGCAGAAGACAAACCCATCATGTCAGCGAATTTTCAGTAGTAAACTGCAAATAAATAAGGCCAGGTAGTTCCAGCAAAGTGAGAGTTGTGAAGGAAAGTAAACAGATAAGAATAAGGGCATTAAGCTCTGAGTCATGAAGACTTCTATTGGCTGGATGTTTAGTGGAGGTTCAGTGATCCATCAAAGGGAAGCCCGTCATTCCTCACTGTGTCGCAGTAACTCCTGCCAACCACTCTTTATGGTTCTCTCTCTCTTCCTTTCTTTTTCTTTGTGTCCTTGCAGAACGTTTCCTGGGGTAAGCAGTACTCTTATGCCCTCTTCAAAGCCATGAGCCACATGCTGTGCATCGGGTATGGTGCACGGGCACCTGTCAGCATGTCTGACCTGTGGATCACCATGCTCAGTATGATCGTAGGTGCCACGTGCTATGCTATGTTTGTGGGCCACGCTACTGCTCTAATCCAGTCACTGGACTCCTCGCGCAGGCAATACCAAGAGAAGGTAAGAATCATGCAACAGGATTCAGAAAATCTAATTTATTTATTTTTTGCATGATTTACTTGATCGTGGATGCTGTTTTTAGAAAATGAACTAGATGGTACAATGCCATGATCATTGACACCCATCACTGGAGGAAGACTTAAATTAGCTCATCTCTTGGTTGCTTTGTGTACCAATGATTTGAGTTGCAAGAGATCATAAAATCACAGACGTATGAGTTGAAAAGAGGATTTTCTCCTTCTTCCAAGCGGATCACATCAGGATGAGGGTGAAGAGGTCTTGTGACATGACCATGCGCTTCCCTGTCAATGTGCCTCCAGTGGATGGATTTTTTTTTTCTTCTATTCATTTTATTTCCGATTACATAATTGCATTTTTTTTTTTTTACATGGAGAGTGATTATCCAGCATTTCACTTGGCCACCATCTGTGATCCCGCTGACAGGCCTGGGCATTTGCCAGAACAGCCAGCCATGAGTAATGTGCTGTGCATTTTGCACACATGAAGCCAAGTTCAACTCCCAAACTTTATTTACTTTATGTTGCACCATTCCTTGTGCCATACGGAAAACACTGTAGTACAGGGAATTCAAACCATCACTGACATGTCATACACGAACATCCCTGTGATTTAAAAAAAAAAAAAAAAGAGCTGAAATTTAACTAAAGGTGATTGGCTGATTTACCAAAAATACAGGTATTTTCTAAAACTGTGTAGCCTTGACTTACAGTAGATGGATATTAACAATGGTGAAAATTGTGAATTATTAGAAGTTTTCTGAAGGTTCATATCAAATCAAATCAAATCAAATCAAACTTTATTTATAAACCACCTTTCATACATAAAATGCAACACAAAGTGCTTTACTATAAAACAAATAAACATAAAACATTGAGATAAGACAATGAAAATAAAATGATAAAACAGGATAAACTAAAGATTAATATAAAACAGAGTAGTAAGATCCAATAAAAATAAGGGTGAGCATAAAAAATTTAAAAGAGTTAAATGAGTCAGTTAAAAGCCTGATTAAAGAGATGGGTCTTGAGCTTCTTTTTAAAAACATCAACAGTCTCTGCAGCCTGAGGTTCTCCGGGAGGCTGTTCCACAATCGGGGACCATAATAACTGAATGCCGCCTCCCCGTGTGTCCTGGTTCTGACTCTTGGTATGGTTAAAAGGCACCGGAGGACCTCGGGGTCCGCGAGGTTCGATAGGGTAAAAGTAGTGCAGACAAATAAGAAGGCTCAAGACCATTAAGGTTTGGAAAACTCAAAAGGTATTTTTCAATTACACCTGATCAAAACTTTTAAATCTTGTTAAGAAGGTTTAAGAGTTCCAACTCCATCTCTATGTAATATGTTGCACCAAGGCCTGAACCATTTCATGAGTAGTAACACGTAGTCACCTCTCTCCCCTGTACGTGTTAAGCTTTGTAACCTCTGAAAATGTGTACTCAACTAAAACAAAACTAAAATTATTTTCTGATTACTGCTTTGTGCATTTGTTTCTTAGCCGAATATGATAGCAAACCAAAATATGGCAACAAAAATGAGTGAAATACAGAAAGTGAACCTATAAGTTTATAATCAGTTAAAGATTTAAAGTTTAGGCTATTTGAACCTTTGAGTCTTGCTTATTATGGGATCTGTCAGAGTTTTAATAATATGTCCCCTTAAATTAAATGAAAATAAGAAAATTCAAATATCACCATTAAAGCATCTCAGTTTTGTTTGAAAGAGTTGCATGAAAATAATTGCGGTTTATTTCCCACGTATGTAGGGGTTTTGTCCAGTGAGATTCTGAACTCTGAAGCTAATAGCGAGACAATGTCTTATCTCAATGTGCCTAGCAACAAGCGTCCCAAATTAAATTGATTTTTTTTTTTAATTGAAAGTTAAATATCGCAAAAACCGTAATAATTAGCATGATGAGGTTGTACGGTCCTTTAGTGCCAATCGGGCTGAGTGTTTGTAAATTTGAACTATGTCTCTACGATAAAGTTCGGCCGAGCAATAAGCGTCCGAATTTTCGCCTTTTTTTTTTTTTTGCTTTTTGGCATCTAGCGTTGCCACGGTAACACTTTTGACTGAGAAAAGTAATGCCCATCGAGGCACGATGGAGACGCGTCTACCGATGTATGCCATGCATGGGTGAACATTGTGGTTCGGGCCGCATTAACGGAGGAAAACAGCGTACAGAATAAGAATAATAAGAAAAGGGAAACCGTTTCTGTATACTATTATATCGCCTTCATTTTCATGTTTTTTTCTCGTTTTTTCGGGCATGTTTTATTTTTTGGGGATTTTTTTTTCCACATCCCGCTGGTGCACAGTGGGACTTTTGCGACTTTAGCTTGTTAGCAAAATGCTAGCAACATTGCCCTTTGGGCCATTCTGGACGATTGCAATATGGTCATGCCACTACTTGCACTACATGCCCATAATAAATGCTAATATTTGAGTAGCTGGGACAAGAGCATGTTGACTGTGTTTATTACTTTGCTGTCAGCAAACAGCAATTAGCAAATTAGAACACAATCAGTTGCAGTCTGGTTGTGTGCATTCATGTAGATACACAAACTGAGCACGTGCACAGAAGCATAACAAATATACAAAGGACATATTATCCTCTGGGAGCTTGTTGCCATAATTCTTTTCAAGGAATCAGCAGAGTCACCTTGGCCGATGCAAACAGGACATGTTAAGATATCAGTTCATTAGTTTACACCCTACTTATAAAAGCACGGAGATGGATTCAATTTATTCAAGTACTATGGCCTGACCTTGCCCTCTGCTCATGGTCATGACCATCTAGAAAAACCACTTCCTCCATGTTTTAGCCATAGCTTTGCAGGGCTGTTTAATATGCACTTAAAACTTGTCATTATTGTAAGCTATTTAATGAAAAAAGAAAGCATGATTATACAAAGCCACCCAATTTACAACCTTTAAAAAAGGCTGTTTTGATTGTGGTAAAATGCAAATGTAAAAAGACGACTAAAGAAATTCATTTCATGGTGATTCCTATGATGATAATCATTAAATTTGATCTTTTTTCATCCCCACATTAATCAGGGGCAGGTCAGCTCATTAGTTCATGTGTTGGTTCACACTAATCTGAGAGCATACTGGATAAAGATTGAACTAGATAGAAAGATAGCCATTGGTTAAACTCATTTGAAAAAGTTTGTAACCTCTCCTCTAACCCGGTGCTTTTGTTTAAAAACATAACAAAATGTATCGGCTTAATTTTCGGTAAATAAATGTTGTCTTATACTAATACTCACTATGATCAGTTCAGATTCATGATATATGTACATATATCTATATCATAACCTTCAGGCACTTTCTAGCATATTCCAAAAAAGTTAATGACAGCCGGTTGCCCAAAACAAACAAGTGAGCAGTTTGAAATTGCAGTCTGAATTAGTGACATGTCTCTTGCTCAGTATGTGATCTACATCTGCTTCACAGAAAATATGCTCAATCTACATCAACTATTTCCCCCACCCCTTCAACGGGCCCTGCAGGCATCGAACTGACAGCTTTGAGGCCCCCGATGCCGTGTTCGTGGGAAAAGTGCCCCAGTGTGTAGCCAGGTTCATCCAGGGCTGATTTGCTGCATGGCTGTGCATATGACTGGAGCAGGCTGAGGAGCAGCAGGGATGAGTTCAGGGTGCTGAGCCTCCAGTCATTACATCTATCTCTGCCACAGCTGGGGGGGTTAGAAACATGGATGGAAAGATGGATGTGGGAGTGTGCTTGCAAGCTATTTGAGGAAGGAGGGTGCTGGTGATGAGAAAATATGACGCAGGTAACTGATTCTGTCAATAGTTCTGAGTCACGTTGCAAACTTTTATCTTACTTGTTTGAATATAATTTTCATGTTTGCTTTAATAGAAAGCAGAAATTGTAAGATAAAGCTATGATTAAAGACAGAAAAATCACCATGTTAAAAGGTAGAAAGGAAAAACAAAAATGAAGCTTCTAAAGAGCAGAATCAGAGAAATAATTGAAGGGGAGAAAAGGAAATGAGGGACTAAAGTATGCATGATATTAAGACACCCCTGCTGTGATGCCATGGTGCTGAACTACTGCAAACCAGGGGACAGCTGTTTGTCATTCAGCAGGGGAAGAGCTACTGCCTGTGGCTGCTTTCTATATTTCTGCACAAATATCATTTTTGATTTATATTTTTATCTTTTGCATAAAAATATGAGGATGTTTTAAGTCATGTTTGAGCGGAAATATAGAAAGTCACTAAAGAAATATTGAAAAATCTCCAGCTGGCAAGCACAAAGGGAGGTCTGACTTGGCCGCGACTATTTTTAGACTGAGATAGAGATGGACATATGGAAAAATGGATGAGGTAGGGAAATGAGAAGGGTAGTCAGCAGTGATTTAAATGACTCCATTAGAATGTAATTAATCAACCAAGAAAAAATACAAATTGGGATTTATGTGAGAATTTATGCAATTTAGGGATTATGCTAGAATGGAAATAAGTCATTATGGAAGCTTACTGGAACTCGAGGCGTCACATTTGAGTTTGATATCCAAATGTGACGCATTTGCCTGACTCTGTGCCCTGCCTTGACCACCTGAGTCATAACGGCCTGGCTGGGCCAATGTGGACAGCCCGGCTTGAGCTGTGCGAACTCCAAATTAATCAATTTGCCACAAACAAAACTCCGGTCCCTTATCACCTTGCTGCAGCCGGGAGGGGAATCAAGGACTCCAGCGTCTTCTCTTTCTCTTTCACTGACAAATTTCATTCTGTGGGGCCGGTTGCATCTCACTGGTCAAATAACTCGCCACCGGCCTGAGATACCAACCTCACAGTGTCCCTGCTGGGGGACTATGATTACCAGAGAGAGCTTGAGAGAAAGTGTTTATCTTTCAGATGTCAAGCTCCGGGAAGCATTGAGAAGATTGTATGCACCTCCTTGTCTGTGGCAAACCCATGAGGAATCAGAGACTGATCAAGATGGAGTATCTTTAAAAGCCTTTTGTTATTCTCTCTTTCCTTCTCTTTTGGGTCAATACTTGCCTTCAGCTTAATGTGCCCAGATTTTTACATTCCTGAACAGCTTGAATTCATTACCAGAGGTTATCACTGGAGGTTGCGGTCGATGCCAACTGGGCAATTACCGAATGATCTTCATCACTTTTTTAATGTGCTGGGTAAGCCTTGCTACTTTGCGTTATGGTTGGACTCCCTGCATGGGTGGGATAACCACAACAGGTACCTTGGTCTGACATAGTCCTGATCCTGGTTCTGCTCTAACTTTCCTTCACCACCCGCCTCTCCCCTCTCTGTGCACAGAACCAGGACATGGAGATTTGACTGTGAGAGCATGACTTGTCCTCAATGCACATGAAATATATTAGATCAAAGTTGGCTAAAAGTATCGGCATTCTAGGAAAAACTAGACACATATCAAACCTAAAAACATTATACATACTTTATAATTCATTAATTTTACGGTATCTGACGTACTGTGTGGAGATTTGGGGAAATACTTTAAAAACCAATCTTCAACCCATTTATCTAATGCAAAAAAAAGCAATAAGAATCGTAAATAATGTAGGATTTTATCATCACACAAATGTTTTGTTCTGGAAATTAAACGCACTAAAATTGACTGACTTAGTTGAATTTAAAACGGCACAGATAATATACAAAGCAAAGAATAATTCACTCCCCTGCAACATACAAAAACTGTTTAAGGATAGAGATGAATATGAGTTAAGGGGGGAACATAATCTCAAACAACCAACAGTTAAAACAACACTTAGAAGTATGTGTATTTCAGTTACTGGGGTTAAGTTGTGGAATAGCTTGCCAGATAATCTTAAACAAAGTAAAAACATCATACAGTTTAAAAATAGTTTAAAACAGATCATGATTAGTAAATACCAACAAGATTGAAGGATAAGACGCAAGGGAGAGAATTATGGAATTATGCAGGTAATAATTACTGATATTTATGTCCTTGTTTTAATCAGGACTATTTATTATTTTTTTTCCTTTTTTTCTTTTCTTACTGGTTCTTTGTTGTTACATATATGTATATATATATATATATATATATATATATATATATATATATATATATATATATATATATATTTTGTGTTTTGTGTTTGCTTCTTTTTTGGGTGGAAAAGCTAGAAAGCATTTGTTATAGAAAGTGTAAATAATAATAATGTGAATGTTAAAGGGTAGGCGTTTATAAGCTCAGAGCTTCAGCCTATTCCTTTTCGATCTAAATGATTACACGACATGTTATGAATGAGTGTACCATACTGAGCACAAGATCGAAATAAATAAATAAATAAATACTGTGTTCTGTTTTGCAGTTAGTTTAATGTGTATCTTGAGAACAGTATTTTCCTACACGTGGGTCTCCTGTGAAATACCTGTCTACATTTTAATGCAAAATTATAGAAGTAATGACAAATCTGTTCTTGTGTCTTTTCCAGTACAAACAAGTGGAGCAATACATGTCCTTCCACAAACTTCCTGCAGACTTGCGGCAGAAAATCCACGACTACTACGAGCACCGCTACCAAGGCAAGATCTTCGATGAGGACAACATCCTGAGCGAACTCAACGACCCTCTCAAAGAGGTAGACAGACAGCTCCTTTCTTCAACATCAAACATCAGCTCCTCTCATTTTTCATTTTGAAGGCTCTAGCGTTATTTTTAGAACTGGTAAAAGGAAAAAATACACACCAAAAAGGTTCCTGAACGAGCGGTGTCGGACGGCTTTAGCTTTAAAGCATGAATCGGGTTTGTTTTTCTCCCCGTGAGGATGAGGGGTGACTCTATGTTTGGCAAGATTGAAAGTGAAATACATGAAACTGGAATACCAACACCTGTCATTCCGTCTTGGGAGGTCGAGTAGAAAAGCAGAAACGCAGATTCAGATCCTCAGCGTCGGGGTAGAACCCGCGCCAGTCGGCTGTCAAGATAAGTAGAGATTCTCCAGAGAAACATTACCTGTGTCTCACTTTTATGCGTGGTAAACACTTTGAGCTCCAGAGCTGCTTCACAAGTGTTGTTTTATTTTGTAATACCAACTAGACCAAAGCGTTACACACAAACAAGGAGATACGGGCTCAGGATCGACTCCGTGCACTATACATTTCACAAAGAGAAGCAATGAATCGGAATATTGAAGTGTTTTTTGCAGGTGAGGGATCAGTTCACAGATGAGTTCTTCGTATCAGCACATTGCACGGGTAATTATGCAAAGGGCTACCTTAAAGGAGCGAAATAAGCAAGCATAAAGGCTCACAACCATCTTTTATGTAGCCCCATTCATTCACCTTGCAGAGTGCAATGCTACAGTGGGTGTGTGACACTCACAAGCAAAGAAAATTGATTTTAAGGTTTAAAACAGTGAGCCTTTACAGGCTCACTGTGTGTAGAAAGCAGCATTCAAATCTGCATTAAGACCAAGCTGCGTTCACAAAGGAATGACCGCAACACCAAAAGGGGATAAATAAATGATTTAAATACAAAGATTTCTTTCAAATCTTTAAAGGAAATTAATTTGAGACTTTAATAATGCAAGTTGAACATCAAAAATTCGGGACTGTATTTTCTAGGGGTGTGCAAACAAGGGTACCTCACGATTCGATTCGATTTTGATTATTGGAGCTTCGATTCTTCGATTCTTCGATTCTGCGATTCTTCGATTATAACGATTGTCGATTCGATTCGATTGTTGGTGCCACGATTCTTCGATTATTGTGAAATTTAATGCTTTTTTCCATACAAGATTGATTTTGTCTTCATCTGTGGCTACATTTGTAAATAAATAGCCAATCAATTAACTCAGTTCCTCTAACAACACTCATTAAGTAAATAACAAGGTTTTTTGAACATTTGACATGTATTTTTCAAAGACACAAAATAATTTATTTTATGACTATGTAAACATTTGCTCTTTGACTTACTTAACTTTGACCAGGGAAAGCTGCACTTGCATGAGAGCGCCCTCTATTGGCGGAAAACACTGAAAACGGTCAAGCCCTGGATTTAATGAGTTCATTAATTCAAATAAACAAGATATTTACTTCCATCAAATTTATTTAGTGTAAACATATCTGCCATATTTCAAGTGAACAATAAGAAATGTGCATTCTTGGAAATGAAATGATTCAGCTTATTCAGTCTGGAATCTGGATAGGATAAGTTAAAAAAAAAAAAAAGATTTTTTATTTATTTATTTTTTTTAATTAATCGATTCCAAATCGCCACGTGACGCATCGCGATGCATCAACACATCGATGAATTGCACCCACCTCTAGTATTTTCATCTGTGCATGCTAACAGAAGAATTGTTTTGTTTACGTAAACTCATTGCCCACTCTATCCTTGACAGACTAAATGACTTCACTTTCGGGTCTGTGCTCCTCGTTCAAGCTCCTTTCCAGTCACATCAGGGACAAATGTGTTTGCAACTAGCAGTATAACAAAAACAATTTTTTGGCCACAGTAGGATGCACTCTAAATGGAGCGATGTGTAAAACAAAAGGCCTTTGGGCCAAAGAGTATGTGCTGGCTCCAGCAGACCCCCGTGTCCCTGAATAGTTTTAACTTCTCCCTCGCGTCTTCTCCTCTCCTTCAGAAATCCTCTTCAAAAAGCAACACAACTGGTACCAGGCTTCATGTAACAGCTTTCTTAAAAAACTTCCCATCGTCAACCTTTATTTGAATCTTATTAGACTAAAAGCAACCGTGCACTTCATAAACAGTAATAAATTCCACTTTAATCAACTAGACACAACTTGATTTGCAAGCATGTTGCCGCTAATGGCTTCTTCCATGGAATCAGAGTACGTATTTTATGCATCGTAAACATTGCTTTGTGAGGCTTGGTTACGCTTAAGCTCTACTGTAAAGTAGTCGTAAATTTTAACTTGAACAGAGAACGAAAAAGATCATCCAAAACAGCTAAATTAGATGAATGTGCACTAAAGGAAATCTAATATCTGTTGTCGTTAAGAGTTGACTTGTTCCGATACGTGCAGTAGGTGCAGCCCGGGATCGGTTTAATCGGCTTTCCTTTACAACAACCAGGCCGAGCCAGTACAATCATACTTATAATGCATTCTGGCATTTCTTTTATTAAAGCTCTTGTAGACTTTCCTCATACAGATACACACATTGGGCTGGTGCTGCCATAAGCTTACAAGACCACCCGCGATTTACATAAAAACCCTCTCTCTCTGGGCATAAAAGAGCTTTAGATTTGGTGGGGTGCTCCTTTATTAACTATCCAGATTATAAAGGCAGAATAATGTTCAAACAAATGCCCAATATCAAACTGTGATGTTATATGACAATTACAGTATTTTCTCAGTAAAAGAAAAAAAAAAATAAACATTTTATGTACTTGTAAACTCTTCAGACGTTTCAGAGGTGCATTTTGAAAGTCAACTTCTCTCAGACAGGTGATCCATCACATTAAACACTTCGATGCAGCTGTTGGCACAACATAATTTAAAAAAACTCACCTTTGCTGTTAAATTCAAGGACACGACAACACAACATACAGCAGTTGATTGTTAGTCGATAGAGGCCATGACATTCTTGAGGCTTCCGAAAAGGGAAAAACAACAAAAACAACGAGTTACCCTTTAGTATGTTCACATGCTGATAATTTATACTAAAGCCAAATCATTTTAGCACTGAAATAAAATACTTTGAGTTATTTGAGTGTACGGCTGGGCGATATGGACCAAAAGTCATATCTCGATATTTTCTAGCTGAATGGCGATACTCGGTATATATCGATATTTTTTCTGTGACATAATTGGGGTTTCCCCCAAAGCATTATAGCATAGCATCTCTGTTAGCTTCATTTTTTTCTGAGGCAAACCATTAAAAAAACAGTCAGTTTTAATACAAAGCCTCGTGCCAAATGTCACACAGGTTCCTTTATTAACAGAGGTCTGCACAATATCAAAATGTATAAAACAAATGAAATAAAAATAAACTGCCTGCATATATAGAATAAAAATGCTTCTTGAATAAAATAAAACAAATATCCCTTTCCTGCATAACAATTACATTAAAATACACTGTGCAATTAATACAATGTAGACAGTAACAGGCAGACTTTTCCACTGAGGTTGACAGTTGTGCAAATAACAAAACTTTTGTGCAAATCTCAAATAAAACATTCAATTTGTCACAAAATAAGCTATATCAAAATCCTAAAAAAAAAAAAAAAAAAATTAAATAATCGATATAAACGATATTGTCTCGTACCATATCGCGTTTGACAATATATCGATACATATTAAAATCTCAATATATTGGCCAGCCCTATTTGAGTGCATAAAAAAAGTTTTAGACATTGTAAAAAGAAGGGGAAAGGCAATAATTTACAATGAAAACTAAAGGTTTCGAAATATGAATCCTTAAAATTCTGGACGAGACTCTGTTAAGGTTTTTACATCTTTTCCTTAAATGGGGCCTTCGGCCTTCGTGGGTAAATGCACCAAAACAGAGAACTCTCTAAGCTGCACCTGCTTACAAGTTTATCACAGCAAAGTGACAAAAATAGCAAATAATTTGAAACACTGTGATGGGTTGCATCTCTGTGTTGAATCTTGTGTCTTTGTAATGAATCACACATCTAAAATATAGATAGAGTTGGAATAGTTTATGAGGTTTGCAGTTAAGATCAAATATGCAACCAGTCGACTCCATATAACCTAAAAGCAGGACAGATTTGCTGCTCTCTCTTCCCCTTTGCTTGTCTTTGTCTCAATGTTCCTTATTCTCAACCATATGACAAATGTTTAAATGTGCATAGCCTAAGATTGTTTCCCCATGAGGAATTCTAGTTGGCTAGAAAAACTGCTCAGCATCTAATTCATTATTTCCGGTGCGTGATTGAGGTCAGAGCCCCATGGCATGAGCTGACAAACGCATCTGAGGTTGAGATAAAATTCCTTGCGTTGCCCTCATGTAGACAGCAAACATCGCAGAGATTGGTTATCCTTTCTGTTAATGTCCTGTTGTCACTGGAGGAGAATTATCTCTCATGTGGGGTCAACAACACGCCACTGCAGATGCCAAGTGCCCCGGCTTTCCCATCTGCACAGCAACAGAGATGCTGGACAAACAGACAACAAGCTCCTAATCTCCTGCTGAGGCTGAGGGGACAGGATGAGACAAGAAAGATGGCCTGCAGCCGGCACCAGGGGGCAAACTCATCAGGGTGTGATTCGTGTGCCAAAAAGTTTCCTGTCAGGAAAGACGTGGGAAGTGCTTTAGAAGCATTAGGACTAAATCAGCACCATGTTCATTTATGCTTTCAGATATCAGCAGCAGAGAAAAAAATATATGAGAGGGCATTTAGTGTCAGACCGCCTACCATCTGCTTGTTTTTCCAGATTTTTGATGGAAATAATTGAATAATGTTTGGCATGGTGTAATCCATTTCATCCAACACCAGGAAATCGTCAACTTCAACTGCCGTAAGCTCGTCGCCACCATGCCTCTATTTGCCAATGCTGACCCCAACTTCGTGACGGGGATGCTGAGCAAGTTGAAGTTTGAGGTCTTTCAGCCCAACGACTACATCATCAGGGAAGGCACCGTCGGGAAGAAGATGTACTTCATTCAGCACGGCGTTGCAAGCGTCATCACCAAGTTCAACAAGGAGATGAAGTTGACTGATGGGTCGTACTTTGGAGGTAAGATCCTGAGCACATCTTTAACCTGCAGATTTGACTTACCTTTCATATCTTTCATGCAAAAAATTCAAGAGCAGATTATGGGCCTGATTTACTAAGATCCTAAATAAAGAGTACTAAATTGCGTGTGCACTGAAAAAGTTTGCACGTGCTGTTGTGTGTTTTGCGGGTGATCAACTAAGAATGCTTGCGCAATTGATAACAGGTGCAAACCTCAGTATTTAAATGAGGTGTTGCGTGTCTTACGGTTTGCGCCATGGAGAGTCTGGATGGAAAGCAGGATAGTCGCAAGCGCAAAATGAAATTTGACGAGTTGGAGTTAGAAATATTAGTGGAAGAGGCAAATAAACACATTCATGAACTACAGCAAAGAAATTTAAACATTACCAAAAGAAACGCAATATGGGAGAAAATCTGCGATAGAATAAATGCAGTTGGTAAGACAAAAAGAACGGCAGATGAGGTTAAAAGAAGGTGGCAAGATATAAGGCGAAGAACTAAAGAAAAAGTGGCCTTTAATAAAACTTGTGCAACCATTTTTAAAATAGCATGCAGCAGAATAAAGACTCTCTCTCTGCGTATTCTTTGATTTTGGCGATGTCGCCTCCTTGCCACAATAACAGCAGCCATCGGTGCGTAATGCCGGGCAGATTAGCACCTTCCTTTCGAACGTATTAAATACAGACGCAATCACAATCCCCGCAATTACTTTCGGGCTTGGTAAATCTCATTGCGTGTGGTAAATGAACCTATTTGCATTTTCCCCTCCCAGTATTTAGCGCTTTCTGGCGGGTACGCCCCATATTGATTATTCATCAGGGCAAAAGTACTAAATGAACAGCGTGTGCTATTTTGCTCATTTGAGAGGCGCAGTCCTCTTTGCACGCTGTTAGTAGATCAGCTTGCACATTGGTTTGCGGGTGATGTCAAGTTTGCACACGTTTTTACGCACGCAAACCTTTAGTAAATCAGGCCCTATAAAAAAAACTTTCAGGCCACGGAGAACATGCTCCTGGCAGTCATGTGGATATGCTTACACAGTAATATTCCAGGGCTGGCGCCCTGCGTTTGATGCTGTTGGAAGTTATTGTAGATTCTCATTAACCAGCGTTGGACGTTAGTCAGCTTCCGTTGTTACGTAACCTCTCATCTGGTAGCTGGAGTGGGCCAAGGCACGGATCAGGCATCCCTTAGGACACACACAAGTCCCTCCCCCACTTTCACTTCCACTCTCCCCCTTGAACACATGCAGATGCATGAATTCTCCGCTCCGTCCATACGTTTCTGCTGGAGCTTACTTGGCACTCATCATGAACAGCCTCTGTGGATTTATCTGCTGTGTGAAGTCAGGAGCGATTCCCTCGTTCTGTTCTTTGCTGAACTTTCGCTCTCTCTCTCTCTCTCTCTCTCTCGCTTCACGTTCCCTCTCTGAGACGTCACAGATGCCATGAATGTTTTATATGTCAAATGTAATTTCATTGCACGTTGTTTACTCCTGCAAAAAATCCACGGGCAGACAATGTTGTCTGTTAGAGAGTGAAGTTTCCTATTTTTGGGCTTCTTGCATATTTTATCTTTTGAGTTCCTCCTCACTATGGGAGGAGACTGAAGGAGTCTAAGAATACCTTCGCTTTGGTGTGTCTTCTGACTGCAGTGCGCGTCTCGCAGGCGAGCTATAGAAGGCAGTGAATCAAAAAAGAAGTGGCGTCTTCTCTCCTGCACCTTCAAACCACACGACTTGTGTCAAACACACTCTGCCAATGCTTCGGGAGCCCTGGTCGGAATGTAATCCTTTCATGAATAGCGGTCACCTCAGTGGGCAGCTGTTGAAAAGAAACAAACATGGTGAACAGTTGCTAAATATTTAGATTGTTCTTGATTTAGTCAGCAGAATAATGACAGGAGAAATATACTTTGAGTTTGTCATCATTATAAATGTAAAAAAAACTATTTGCAAGCTATTTGAAAACATTACTATACTGTTGATTACTAATCCATGCTTGTAAACGGGTAAGTTATAAATGAGCAGGCTGAACTAATTGTCACAGTTAAAGTTCTGGAAATACATGCTGGAAAATGGGTTGAACTTAGGGCTGGGCGATATATCGAGATTTTAATATATATCGATATATTTTCAAACGCGATATGGTACGAGACAATATTGTTTATATCAATTAAAAAAAAATAATTATGATTTTTATATAGCTTTTTTTTGACGAATTGACTTGAATGTTTTATTTGAGATTTGCACAAATGTTTTGTTATTTGCACAACTGTCAACCTCAGTGGAAAAGTCTGCCTGTTACTGTCTACATTGTATTAATTGCACAGTGTATTTTAATTTAATTGTTATGCAGGAAAGGGATATTTGTTTTATTGTATTCAAGAAGCATTTTTATTCTATATATGCAGGCAGTTTATTTTATTTCATTTGTTTTATACATTTTGATATTGTGCAGACCTCTGTTAATAAAGGTACCTGTGTGACATTTGGCACGAGGCTTTGTATTAAAACTGATTGTTTTTTTAAGGGTTTGCCTCAGAAAAAAATGAGACTAACAGAGATGCTATGCTATAATGCTTTGGGGGAAACCCCAATTATGGCACAGAAAAAATATCGATATATATCGAGTATCGCCATTCAGCTAGAAAATATCCAGATATGACTTTTGGTCCATATTGCCCAGCCCTAGTTGAACTGATTAAGAAGTAACCATTTAATTGATAAATCATTTTTGCTTAAAAAGCATGTCATTGAGCCGCTGGGTGGCCCAGTGGTTAAAGCAAGTGGCCCATTTACTGAGGCTACAGTCGTGCAGCGGTCGCAGGTTTGAGTCCCAGCCTGTGGACCTTTGCTCCATGTCGTCGGTCTCTCTCTCTACCCCCTTAATGTCTAAAACTTGAATAAAGTCCACTAGAGCCACAACATTTTTTTTTTTAAAAGTGTGTCATTAAAAACAGATAAATAAGATGCTCTGCAGCCCACTCACTCATTTCTGATCGTTACTAGTCCCCAGAAAAGTGGACTATTTCATTAATCCAGGAAATGAATTAAAGACCTAATCTTTTCAGTAGTCATCTGAAACACCTCCATAGTTATGTCACATCCTTTACATTTTTTATCTTGCTAATGCTCTCAGTCTGTGCAGAGATTAACAGTCGATTCAGTCTGTAGTCCTTCTGAAATGCCTTAAGGAGCTCGTAAGTGAAATTAGAAGTGTAAGATGGATATTTTGCAATCAGCAGCAATGAAAAAAATTAATTCACAGAAAAAGGTAAAAATGTGTAAATAAATTGAAGAACACAAAGAAATCTTTAAAAAAAAGAAAAGTTCCCATGCACTTTATCAGCGAAAACAATTAAAAAGTGCAGAGCTCATGATTGTACATTCTGTCCGTGCGTGTACCTGCTGTTTGCCTTCTGCCCTGCTGATATTCTTACCCTTTCGCATGACATTAGTCGATGATCAGTCTTTCTCCCCCCTCAGAAGATTCACTCTCCCCTTACAACCGAGCCAAAGCGTGGCTAGAATACAAAATCAGCGAGAGGCACACATACAGAAACAGAAGGAGGGAGGGGAGCTACGACACTGAGTCAAGCCATAGCAAACTATTAGCATAATGAGCAGGACATCTGTGAGGACAGTAGGTCACAAAGCACCTTTAGCCACAGTCCGTACAACACCTGCATGCTAAAATTGGATGATTGGATGGGATTACATATTAATATCACACAGCCTTGTGAAGTCACCATGAGGCTTCAGGACTAAAAGAGTTTGCAGCAATGCTTGGACGATGACTGACTGCAGATGAGAATCCCTTTTGGACTTGAATCTCTTAGTCATAGCGACCAACTCCTCTCAAACCCATTCAAGAGGAGGCAGGAGGAAAGGGAGCTAGTTGCCACGAGAGTACGTGACACATGACGTGATGGCAGATTATTCTCAGTGCTCTGGGGGTCAACAGTGATGCTTTGTGACAAGGCAACAGACACGTGTCAAACTGCATCATGGGGAGTGATAACAGCATACTGACTTTCTCATGCACAAAAACACCTTAAAATACACACAGGTTTTCCAGGTGACTGAGCTTTCTCAAGTGTTTTAACTGTTAAAATATACATTCATTTCTTAGCTTTAACCTTGAGTTGGTTGAGTATGAAGTTTCTCCTGCATCTTAACCTCCAAGTCAGGCTAATAAAGAAAAACAAGCATCTGAAGATAGTTTTTAGTGTTAGAACGGTGCACATAAACCAGCCCAGCTGCATGATGTAGCATGTAAAAGATCCTCACCTAGAAGCACTAACACAAGATAAAAGTTGAAATGAAGATACAAAACATAAGTCCAACATAGCAAAAGAAAAGCAGCAGAAACACAAAAGAGAATCAAATAAACCCAAAATCAAAATCCCTGGACTTTAAACATCTGCGCAGACATGTTTGGATAATGATCAATTTGCATATCAGAAATGTCAGAACACTTATGATCCAAAAGTATCAGCTGGGGAGAGTTTCACCTCATTATCTTTCCTCCTTTTTTACACAGCAACTTTCATATATCTTAAGAAGACTGTTGATGACCAAAATTTATGTGAAATGTAGCATTTAAATCATTCATTTTTGCAAAATAAGAAGAAAAAACCTTGAAGCTGCAGATGTAAAACAGTATGTCTGCAGCTTCCAGATTATTTATATTTACTGTACCTACCAGATTATTTTATCTGAGTGTAGTTGCATTTATTAATTCTGTCACACGCGTATTGTCTTTAAAGATATGTGACAAAAGACATTTTAACACTCACATTCTGGAGCAATCGTTCCTATCCAGTCTCTGTGAGAATAAAATCCCTGTGGTTGAAAACTGCAGAAAAATCCACTAAAGTTTGTTAGATACTTACATGTAGATATTTAAATGTTTGTATTTGGTTTAACATGTATTAGATGTATTTGTTATTAGCCAGATGAATGTAGGCCAGATGAATGTACAAAAATGAACTTATATACTTATATACATGTAAATACATATATAATGATTTCATTTCATTTCATTTCATTTATTCCATCCATGGTATATCTTCTTAATAATGTTGTAAAAAATTCCATAAAGTACACATTATCACCATGAAAGAAAAGGAGCAGGAAGAAGAAAACTTATGATACCTGCTTATGATAACTTATGCTACCTCTGTTAATACAATTACATTGACTTACTGAACACCAATCTATCTATACATATATTTATAACAAGAAAACAAACAAAAATACCACTCTTCTATCTATTTTTTTCTCTTTCTCCTTCTTTTTTTTGTAGGCACTTATCTTTTCTTTTTTAAACATTTTCTTAAGTTATATATATTATTTTCTTAATATATACATGTATATACATATATTATATGTATATATATATATATATATATATATATATATATTTAAAGCAGCGCAATTTATGATATTGTCCAAATGAGTGCAACGTCAGATCATATGAAGTATTTTCAGCTTAGCACTGCTGCTTACACCACCTCTCTAGACCTGAGCTGGCTCCTCAGTGTCAAGTAACACATTTACCTGAGGACGTTGCCACAGGGTGTGTCATACAAGCTTCTCGGCACAACAGTGTGTTGATATTAATACAGACCAACCACTCCCTCTCCGTCTTTCTATTGGCCCTTGCCTCTTCCCCTCATTTCTCAAGTGACCTGCGATGTGTCACACTTTTTTTCCGTCTCCGTCGTCTTTTTTTTCCCCCTTGTTTGTCCTTCTTTGTTAACAGAGGTACTGCATGCCCTGTATAGCGGTTGCTTTTCCGTTACAGCAGCACTAACACCTTCTTCACACCCACAGCTTAAGAGCAACGCTCGCACGTCTTGCAGATGCCGCGCTCGCGGCAGAGCCGAGTTAAGATGGCACCATAACAAGTTGACATTTAACCATGCAGGGGGACATCGGGCAGTAGGGTGAATGCAACTGCAGACATGGAGGGAGGTTAAGCAGTGTTAAGATAACGAGGAGAAACACTGGAGGAGGGATAAAATGAGCAGGAGGGCAGATGGAACTGGGAGACCTATGAACAATCATTGTCCATGTTACTGTATACGACACCCTGCAGCTCAAACAGAGCTTTTTTCAGGCCTTTAGAGCAATTATCCTGATATTTTAGATGCAGGACTGAGGTTAAATTCAATTTTAAATTACATTCCCTTAAAAAGATTATTTGTTCATGTGATTTATAAATAATGTAATAGTTTAAATATATTCATCAAAACTAGGTCCTTGATTAAATGCATTTTTAATTTAATTTTATTTATGAAATAATTGCATAAAACATATCCAAAACAATGCTATTCCAAATAAAGAGACCGTTAAGTGAATCGATATATAAAAACAGGTGGATTAGAAAAATAAAATCATGAATGTGACACGCTATTATCAAGTCAGAAAATATTTGAAGAGAAGAAAAATGCCTTCAGGGCTTGAAGCCAAAGATGAAACTGGCAGAAAGCCTTCAGAAAGTCAGGAGCAGTCAGATATAATGCAACCGACTCCTTTCACTGCTGAGGCTAGATATAAAAGTGGACCTCCAAATACATGTTTTTATTTACTTTTTTGTTAAAGCTATGATTTACTTCGTGTTATTTGCAGTCAAGACCTATCAAACAGCTGACAACGTATTTTTGTGTGCATCTCATTTCAGATGTAAATGCGGAGATAACAGTGCATTGTGTCTTGGCAGATGTGAATAGGCAGCAGAGCGTCTGTTTAGATGCTTTTGCTGATGCATTGTTCTGCCGCCAGCTTCACATCTCATCATGTCACAACAGGAAAACAGGGAAACTGTGAAACAATACCTCTGTTTGCTTACGCATTATACTTTAGACCTGATGCAGTGCATGAATGCAGAGATGCACTGATGCCTGCCGATGAAACCATTTACTGTATCATAATGGGTGACTGTTAGCCCCTCTGCAGGATGATGATTTCTTTCATCATAATGTGAGCAGCAGCACTGATTATGGGCTTCTCATTTTATTTACATTCACATTAACTCAACTTCTCCAGAATCCTTCTCTGCTCTCAGTTCATGTTTATGATAATACGGCGGGTAATTACTAGGATGATTGCCTTTATGGACTCCACTGCTGATACTGTTTCTTGATGTGTTTTCCTTTTGTCTCTTTGTGTTCCTGCCCTGCAGAGATCTGTCTGCTCACCAAGGGCAGGCGAACGGCAAGTGTGCGCGCCGACACCTACTGTCGACTCTTCTCCCTCTCTGTTGACCACTTTAATGAGGTGCTGGAAGAGTACCCCATGATGCGACGTGCTTTTGAAACTGTGGCTATTGACCGATTGGACCGCATTGGTAAGAGCTACAACCACCTGTCCTGTCTGACTGGTCGAATCTCTTGCCTGTCATTGTGCCTTGTTGTCTTGTCTTTATCAGCGTTTGTTTGCCCACTTTCCTCATAGAAGCATTGTGTGTGCCATCTTGTGCTGCATGACGGGTATGCTACCTTGTGTTTTTCTTTTTCTTATGTCTTTTGTCTTAAATAACTAAAGATAATGTTGTTGGAGATCGGCATTAATCCGTCTAAACCAAAGTGGCGTTTTTGTGGTTGGATTAATTGGAAGGCAGTGCATGTCGCTGTCCGGGAGGGAGTCAGGTCGCCCCCTCGTTGGTTTGGTGTTGACCCCCCCGCTGGAAGCCAACGAGTGGATGGAAGCTAACCTCATATGCATGTGTGTCTGACCCTCTCTCATCTGCACTCCTGGGTATGAGCAGCACCCCGCGAAATCAAGCCGTCACAGGCCGCACAAAGACAAATAATGAACTGATCAGGCCCTGATCAGTTTCACTCAGCAATTATCCCATGATTAAAAATGTTATTTTTACTGCCTACCAGAGAAACGTTTACAGAGGAGGAACTTGGCCATGACAGATTATAGTTGGGTTAAGTGATCATAATGACCCACACAAAGTTTTTACAGTTAAAAAAAGGGGCACATGTATATAACACAAACAGGGCAATAATTGGTTCCCTTCGTTCCTATAATGTCGCACATTAACCCGCTCCTTTTTGTAAATGGATCAATCTGCTCAGTTTCTTCAGGAAAGTTTAGCATAAATACTTTCCAGGCAAGTCCGATTTAAGTTCTGAAACATTTACTGACAATTCTTCATGAATGTTGTAATGAAGACTTTAAAGAGTTGTATTCTCCATCAGTTCTGGTTGTTTTAGGCCACGTTTACACGTAGCCGGGTATTTACAAAAACTGATATTTTCCCCTATACGTTTTCAAAAATATCCTTGTTTACACGGACCCGCATGAAAACGCTGTTAACGTCATGCCAGCCAATCAGAATCCTGGAAAAAACATCAACAAATGACACGTGTAACTTCCAGTTAAGGCTGATTTGTGGTTCCGTGTTACACCAACGCAGAGCCTACGGCGTAGGGTACGCGGCGACGCACACCGTACGGCGCGCATCGCCGCGTACCCTACGCCGTAGGCTCTGCGTTGATTTAACGCGGGACCATAATTCAGGCTTTACTTCCAAGACGCTACGAGAGTCTTTCGTTTGGAGTGACAGAGAAGTGGAGTTACTTTTAAGTGTGACTTTAGAATATAAAACAGGTAAAATACAAGAAAATATTGACGGTGGCCAAACTAATTGTAAACACAGGTCGCACACATGACGCTGGTGAGTTTCTGGTGCATAATGTGACGTTCTGAAGCTTAAATCTCTGTTTTCCTCCGTTTTCCTCCGTTTTCCTCTGTTTAGACGCAAACGTGAAAACTGAGTTTTTGAAAATCTCCACTTTGGCTGGAGTTTTCAGAAATGATCGTTTTTGGTGACTTTGAGCTCCGTTTTCGTGTAAACCAACGGCCAAAACGCATGAAAACGCCTCCGTTTTTGCTCCGCGTAAACGGGGCCTTACTTTGTTGTAGTTTGGTAAATGGGAATTATTTTGCCAGAGATAGGCGCATCAGTGTTCGTATCAAAGCAAAGTTGAATTAAAGCTGACCTCCTGTAGAGTTCATATCAATCAATCAGACTCCGACTACAAATCAAAGATTAAGGGTTAAGAAGACTTTAATATAAATCTATACAAGCACAAGAAAAAAAGAGTTTCTGAGGTCCCGGTAGAAAAGACGTTTCAAAATATCAACAAGAAAGATACAAGAAATATATATATATATATATATATATATATATATATATATATATATATATATATATATACATATATATATACATATATAGGAGGGGGTGATGTGGTGTTGTTCTGCAGCCACAGGGCCTGGGTATCACAGTATTTTAGAGGCAGATGAAAGGCCTTCAAACTGACTGCCAAAGCTTTGTCAAAACTGGCTTTACAGAGCAGTGGTCTGGAGCACACCAGAAAAAATGGCTGAAAAATAAACAAATCAAGTATTTGAAATTCACCTAGTCCAGACCTGACTGAACCCGACTGAAATGTTGTACCGGTACCTCGATAGAGCTGCGCACCAACCAGTGCCCCAAAACCTCAATGAAATGAATTAATTTGATAAAAAAAGAAATGGGCCTTCAAATTGATGCTGAAGATGGATCTACAAATTACTGAATAGTGGGGCTGCTTCAGATTTCCCAAATTTTCTTTTTGGTTTCTTCTTTTTAGTTAAATTAGTTATGGAGTGGAGGAAAAACAAAACAAAAAACAGATATAATTGATGGTCTAAGGTATCGTTTACCTAGTGCTAAGACCCACTACGCTCAGAGGATTTTTATGATATTTTTTTTACACAAATGAACCAATGATTAAAGGAGGGGGGTACTAACATCTGCACATGGTGGTTTAAGTGTTTGCATACAACCCGTGCAGCAAAAAAAAAAGAAAAAAAGTAAAAGCAGACTTGTTAAAAAGTTCCCCAGTGAATTATGTTCATATACAACTTTGAATGACACAATGTTGTCTTGATGGCTGGGTCATACAGAAACAACAGAGAAAAATCAATACTCATCTGGAAAATGTTGATACCAACAATCTGCACAGGAGTTAATGATAAGCAATATTGCTAAATTTAAATACATTTTGTATCAGTATTAGTCTTGGTCGTAGTATTATTCAGTGGTTCTATTCTCAAAAAAACATTGCATCTGTATGAGTTAGGAAAAGCTTATGAAGAAGTGGTAGTTATGTAAAATTAACAAAACACATTTATAAAGTAATGTACAAAACTGTCATCTTTGACTTTAATCTCCCCAGACATCAACATGCACTCCTTCATGTTACTCTATTTATAGCATTGCAACACTAACAGACAATTCTAATGTCGTTGTATATGAACATAATTCAAAGGAGAAAAAGCTGCATTTTATTTTGAGTAACAACAACAAAAATATATACATTTCCTTAAGAGGGTTATTTTACACCGTGCCCTTCACAACAAATCGAAATCTCTTTTTCAATTGTTCTGATTTACATTTGCCCTTTTTTATAAGAACTGCCAGCTCAGTTAGCGTTGAACTAATTATTGATAAAGTAAAAGTTGCATATTCTAAGATTAGATTATCTTTCCAGATTAGATCCATCCTTTCACTCTAAACATGAAAGGGGTTTTGTCTCATACGATGGAAGATATTTTGTCATGGTCCGTGCTGGTTGTATCGTTTCTACATATGGACTGCATTTGGTTACATGCTTGTCTTGCTCTAAAAAGGAAAGAAGAAAGTAACCGTGCTTGAGAAAGAATAACATGTATCACATTTGACATTATTTTTTATCTATCTAAAAATTATTTGACCAGGAGTCCGTCTTGAGACGAGCACATCTCGTTTTCAAGAGTGTCCTGGCCGACGAGTAGGCACCAGGTAAACACTTTATTCCAATTCTGATATCCGAAAGGGGGCAAACTGCCCTTTTGAGGCTTGCAAAATGGATCCAGTCTCAAATTCATCCCTAGTAGTTTGAATTGTTGCTGAAGGTTACATTACCTGTTTAATTTCTACATATGACATAACTCAAGTCACCCACATTCGGCCTCCAGATAATTTGATTATACTTAATAATCCAACTACTGGCAATCAAGAAAACAAAGAAATCTCATTTACTATAACCTGCCATTTTTTTGTATTAACAGCATAATCTTCACTGAATAATCAGACGGGTTATGAACAAATACTCAGTCCTACTTGTGTAACATTTTATTTGATCTATGAATTCTTTGCTGAAAGTCTGTTTACAAAATAAAATCACATCTGCAAATTAGTAATACCCTTACTAATTTGCAATGTCACATATAGTTTTCGTGCAGATCCCATTACATTATCTATTCATGTTTTCACTTGTAAAAAAAAGACGTTTGTTTCTGTTGTCTGATTTAAAAGGAAGGATAAGCGGTGATGGGGTGTGTTAAATGAAGCTGATCCCTGTCTTTAGTTGATGTTCTGTTCAAATATCCACAAATATGACATCATCCGCAAGTTGCTTTACCTGTCTTTAACTATGAAGTTTGTCTTGTGTAAAGAATTCAAGAAAAAAGAAAGAAAGAAAATAATTAAGAACACCAGCCTAAATGTTTGGTTCAAACTTTGACTTTTACATTTAATTTTTAACATTTTCAGTTATAGTAGTTTTATTAATATAAATCACTAGGTGAAAACAAATGTGTTCCAAAAAGAAACTGGTTTCTTTATAAACAGTGAATGAAACATAATTCCATGCAAATCATAAATAGTGGATAGGCATCGTTGTGGAATAAATAGCTAAAATACCTCTGCATCTATTTCAACCACCAGGTGGCTATAGTATCTGAGTAAAACTGAAATAATAAAATTTAAGATATAAACACTTGGCGATGGTTAAACTTTACTAAATTTCAATCACTGTGAGGACCTTATTTACAAAAGTTTAGCACACAAGTTCTTCTATTGTGGACTCTTGCTGCTGCAGAATGTGAAACGTCATTGTCTTGCTGAGGTGAGCAAGGCGTCATGCAAATGCATCATCTGTATGGCAGGATGTGTTGCTCTGGCATCTGTCTACGTTTCATTCAACACAGATGATGCGTTCACAAATCCACGACATGTGCATAAACACAGTCTTCTCACAAATGTTGTCTTTTAACTGTGTTTCTCTCCTCTGGAGCCTGATCGACACAATGTCTATGATTTTGGATTTTAGAAAAGGCAAAATAAAAAAACCATATGGGTTTTTTTTTAAGACAGTTTCCCACTTTGCCTGCTCCATCTTAAATGAGCTTGGGATCACAGGTTGTGCTAAAGATTCTTAAATAAAGATGTTTTTTTTCTGCAGGGATTTATTGCAGTGCTGCCTTAAAGGGAAAGTTCAGTTTTTTACAACCTGGACCTTATTTCTGGCATTTTTTATGGTCGTATACTCACCCAGAAAAGTTTGGTGTCATTTGGAGTCCTTCGGACAATATTAGGAGTTTTGTGCGAGCCGCTTCTCCATATAATGGCAGCGAATGGGGGCACAGCGGGACACAGACGATGCAGCGTCTAAATAACACATGATTGCCGCGAAACTCGTTCATTTCTTTTATGAATCACTAGATCTGCTTCTGTGCATCTTCCAGGACCTGTTGTCTACATCCGGGGCTGTGTATGTAACAAATAAATCAGTTTGTAAACAAGACCTCTGACCTGCATGACGTCATCTCTGTGCGCGCATCCCGGACAGGTAAAGCTAGACTTTGCTAACTAGGCCCTCCAGAAAAACGCGATTACGCGATCGCATAATTCATTGCATAATCAGCCAAATGGCGCAGATTACGCAGGGATTTATTCCTAAAAGGGCGCATATTTCCCGCGATAATTGCATATGTCCGCGCTAAATATGCGATTATGCGGGGATTATGCGGGGCTCGCTTGATTTCACCGCATCATCGCCGCACATTTTCGCATAAAGTTTGGAAAAAGGGGGAAGTGTTGTGAGTCAGTGACATGTCGGGACGCCCGGTCGCGACGTGCGGGACCCGCCTGGGGACCTCCGCACCCCTCGCAGAAGCCGCCACCTCCCCAAACAGCAGCTTTCACCCGCGGGGGTGAGAGGTACAGGGAGTGCCGTCTCCGTCCAGCCCCCCGCTTGCGCGGAGGGCGCGGCTGCCGGTGGACTCAGGATCCGCGCTGACCGCGCACCACTGCGCCCGCTGCGCCCGCTGCGCACGCTCTCATTCACTTGGGGACCTTGGCGGCGGAGGCGTGGGGTGACGAAGCTCTGGCTCGTCCCCTCAGCGCGTTGGTGCGCCCGGCAATCACCCGAGCACCGAGCCGCGGGCTGGAGGGGAGAGACCAGGCGGGGACCGGCCTCCGAGCCGCCTCGGCCCCTCTCCTCTCCACCTGCGCTCTCCTTTTTTTTTTGGTCTACGACCTCAGATAAGACGAGACAGCCCACTGATTAAGCATGTTACTAAACGGAGGAAAAGAAACTAACAAGGATTCTCTCAGTACAATCAGCATTCTTTTAATCTGTGTTCTTATGTATTGAGTGTTGTATGTTTTTATCATGGACCTCGAGTCTGACTAATAAACGATGATGATGATGATGATGAGTAGCGACGAGCGAAGAGGGAAGAGCTCAGCGCCGAATCCACAACTTCCTGCATATTTTGCATATTTTGCAATTTTCCGCATATTCCGCAACTTCCAGCATATTCCGCAATTTCACCGCATGAAAGCACATAAAAAACCCGCACATTTAATCGCATAAACAATGATTTTAGCCTGCATAATCAATTATTTTAGCCCGCAAAATCAAGGATTTTTGCCCGCGTTTTTCTGGAGGGCCTAGCTAACGTATACTCTGGCTCAAAACGGTAAGGACGTCCATCATATTCAAAGTCGTCGTCCACAACCTCAGAATTTGACAAATATTCAGACATGTTTCAAATAACTAACAGTAAACTAACAGTAGCGAACTCCAGCTGTACACAGAGCTGTGTCTGGGATGCGCGCACAGAGATGACGTCATGAGTTCAGATGTCTTGTTTACAAACTGATTTATTTGTTACACAGACAGCCCCGGATGTAGACAACAGGTCCTGGAAGATGCACAGAAGCAGATCTAGTGATTCATAAAAGAAATGAACGAGTTTCGCAGCAATAATGTGTTATTTAAACGCTGCATCGTCTGTGTCCCGCTGTGCCCCCATTCGCTGCCATTATATGGAGAAGTGGCTCGCACAAAACTCCTAATATTTTCCGAAGGACTCCAAATGACACCAAACTTTTCTGGGTGAGTATACGACCATAAAAAATGCCAGAAATAAGGTCCAGGTTGTAAAAAACAGAACTTTCCCTTTAAGACTACAACATCACAGCCATTCAAAATTTGTCTTTACCCTTTCCCCAGACGCACAGGGATTTCTCCTGATTTAAAAAAACCTTTCACTTTTAATTTGAAACACTGAAAAGATTTACTTTTTTTTTACTGAATATATGGAAATATTGTTATTAAATTGTCACATAATTTAACCCCTCTGTCCTGATTTCTGTTATGTGTCTATGTTGCCTCTTGAAATGAGCATAATTGTCAATATTCAACACAATCTTACAGCTACGAGTCATGTTGGATTTATACTATTTAGGGATTAGATTATTTGTTGTTATGAGTTATATAATGGAGAATGAGTCATTTCTCTCCAAAGCCATGGACGCATCTGCCCTTGTCTTTCAGAATTTGAGGATACGACCTTTCATTATTTAAACGTAGCTTGTAAAGATCATGTGTTTCAGATGTTTATTTGCGGGGTTGGAATCCTGGATGGCTTTCAAGTGTTATGATTTGTTCCTACATAGTTTTATTTAGTTTTAAAAGAGACATATTATAGTTGTCCTGACTTAAAAGCTTCACATTTGTCTTTAACTGCTGTATATCCAGTTTTCAGGTTGTTTAAGTGACTGGTTAAGCAATAAATACAAGTTTTGAAAGAGTGTTCATACCAGGACCTTCCAGATGTTTGTTGTCTCAAAATGACTTTCTGCTTGCACAAGCATTAATTGTATCTGCAGAGCGGCTTTCTTAACTCCATGAATAGATATACCCAGCTCATGCATTTATCTGTGTGGCGAGCCCTACCCCCGTTTGAAGCAATTCAACTCAAACAACCATCCTCCAATTGTCTCCAGGGCTGTGGAACATTACTGGCAGTAACGTGCCTTACTGGTTTCAGAGGTAACCAATAATAGTAGACTGTGCGGGATGCAGATGGAGAGAGACACTAAACCGGCTGCTTACTGGATCACAGAGAAAATAGAACATTTGGGCTGTACAACCTAGAGAGTTTTTTATGGAGCCAAATCAAGGCCAAAAGTTTTGCTAATTTGAAAATAAAATTTTAACCTGAAAATTCTTTTTTAGAGTTTCAATTTTTTTTTTTCGGTATCAGATCTTTTTTTCAGTTTCAGAACTTTTTATTTCAGTTTCAAATCTTTTTTTCTCAGTTTCACTTCTTTTTTTTCAGTTTAAAATTTTTTTTACAGTTTCAGACTTTTGGCCCCGATCTGGCATGGAGGGCGTGGCATCAACTGAGAGGGGCGTGGCATCATGAGTGACAGCATAACAGAGAAGACGGGGGACGTTTCTCAGTCATGTTGCCTTCAGGAAACGTAGGTTGCAGAAGTTATCAGTAGAAGTATGATTCAACACTGTATATACACCATATTCACGTGATTGGCAGTGGAAAAAACTGATATTAGTGACACATTTCTGTTTAAAAAGCTGTTTTAGACCGTACTTGGTAGTATGTGGAAGTGGGAAATGTCAAACTTTAAAGTGTGGCTGTTGAACTGTACAGTCTGGCATAGTTTATTGCTTTTATACTGCGATTGGTGCCAAGTACGGTCTAAAACAGCTTTTTAAACAGAAATGTGTCACTAGTATCCGTTTTCTCCACTGCCAATCACGTGAATATAGTGTATATACAGTGTTGAATCATACTTCTACTGATAACTTCTGCAACCTACGTTTCCTGAAGGCAACATGACTGAGGAACGTCCCCCGCCTTCTCTGTTCTGCTGTCACTCATGATGCCACGCCCCTCTCAGTTGATGCCACGCCCCCTACGCCACATCGGGGCCAAAAGTCTGAAACTGAAAAAAAAAGATTTGAAACTGAAAAAAAAAGATGTGAAACTGAAAAAAAAAAAGATCTGAAACTGAAAAAAAGATTTGAAACTGAAATAAAAAGTTCTGAAACCGAAAAAAAAATTTGAAACTGTAAAAAAGAATATTCAGGTTCAAATTTTATTTTCAAATTAGCAAAACTTTTGGCCTTGATTTGGCTCCATAGTTTTTTAGTTGTGATGATATGGGGACTTTAACGACACAGTTCCTGTAATATATCCATCAAACTGTACATGTGGGCTGACAGTTATAGTAAATGGAAGACCTCCACAGAAGTTCATGTACAGAAACTTGTGATGCTACACGGTAGCATTTCATTTCAAGGGCTAATTAGAATTAAATAACAGTCGTGTGAAAATGAAAGTGCAGCTTCTGTCAACTTCTTCAAATAATTTAAAAGTACAGACAATGCATTCTACAGTATGTCATTTTTGAAATAATCTTTCCATTGTTTGTTTTATGCACTCATAATTGAATAATAAAGATGACCAGTTATTAAACTATGACTCGAGTCCAAAAAGTACAGGTGTAAATGGATAAGGCAGAGATGGCACATTGTATTATACATCTGAAAACCAGTGATTTAAACATTACACAGCAATTTAAGTTGAGACGGTTTTTCTATTTAACAATCTGTTGACTTCTTTCCACCATGTTTTTTGTTCAGTTTTTTCAAATGTTTATTTCTGCAAGAATGAATATGTGCTTTCCTGCCCACCTACAGAGTTTGATCAAAACACCTGGGTAACTGCAGTGTAAGTTAATAGTAGGCTAGTACTCAGCCCATGGTGCTCGTTTTAGTTCTTTAATACCCAACCCTGTAGTTAATGTTGCAGTCAGTGATTTACGTCAAACAGCCACTTTTATTCTGATATAATGCTGCCTTTGGGTTCAATCCATTTACAGAAGCTGTAGCAGCAAAGTCCTTTCTGAGGGTTGAATGCATGGTTTAGTGGTAGCCCTGATAGCAGCAAGGGTTGCTAAATGGTAAACTGTGGAGAATTGTCTCGCCCTCAAGGACAGGAGTTAATGATTGATCGACTGTGGCTAAGGCCTTCAGCGCACTAAACGTCCACTCTGTCTTCTTTACCAACAACGCTTCACGGCTTGTCAATACACGACAGTGATTACAGGAAACACATCCTCTAAAGGCAGTCAACATAGTCACTCAAAGAAAATATGTGAAATAGATCTTTATTACTGTTAAATGTGCTATAAATACCCCTGGCAAACACATTTTTATGCCTTGAGTAATGCAGGCTTCCTAGCAAACCCACAAAGGTGTAAAAGACAATTTTACATGCTTTTTTGTCTAAAATGGTGCAAGAGATTTTCTTTTGGACTAAGAAAAAAAAAGTTATTTTTAAAAACAGCTGCAATATTATATTTACTGTAAAATTTCAGAATCATTGACATTTTGCAGAGAAAAACAAGTATAACAATTATCTGATAAGATACGTTTACCTAACTTATCTAGCTTATCTTAGTTATATTATGTATTTACAATAACCTCATCTATAAATAAACATATTTTAAGGTAAGGTATTTTAGTGTATTTCTATTTTTTATGGAAATCTTTTTTTTCAAAAAAAGGTCCTTCTAGATGTGCTGGTGATTTGTTACATAGCTGAGTTGTAAATGTGATAAAATAAGATGACTTTCATTTAAGTCGTAGAGCTTACATGTTCTTTGTTCTTTAAACATAGTCCTCAGTGTTTTAGTGTGTGGGTAAAACTCATCAGTATTCCTCTGTGTTTCTACAGTACATTAGCACCTTCAGAATCTGTGCGATCATGTTACACCTCCAGTGTCTCTTTGTGTCCTTCACTCCTCACGACACTCATTGCTCATAGTCACAACCATTAACTGTCCTTTACACTTTTTAGTCAACATAAGAGTTCTTAGTGGGTCTAAAAAGATGCAGCTTGCAGGAATAAAAATCAGTTGAACTCATTTGAATATGTTGTAGAGTTAAGGGTATGCAAAACAAGCGAAAGGACCTTGGCACATGAACTAAAACTCACCTGTGCATCAGACCCGTCTAGACATACAAGCTGCATCTTTGTCACCCCGAATCCTGTCCTCTTGTGTAGTGTCACCAAACTTTGCCACTGCAGGGCTGTGTTCACCTCTTCTGATTGCGCCCCAACAGGGAAGAAGAACTCCTTGCTGCTGCAGAAGTTCCAGAAGGACCTGAACGCCGGCGTTTTCAACACGCAGGAGAACGAGATATTGAAGCAGATAATTCGTCAGGACAGGGAGATGGTGATGATGGTGGACCGCAAGCAGTCGGTCACCGGGATGAACTCCACACCAATGTCTGGAAACTCAATCATTAACTCGCCAGCCCAGCCGCCGTATTCCACTGCCTTTGGTACCACTCAGCTGCAGCAGTCCTCCATACCTATGACTTACAGTGCTTCGGCTATTGCCAATGCTTCTGTGGCCCGCATGCTGCCAGCTGCCGCCGCCGCCGCCGCAGTGCAGGGGGTTTACCCAGCTCCCAATGTCCTTAATTCTTCCTCACCGAACCCTCAGACTCCTCTGCAACAACAGGGAGCAGTCATGTCACCCTGCTCCTTTACAGCTGCCATGTGCAGTCCACCAGTGCAGACCCCCTTGGCAAGCCGAAGCTTCCAGTACGGCTCACCCACTGCCTCCCAGCTGTCACTTATCCAGCAGCCCATTGCCCAGCCATCTCTACCCACACAGCAACTCGGTCAGCAGCCCCCTGCGTCAGGTGTCTCTGCAGCCTTGGCAACAACGCAGCAGCAGCCGGCACATCAGCAGCAGCAGCAGGTCCCTTCACCTCAGCGGGGAGACATCCACAAGAGCACACAGGCTCTGCAGTCTGGCAGCTTGAGTCGAGATGTCCGACACTTATCGGCCTCCCAACCGTCACTGCCACATGACACATCTCTGGGGCCCAGAGCTCATCCGGCCTCGGGAGACTCTCTGGCTTCCATAGTACCACCGACAGCGGTGACCCTCCAGGGAATCAACCTACAGAGCGGCATCCGCACTACAGTGCCCCAGCGGGTCAATTTGTTCCGCCAGATGTCGTCAGGAGCTTTGCCCCCAGTCCGCTCGGCTGCGGCTGCGGCGGCGGCGGCTGCAGCGGCGGCGGCGGCAGCGTCATCATCTTCAATCCAGCACAGGGAATCCCCTGGATCTAGAAGAGATTCTGTCCGGAGCAGCGCAGAGACTGAGCAAGACAAAATGCGTTTTGCATCAAATTTATGATCCCATATATCCCATAACCCTTTCTTTTTTTAAACGTAAATGTGTTTCAATTCATTTTTAAAGATTGAGAAAGAACAAAAGAGGTAAAAATGAGGAATTTCAGCAGTTTTCTCTCTCCAATTTTCCTCTAAACTAACCTCATAGAAATCCTGTACATATAAGCCCTTGTATTATATTTTAGACAATTTTGTCTCCCTAAACTTAAGAATGTATATTATACAGATACATCTCCTTTCCTGCAGATATATACGTGTACAGTATATATGTGTGTGTGTGCGTGCGTGTGTGTGTGTGTGTGTGTGTGTGTGTGTGTGTGTGTGTGTGTGTGTGTGTGTGTGTGTGTGTGTGTGTGTGTGTGTATGTATGTGTGTGTGTGTATATATATATATATATATATATATATATATATATATATATATATATATATATATATATATATATATATATATATATATATATATAATATGGGTATATGGATGTGCAAATGTGTGTGTGAGTGTGTGTGGCTGCGTGTGTGCATGACCACATGAGAAATATTCAATTCAACTACAATATTGACAATGGCAATTTAAAGCTGTAGTATAAACATGAGTCTTCCTTTCTGACAAATATAAGGAAATATATATCATGTATGAATTTTTTTTTATCATTTTCTCCTTTTTGATTTCTTTTTTAACTGGAATGCATTGTGGATTTTTGTTTGTTTGTTTGTTTGTTTTTTCATTTCTTTTTTACCCGAAAGAAGGGGGAAACGTCCTTCTCCCACTAAGCAGCTTTAGGCACCACTGTGGAATCCTAGATGCAAGCAACTCAGACAAAGATATTCAAAAAGCACATGTGCACATAACAGATCTTGTAATAATTCGCTGGAAACTTGATTGATGAATCAACATGAATACTTTAAACAACAAGTGTTACAGTAAGTAGCGTCAGTGAGAGTACCGTCTGCTGAGCCTCTGTATCCACACGGAGGCTCACATTCAAACCACGACAGTGTTATAGGTCCAAAGGGAATAGATAATGGAAACGCTGCTGTCTTTGTTTATTTTTCATGAAAATTGTTGGGATGGATGCTGTTGTCTTCCCATTTTCTGATTTCAGATGGCTGAAATGTTAAGTAATGTTGCTTAAAAATCATGTGTATATTTATAATATTTATAAACTAAAGATTACCACCATTATGCAATAGACTGTGACATAAAGATTACCTATATGTGTGCTGTAAATAGTTTTGTAGATCTAGAATTTACAGATACTGTGTTGTGCATTCTATCATAACAATGTCTTACTTCTTATCAGGAACCTGGATATCATCTATATGCTACAAAGGTTAAGTGACAAAATGCGTGTGTTTCATAAGAGATTAATAAACCTTAATGCAATAGCTAGCACTACCCAATGCTGAGAAATATGATTGAAAGACATTTAAAATTCCTTTTCTCCTTTCTGTCTCTATGCTACTGTTTTTTTCTGGTATACTTTCTAATTCCACATCAACTGAATACGTAGTATCTGGTATGTACCTACAAACCACAGCATGAGCCTTTTCTATTACCTCACTTCCAAAAACTGTAATCACTTCATGAATGATTTTTGTGAATGGTACTGCTTACCTTTAGGGGTAGAAATGACATTTCCATTCATGTTGATGGTAGATTATTTTTAAAAGTCTCAATTTAACCACAATGCTTACTCAACTACCCCATGTTTAAAACTGTGCTGTGTGCCGTAATCATTTGTAAAGTAGCTGAAGAGCTAGCAAAGCATTTCCATTGTATGTTTTTCACATCAAGATGTCGGTGTGTCCAGTCTCCCATGTTTGCAGGCGGACATGTTCAACAACAAGCACTGTTTTTGTGCTGCTCCAAGTGAGGGAAAAGAAATGCTGGTTTGCATTAAGGTTTTCGTCTCATGTAACTCCATCATGTTGGCTTAGGTACTTTAAACTGAACAGGACATTGAGGCATGCAAGTATAAGGTCAAGCAAGAATATAGTGACTATAAAAAAAGGATAAGAGGGATTTTGATTTTTTAATCTTAAAATATTATCTGATGACTCAACTGAAACAAGAGCCGGATGTCATGGCTTACGGGTTCTCTCCGTGTACGTACAGGACATTGTGCTCATGGCCTTGCAGCTGACTTCTTGATCAAATGTGACAAATTGTCAGTCATGCAGAATTTCTATTTGGAGTCACACTTTACATTGCACCAAATATCCCATCAGTTCACAGTGACTAAGCCCTTTGAAAACCGTTGAAAAATATTAGAACTCTTCACCACAGATTGTGTCCATAGTGAATCAGTACAGTCAACCCACCAAAGTCATGAAAGCATGCGCCGTCACAAATACTTAAGCTACTATCTCAAAAAATGTTGACGTTTAATGTAATGTTAGATTATGTTTTGTTCATCGTCTGTCTGCTTAGATGTTATCTGTGTGTAAACAGAAGCATTGACGTTTCACATGAACATTCTGAAGTATTTGTGCCTAAACAACCGCCATTTTCACCATTAGTTATGAGCGTGAGCTCCTGCACACGAGGGTCACTTCTGCACACAAATGCTCATTTATTCATCCTTAATATACTCTACGTGTTCTATGTCTCAGTGTTTTTAGACAGAACAGGAGTTAGCAACGATCATGGCCAAATATCTTGGTTTATTAAATTGGTATCGTCACTCACAATGTAAACACCTAGCGGCAGTTTTGTTTCAAACACTCAGATGAGCTATTTACAATTTGTCATGAGGTCTTGTAGATTTAAAAAAAAAAAAAAAAAAAAGAAAGAAAAAAATAGACTTGCAGTAATATCACAGTGAATGAGACATTGTACAAATTTGGAGCACTTTTATACCTTTCTTTGTAGCTAAGTGAAGGTTGAATACTGATGTGTGGAACGAAACTGGCCAAAGCAAAACACTTTAAGTCATTGTCTTTGTTTTAAATTTGCACTTTCTGACTCACTAATGAAAAGGTATATTCCTTTAGCGAGATTAAAGGTTGGAAGAACTGGAAAGGGAGCAACATCGCTGAGAGCTTCTGCTACCCTGAGCTTGTGTAAGGTTCTAAATAATGAGGAGATGTTGCACTTAAAACAGAGAGCGCTTAATTGTGAATATGCCATAGTCTATAAGAACTAGTACACAGTCTAGATGGGTTGCAGCACTGTTGGTTTGTGCTGTTTTTGATACTTGCCTTTGGAGGGAGAGCTTCCCAACTACGTGCTTTTTTTTCACTATCCCAATTGCGACTATAACACACTGGAATGGGCATTAACAGTGATGTATAACACAAATTAATGAGCTTACACATTAGCAGTTTAGACACCGTCCACAAACCAGCACATGAATATTTTTAGTTTGTTTTCAGTTTTGTTTTGTCCGTTTTTTTTTTTTTTTTTTTTTTTGGGAGGGGGTGCAAAAAGAATTGATTATGCCCAGAGAGGACAAGCCAAATGTCTATTTGGTTTTGATGGTCAAAGGTTTCATATATTTACTGGTAATGTGCGATGTGGAGGGAGGGACTGCTGTGTCCTCTAAACCCCACTCTCACCGTCATAGTTCAGCTCATTCACATTATCCAAGGCTCAGACAAAATGAACGGTTGGTTACTTAATGTGGACGAAAGAAAGATAAATGTTAACTTTCTTACAATAATATGCAGACAAACAATGTTTGTCATAAACTCTTTTTGATTTTTTTTTGTTTACTTTGTAAATAATAAACCTTGAAAACATACAAAATAAAAGGCATTGTCATTTAAAACAGCAGTGTGTCATTCTGTTCTCAAACAGTTCATTTCAACGGAGACAAATTGTTCACTGGTTTAAACAAAGAGCGAGGGAAATTCAAACTCATTTTCAGAGATGAAGCTGTGAAATGAAGATTACTGGTGTCTGTCCAAGTCTAAATACTGTCCAGTTCAATTTGAACTGGACAGTATTTATTCATTGGAGGTAAGAAAGAAATTGAATAATATTATAGCCTTTTATTGGTATACAAAAGTGTTTTCAACAAAGTGATTCCACTCTTTTGATCTACCGGTAATTGGTATTTTAAAGGGCATTGGTATTTTTAAGTTTTGCTTATTTATTCAAGCAAAACTTTAAGGAGCTTGAGGCAGGATTTATGAAAAAAATTAGTATACGTTTTAAGTTTTCTAGTAATAATGTCAGATGAAGCGTTCCAAACCAAAACGAATGAGCCCTCTAGTGTATCTCTCTGTTGCCTTGAACAGGCTGTGTGCTGCAAAATGTGCTGCAATTCGGACTCCGAATTTCCCGCGCTGGGCTGTGGATGTGACGTCACATGACGCTGCATGCACGTTCTCCCCGTTCTCCCGTGCCGGCTTCACTGTTGGCTGCAGTACCCCCGACGGCCGTCGTGGTGAAGGGCGGCGCTAGAGAGTCTCATTTCTTAAAGGAGCCTCATGCTCCTTTAAAAACAAACATCACATTTTTTTAAAGGATCTATTTTTTACATTACATTTATTTACAGTGCTGCTGATGTATGTCGAGACATATAAAGAGGACTTTCAGAAAAGTTGTCAGTTTTTCTAAAACAGTTACAAGTACAAAAGTAAATTATATTCTGGTTCTGTGCTGATTAATTTCACTGTATTTAGTAAATACAAATCTAGAGAGATGGGAGACATTGTGTTACATAATCCTTCCTTTGAATTGTACTTTTTAATTGAACAAGGAATGAGGTTTTCATTTTTTGCAGCTTTGCAAGATGAAGCTGTGTTCATTTTTACCAAGTAAAAGATTTGTGTTGCTCCACTTGTATGCCCGTATTTATTAACTATATAACGAATCATTTATTATCAGTTGGAGACGGATTGGAACTCACTCTTTGTCTATGAAGTTGCACTGTTTTGAGTCATTCAGGACTGACAATATCATGCTGAGATAACTACAGTAAATACAGTAAACCACAGTAAAGCATGTCTCTCCACAATTCCTACATTTTTTACACAGCTGTGTCCTGGTATTGTTACACATAAAAGTGAACCATGCAATGAGTATTGATGAAGAACAATCACAGTAGCCTGTTTTTGCTGCTTTTATTCGTAACTGCTCTCATAAGTCTCTAGCCAAGTTAAAGCCAAATTATAATAATCAAGTACCAAATTTACGTCAAATCTGTCAGTTTGCCGGAGTAGTGGCAGAGAACACGTACACAGACAGGTGTACAATAAAACATGACGGGTCTTTCTGAAACCCAACAAGAGCAAAGACGATCTATTCATCTTCCATTCTGCCAGCAACTTTGTTCAAACTCTCTTTAATTATCGCTTAATGGGCTGAAGGCAGAGCCTGAAAGCAGCTATTTATTTCCTTCTTTTTAAAGAGCACAGTATAAGCAAAAACTAACAAAAGGACCACGATGCTCTTTGTCTCTGCTATAATATCCCCTGTGGATGGAAAGCCAGATATTTGATATTTAGCCTCCTGAGACCCGGGCTTTTGTTTGATGTGCATTGTTTATGTCTCCTTACTATTTGGGATCAGTAGGACCTAATTTTTGTTGAAATTAAATTTTTGCTTTCTATGTGCTGTTGAACTATGTCAAATCCAATGGCCTCAAATGAGGACAATGGGTTTATTTTCTCTCTATTTCCCTTTCTTGGTCCTGCCCTGCATCCTTGCACATCCTGGTCAGGTTCTAATAATAAAAATATGATACATTTTATTTGCAATATACTCAGCATTTTGAATGAAATAAAGTGCTACAGAGTAAAAACATGGGTATTAGGTTATACCTCTATATCATTTATATTTATATATCATTTTCAATTGTTTTCTTTCCTATTACAAGGAAGTAAAAACTTGCTCCACTGGCAGATTATTCTACTTATTTCTAGTGAAAATGTGCGTTAAACAAATGGAAATCTAAAAACAAGTATTTTAAGTGTAATGAGACTTATTTTGACTAGAAATTGGACATTTGGGCAAGAAATAAAGACAAATGTTCTTGGAAATAATTTACGTGTATGCAGTGAAGATAGACCTGATGTCCTCAAACAAGTACTTCATGTTTACAGACGTTGTAGCTTGCTAATATTACTCAAATATATCAAAAAAGCATGCCATGTGAAGCTGCAGACGTTATTGTGCATACATATACTAGTTTCAATCATAAAATCAGGTTAGCTTGTCCATATTTCTGTCGGGAGCTGCCATAGAAGACTTTCATTGAGATCCCAGCCATCTTGATTTTTCCCAAATTAGTGTAATTTCATTATGAGACCACTAGATGGTGCAGGCGGGAGTCCCGGATGAGGACAATGGGTCAATGTTCGTTCAAATGAAGTATCATGGCGCAGAAGAGCAGAAATGTAATGTCCTCATATGAGAATGCAGGGTCTCAGGAGGATAAAAGTATGTTTTTTCTGTTATTTTTGCCATTATCCTTTTCATACTTTCAAGGACCTGGGTGGAGCTAGTTCATCAAATTATTAGCTGTTCAGGTAATCAATATCCATTTTCACACATCGATTCAAAGAGCTATACAAATACATCTTCATTAAGCCATACTGATTAAACAGCACTGCATTAGTGTATCCCGTATCAAAACGGTGTCACAAAGTGTGGGAGGTTTCATCGAAGTGTTTCAGGTCTCAACATTCACAACCATTACCCCTTCCATTAACGTTGAATGGGGTAGCTGAATTGCAATGCTGAACTGAAATCGGTTGGCTCACTTTCCTTGTTAAAGATAGTTTGAGTTTACAAAAGTAAGTTCAGTGGCCGGCCAATGGCACATATGATATTGGCCAGCTCTTACAATGGTTCCCAACATCAGGTACCCACCCATCATTGAGCAGTTTTTGTGCATGGCACTGAGGGGAACTTTAACCCTCTAACCTGCCTCCATACGTCCACATACAGGACTCTCTCAGAAAATTAGAATATTGTGATGAAGTTCTTTATTTTCTGTAATGCAATTAAAAAAATAAAAAATGTCATACATTCTGAATTAATTACAAATCAACTGAAATATTGCAAGCCTTTTATTATTTGAATATTGCTGATTATGGCTTACAGTTTAAGATTAAGATTCCCAGAATATTCTAATTTTTTTAGATAGGATATTTGAGTTTTCTTAAGCTGTAAGCCATGATCAGCAATATTCAAATAATAAAAGGCTTGCAATATTTCTGTTGATTTGTAATGAATCCAGAATGTATGACATTTTGGTTTTTGTAATTGCATTACAGAAAATCACAATATTCACATTTTCTGAGACAGTCCTGTACAACAACAAAGGCACATTCCTCCCACCTCTCCCACCTCTAATCAGAAATCATGAAAGGCAGAATGCATCATTTGAGATATAGATTCACAACATCAGAGGAAATTTCAGCTTCAATAAAAAACAACGTCGCCTGTTTTAAACCTTTACCGTTACATCACATTTATATTACTGAAGGCTCAGACTGCTCTCTTGTAGTCTAAGGCCCAATCCCAATTCTCCTTCACTCGCCCTTCTTTTCTCCACTCGCACTTCTTTTCTTCCCTAAGCCCTAAAAAAGAAGGGGGAGATTTTAGGGCACTTGAGATCTAGGGCACTTGGCCCAGGGGCCTGTCCCAATTCTCCCCCTACCCCTTGTTTTCATCCCTACCCTGATCAGGAAGCTGAGAGCCAAAAGCTGTTTTAATTTCAGCTGTAGCGCTGTTAATATGGCACTTTATTAAGTTTTAATATTTTTTCAGGTATAATGGTAACCTTAAGATCCCCAACCGGGGCTCAGTTTATCCAAATAACGCCTGTTAAGAAATTTGACCCGATGTTTTCGGAGATGAGAAGAGCCGCCGGCCCCGGGGAGCAGCAGCAGCTCACAGCCCGAGAACAGACGTGATCGCTGGGTCAGGCTGCTCCGTCAGCCCCGGGAGAGACACTCTCTCCCGGGACGCAGCTCTGTTGAGAATCACGCCGGCTGAAATAAATCATTTAGGAATATGTTGGTTTAATAGATGAAATCTAACAGTTGTAGCTACGCCTGTTAAAAAATTTGCTCCGAAATTTAGATTTCTGTCTGCCAGGTCCGGAGCTTGGGTCCGCGTTAAATCGACGCAGAGCCTACGGCGTAGGTTGCGTAACCTCCGCCGTAGGATCTGCGTTGGTGTAACGCGGAACCATAAATCCCTTTATTCTGGCGTGATCATCCGCAACTTTATCTGAAAGTGTGTAAATTACCCAGATAACAGCTGGATTACTTTGTGGTTTCTGAAGACTATTATATCAGAAACATCCAAAACAAATCTGACGAGTCACAGGATTATTTCTCTCTATTTCTCTGAGACCAGTCTGCCTGTTTGCCTTCGGTCGGCGAGTCAAATCGACGCAGAGCCTCTTTTTTTCATACCCCCTCGCTCGCCAAGTCAGCATCTGAAATCCCTCGATTTGAAGGGGCTATTCTCAGCCCCTAGCCCTCGTTATGCCCCCTCCCCCTAGGTGAAAAGAGGAATTGGGACACCACTACCTTCACGGGAACGCGCAAAAGTTAGGGTTAGGGAAGAAAAGGAGGGCGAGGGGGAGTATTGGGACGCACCCTAACACTCTTGGTGTGTTAGAACGCAGGCAAACACACACACACACACACACACACACACACACACACACACACACACACACACACACACACACACACACACACACACACACACACACACACACAGACACTATTTATGATGCATTGAAAGAACCACAAATTTTGAGCTGCTTGACTGCTGACATTGTAAGTGATACAATTTCCAAGAAAGCCTGCTCATTCTGAAATGTAGGCAGTGTGGAGAGTCAGCAGCTCCTCCGTATGATTCATGAACAACATGAGCTTGTCAAACCAATTCAAGGAGAGGAGGAAGTGAGATGGGAACTTGCCAGGGCGGGACGTCTATGTCACTGACGGATGATTCTTCGGTGATCTGCCCTTCATTTTAAAACTGAAATACACACACACACACACACACACACACACACACAGAGGGAGAGTTCGGGAGAGAGCGAAGAAAAAGAAAAAGCTTTCTGCATGATTACATTTTTAATTCAAGTAAATTCTGCAACCTTTGCAGTCACTAAGGGTCTCAGGTTCCTTATAGGAAATTGATGTCAAACTACACCTTCAGCCAGAGACTAAAAAACAAAAAAAAACATCCAGACGAGACTCCTTTTGCCAATCTTTCACCTTTTTTTTGCCGAGCATGCCTTGTAGCACCCTATAATGTAATAATTCCCTGAAAATGTAATAACGCCTGAAAATGTAATAAAATTTGCACTTAACTCAATCGAAAATGTAATAAAACCCAATAATGTAATAACTTGACCAATAATGTAATAAAATATCCTGACGGATATTGTAATAACATTTTTACCAATAATGTAATACCTTATTACATTATTGGAAATTTATTACATGGTACTCAAAGTCTGCAATTTAACCCAATAGTCATTCTGGTGTTTCAAATCCAGCGTATAAAACATTCTTAGATACTTAAAACACAAAATGTAGAACTCTGGACTGAAAATGAACTTATATATTACATTATTTGTCAAGTATTACATTATCAGTTTTGGAAAGAAAAAAAAAGACCCTCCTGAAAATGTAATAAATTCCCAATAATGTAATAAGATATTACATTATCGGTAAAAATGTTATTACAATATCAGTCAGGATATTTTATTACATTATTGGTCAAGTTATTACATTATTGGGTTTTATTACATTTTCGATTGAGTTAAGTGCAAATTTTATTACATTTTCAGGCGTTATTACATTTTCAGGAAATTATTACATTATAGGGTGCTACCTGCCTGTTTATAATAAGATTAGTGGGCATTACCTCCCTTAAAATAAAAATAGATTAATCCAAAACTCAGTTACCTAAACCAGTTGTGAGTCAAAGTTGACCAGTGTTTACTAGCCAATTTTTCCTCTAATACAAAAATCCTTATCTGAAGTATTGAGTATTTAGATCTGTTCAATCATCAAAAATACTTATGTTTTCTTTTTTTTTCTAAATTGACATCTGGAATTTATTCAGGTCGTGTTTGAGGTCTCTGCATTATACATTTGTGTGGTGCAATCATACGATCTTCCATTTTCAATACTACACTGAAGGTCCTTGATATGACCATCAAATTACATGCAACCTAAAACTGAATATATTTGTCTCTTAACAGTGATGCTATCTTATGGTTTAATTTATTATAATCCATTAAATAGTTTTATTTAGCCTGCAGCACTTGCGTGCACAAAAACTGCCAAGGGCAGTACGAGATAGTACAGAGTAAACACAAAGACTATAAAGACTGATACTCAGACTTAAGAGACACCAAAGGCCTCATGAGACCAGATTTGAGAAATCTTTTAGTTTGAACTTTTGAAAAAGCCGAGGCAAAACCCGGTCAACAGGGAAAGACGTGACATTAAAGACGCAAAATAAATAATAAACCACTATTCCTAAAAATCCAGAACCAGTGAAAACTGACTTTATGACAACTGTATACAACATGTATATGACTGAGAATAAACCTGACAGTCATATAGAAAATCACTTTCAATTGAATAATATTTGGAAAAAGATGTTAGATATTATTATAGTCTTAAAGTGTGTGTGATCTTTCAGGAAACATAATTGTTTTTCAGATTGTGCGATATCTTAAATAATGTGGTCTTGCTTGCAACTTAGGCCACTGTCTTCTGTTTTCTTCATCTCTAAAGCACAGTCTGCTATGTAATGCCAGATTATTTTCATATCATCCATCCATTCTCTATCCCTGCGTTGAACTGGGCAGCTGCAGCCTGTTAACAGTATAGCTAATATCCTATTACAGCCAATACCTGCTCATCTTGCAGTCTTCATGCTTTCTTTTTTTATTTTTAGTTTATTTTTTTAATTTATTTTTTGTCTGCATACATATTAAAGGTATTCTCCCTGATGTGGAAGAGCTAGCAAGAATTTTGAAAGAGGCACCTCTAAGCCCCGCCCATTCGGTCCGAATGAAACAGATTGGTCCAGGTCCAGGAAGGGAAAGAACCAATCAGATGCCTTCATTTTAAACCACGCCCCCCCCACCCTGTCCCATGCGCGCACTCGCTTCCAGCCCCCGTGTCCACTTCCCACGGGTCTTCCTGGGCGGGGCTTAGAGGAGGCGCCACTTTCAAATCTTGCTAGCTCTCAGAAGTTGCATAGAATAAATTTAATGGTTAATACCAAGTTGGTAAAAACCTAAAGCATATATATGTGGTTTAATACATAATCAATTTAATATATAACATTTTTTTTAATATATATAAATACAATGCCCCCCTAGCAATGGCCCCCCAATCTTCAAGTTTTCTAATAGGTCACTTTCAGTTTGTGTGTCTCTGTGATTGATTTTCAAATTAGTCTGAGCTTAACTTTCTAAGAAATAGATGTGTTTCTATTATCCCCAGATCTGCACAAAACCTATATATTGCAAATAAAAACCTGTAATGGAAAGGCCTGTATTTGGAAAAAAAAGCGAAAAATATGACGAAAACCTTTTTTATGCTTTCATCAGGTGTTTTTTCCAGACGTGTCGCTCATCCAGTTTATAGCACAACGTGTAATGTAAATACTTTTTTTCGTATTCATACGTCTCCAGCATCCAGCAGATCCAAAATAATCAACAGGTAGTTTCCAGCTGTTTTTGGCCTTGTTAATACGATGTGTTTGTGCTGTGACACTACTTAATCATTATGCATTATTGCATTACATCATCCACCTTCCTCTTCTGTTGACTATTTTCGCAACAGCAGTAGCGACAATCGCAATAATTTGTCCAAAACTAAAGAGTTTTTCGTCCGTCCTCTTTGAGATCATCGTCTTATCCTTCTTTGTTTCGCAGAGACGTTTCACAGGAAGAGATACGGAGAACAAGCACTCCCAATCTGGAATTTTTTATTATAAACTGTAAACCCTTCTACTCTCCCCGTGAGTTCACCTCATTCATCCTGGTCGGTGTTTACATCTCACCGCTGGCCCACATGCAGGAAGCCCAGCGCGTTGTTGGGCCACCGCCATGTGATTATGAAACTTTTGTGAACATTTGTGATTATGTGAAATTCGACTTTAAAGCTGTCTGAACCCTCAGTCTGAAACCAGCGTCGAGTTTCACCTAATGGCCGCTTTGTTTGGGGAATGAACGGAAAGACTACAAAGCCAGCGGGTTTGTAGTCCAGGAGGGGTGAACAAAAGGCGGTGCCTGAGGCGGCGCTTCACAGTCACTGATCTGTGACTGGCCGGGTGCCGATGACGTCACCGCAGCCCCGGCGGATAAAAGCGATGGGACCCTGAAAATCGCCCTCTTCTGCTCTTCTCTTGCCCCGAGCTCGCTTGGATAAACCGTTCTCTGCCTCCAAGCGCGTTTGGACCCACGTCTCTCCGTTTTAATTCTGAGGTGGGGGGGGGGGGCGCCTGGACCAGGAATTACCCACCGGGCGTAAGATCTGTTACCACGGAGTGCTGCCTCCCTAACTCCTCCTCCCACTTCGAGCTTTCTTTGTTTGCATAATCAACCATGGCGTTTCGAGGACGACCGATCGGCGTGTCCAACCTCAGCCGCTTCAGAAGCTTCATCCACCTGGATCCGTGACGCCCCGCGCCTCGGCGATAAGACGGACCGAACCACAGGATTTCCTCTCTGCTTTTTGCGGATGACGTTGTCCTGTTGGCTTCATCGGACCGGGACCTTCAACATGTGCTGGGGCGGTTTGCGGCCGAGTGTGACGCGGCAGGGATGAGAACCAGCACCTCCAAAACCCAGGCCATGGTTCTCCACCGGGAAAGGGTGGCGTGCCTTCTCCGGGTGGCTGGAGAAGTCCTGCCTCAGGTGGAGGAGTTCAAGTATCTCGGGGTCTTGTTCACGAGTGAGGGAACGATGGAGCGTGAGATTGACAGACGGATCGGTGCAGCGTCCGCAGTTATGCGGTCGATGTACCGGACCGCCGTGGTGAAGAAGGAGCTGAGTCGAAAGGCAAAGCTCTCGATTTACTGGTGAATCTACGCACCTACCCTCACCTATGGTCATGAACTTTGGGTAGTGACCGAAAGGACAAGATCGCGGATACAAGCGGCCGAGATGAGTTTCCACCACAGGGTGGCTGGACGCTCCCTTAGAGATGAGTTTCCTCCGCAGGGTGGCTGGACACTCCCTTAGAGATGAGTTTCCTCCGCAGGGTGGCTGGACGCTCCCTTAGAGATAGGGTGAGGAGTTCGGTCACCCGGGAGGAGCTCGGAGTCGAGCCGCTGTTCCTTCACATTGAGAGGAGTCAGCTGAGGTGGCTTGGGCATCTGTACCGGATGCCTCCTGGACGCCACCCTAGGGAGGTGTTCCAGGCATGTCCCTCCGGGAGGAGACCCCGGGGAAGACCCAGGACACGCTGGAGAGACTATGTCTCTCGGCCCGCCTGGGAACGTCTCGGACTCCCCTCGTAAGAGCTGGAGGAAGAGCTGGAGGAAGTGTCTGGGGTGAAGGAAATCTGGGCATCTCTGTTGAGACTGCCGCCCCCGCGACCCGGGAACGGATAAGCGGCGGACGATGGATGGATGGACAGTTTAATAGAAACCCCCCCGCCTTGTTTTGCCTTTTCAAGTCATATCCACCACTTACAATCGCAGTAATCACAAGGTATTTTCTGACCCGATATTCAGTTTGGTCTTGTCTGTAGGGGTTTCCTATTTTCCATCCATCCCGTCTTCTTTCAGATCCAATTTTGTCTAACTTATCTTATAGACGCTGGGATGAGCCACTTTTGGCTTTCTGCCTGGTAAGGTTTTTTTCGGCAGGAGCCCAAGTGGATCAACAGATTTACAACTATAAAAGTATTCTTCTGGCAGGGCTGGGAGACTTTCTCTGGGCAGTTTACTGTCAACACAACAACACAGAACCCACAGGCTGTTTCTTTCTTTCTGCTCTTTTACACAACAGTTTCACATATTTTAAGCACTTAAGCTTCTTGATTTATGTTAAATCTAAATATAAATTAAATATAAATCTCAAATTGGTCATTATATATGCGCATTTTTGAACCACAGAGTGATTCTATGTGATTAAGTGTAACCTCGGAGGGGCCAGCTGGACACGCCACCCTGCACCACAAAAAGGACAGGAAATACGCTAGATGTGTTAAAAATGGGATGACCGCCACTGTAAAAGGGGTTAGTAGAAATCAGTCAGGACTGGTTCTTCCAGTCTTCTCTTTCTTCACCGTCCGACTCTGGGGGAAAAAAAAGAGAACACAGGCGGCGTTGCAGGACCGGGGGCGAACTCCCGTTTACCGGCGCAGACGAACTCTCACGGCTTCTCTTTCCGGCCGGGTCCCGGTCTCTGAGTCGGGATGCTGCGGGGGAATCCGTTACCGCTGGTGAGGGCACGGGTACAAGCCAGCTGGCAGGGGCTCCGGGGCTGACAGCTAAACTTTTACATTTGAAGATCTAATAACATCAGAACTAGTCCTTTCAAGTTACTTTTTATGACCTGGAGGTAAACATTTTCAAATGTAAACACTGCGGGCGCTCTCTTCTAAGGAGAGGAAGAAGGGCATTGGGCACCGACGCTGTGTTGGAAATTCTAAAAGTAAAAGGTAATTATAAATATCCCACATTTGCAAGGCTCTCCATGGGTCTCACCTCCAGCTGCCTCCTCTTCTGCATGCTCTCCTCCCTCCTCAGACTGGTCAGGAGCTTCCTCTCTCGGTCCAAACACCGTACCTCCTGCTCTCAACTCCTGTGCAACTCCTGAGAACTCTCAAGACAACACTCGACAAAGCGTTAATAACAACTGTGAGCTGATAAGCGTGTGATTACTTCACTATGGAAAGTTTCTTTCGGTGATGACACAGAAGAAGAGCCAATGACTTCAAAGAAAAAGAAAGCTAAATTTAACAGACAATACCACGAGTTCTACTTAAAATATGGATTTATGGCGACAGGTGATTCACACGCACCAAGACCACTCTGCATAATATGCGGCAACGGGCTCTCTAATGAGGCAATGAAGCCTTCAAAATTGCTTTGTCACTTGGAGACCAAGCACTTGCATTAAAAGACCCCCGAACTGCCAAGGAATGAATCCGCAACCCATTTGTCAACAAACCAGGTGAATCCAGCATATCAGTGCAAGAAGAAGATCAACTGCTGGAGATTGTAAATGACGACGGACTTAAAAGTATGTTCGAGGCAACAACTCTGCTGGTGTTCTGGATTAAAGTCAGGGCAGAATACCCTGAGATCACCACAATCATAGACATATATACTGTACAATATATGTCAACAATATATTTGGTTTCTAATGCACTTGCACTTGCAATTTTTTGGTGACATTTTATTTCCAGGCTATTTTTCATACATTTACATTATTATTTACAACATGGAGTATTTTGATACCAGTCATTCTGCTTCACCATCATTCAGTTTACCAAACGAGGAAATCTGCTCTGCTGTCCAGTGACTTGCATCCCAGTTGAATTTGATTTTGACGGGACTTCAAGAGTCTGAATGGAAAGTCGCCCCAAGCAGCTGCTGCATCTGGAGGGAAATCTGCTAGAAGCACATCTTACATATCTTATGTAAATAACAGGCTGAATTTTGAAAAACGTTTGAAATGCAAACAATCACTCGTGTCGCCTCTCTATATAATGATCATTGATGATTCTCTTTAACATCTGATAGTCTCATCTCGGGAAGTCGTCTCTATAACAAAATCAGTGAGAGCTACAAATACTGTTTATTTTTACTTTGCATCTCTGCATTTTGTAGTTAGTGAAAACAGAAAAGGTTGGTACTTTGCCCTCTTTGCGATGAAATCGGTTGCTGATGGTCCCTCCTGGTCAGTCTAGCCTTAAACCCCAATCTCCATTCAGCTTATGTCCGTTATCATAAATATGGCCACAACAGCACTGAAAACCCTGTTGCCATTTCTGACATCCTATCTGTGTGAAGCGAGGTTTTCTGCAGTGATGACAACCAAAACTAAACTACAGAGTAGAATGGACACAAGCAACACACTTGTCATTGTCTCCCATTATCCCTAGATGAGGCAATCTCGTCATTATTATATTTACAGTATACCAGTGATCATCAATTGGCTAAAAATGCCTTCAGTTTTGTAATGAAATGGAAAAAAATATAAACATTAAACATCAAATAATAATGTTATGGCAAAATTTGATTTTTTTTTAGGGTCCGGCCCCCAAGGTGACTGTTCAGTAAAATTCTGGCCCTCTGACAAATATAGTTGACCCCTGCCCTATAGATTGAAATCAATATTTATATCTTTGCTCACCAAGAATCTTATCTTGAAAATCTGGTTAGAAAAAAAAGTATTACATACAGTATTGTGATTTCTATGAATTTGGCTAGGTATTCAGTCAAAACAGCATTCATTTTACATCTGATTCATCTGGTTACATCAGTTTGACTGGTGAATATTTGTGTTTCAGTGTCTCCACAAGCACAGAGATGTACAACATCCCAGCACGATGGCTTTAAATATAAGCACGTTCCTACTGCTGTTTGGCCTCTTCCTGTTTTTGTGTGCACTTGTATTTGGATCAAATGCATCTGAAAATGATAAAAAATCAAAAAGGGAAAGATCAAAGAAATAATTCTGTGGGAAGATGACAATAACTTCCTGTACTTTCTGGAATAATGCAATCTGTAAATGAGATGGGAACACAGTAAAAATAGTTTTATAGATGAGGATAATCAGTGTTTGGGTCTAGAGAGAACAAAGCAGACCACCCAAGCTGAGCATAGACGGAGCAATACCATGTAAGGATATTAAAGTTTGTGGGGAACCGCAGTGGTGCTTGGTTGACTGCATCAATGCGTACAAGTATTGCAGAATGACAAAGATGCATAAATATAAATAAGATCACACAGTCCAGCAAATATTTGAAAGAGAAGAGTTTGAGAAAGAAGAGTTAGATGTGTCAAAGAGAGAGAAGAGTTTTGTTTTGTGCTGCTTTTGTGTTCATAACCAAGGACTTTTGATGGAGGCTAAAATTGTAGTAAAAGAGAAACACAAGCTCTGTGTTGCTATGGAAGAGTCCAGGAGATGAACCCTTTAAGCCAGGGGTGTCAAACTCATTTTGCTTGGCGGGCCAATTTGACCAATTTTTTTCTTGCACGCTCAAAATAACAAAAACGGTGCAGAAATGTTTTTCTCCAATTCTTTTCTTTTTACTATTGTTATCTAATTTAATATCAGTTTAGTTAATTTTAAAGGAAATATGCACTTTGTTTACACTCTAATTATGTAAAATATATTTCTTAAGGATCTTTTCTTGAAATTTCTCGTTTTTTTTCAAATTATGTAAGAAACTTTTAATATCATTTTACAAAGATAAACAGAAACAAGTATGTTTTTTTATATTTCGCTTTTTCATAGGAAATTGAATTAAAAGCAAAATCTTTCTTATTACATCCGAGAGTGTTTCTTTGTGATTTAGAGATTTTTCCAGTAAAATTAAGTGTATTTATTTTTAAAAATTGGCACGGATATTTACGCCAGTGTGCCAAAAAAGTCAGCACTTCTCCTTTAACTGTTTTACTTTGTCACTATCCTCGTATTCAAAACTGAAATTCTCCGAATAAATATCTTCTATCATCTTTTTCCTGCGAAAATATATAATAGTAGTCAGTTAATAAAAATAAACGACTGTCTACAAAGAAATAAAATCAGCAAATGCATTCTAGAAAACTAAAAAAATGTCAAAAACTGCTCTATTTGTGGAATAACGATGGATTTGTAGAATAAATATATTATCGGATATGCTGCGATTCATGGCAATTATTTATGCCTTCCTTTTTAGTAAATTAACATTTCGTTTTTTTGCGTTGGAAACTTCTCGCGGGCCGCATGAAAACCTCTCTCGGGCCGCATGCCGCACATTTGACACCCCTGCTTTAAGCCAACCAGTCATCAGCTTTCCAATGTCAGCTTGGGTGGCCTTCGCCCCCAGCCTTCCCCCCTGGGTAAGTCACCTTCGCCTCTAGACCCTTCCAGACGAACCTGGGTGCGTCTTGGGACATGATGACATGGTCACAGCCCAACCATTACTTGTACAGACTGCTCCTGCTGAATCATACCCTGACCTTGCCAAGCCTTGTCATCTCAGGTGATGTCACAAAGGGTTTGTCCAGTTCTTTTTATATACTGTAATCTATAATGCAGTATTTGACAGGTACTGTAGATTAGCACAAAAGTAGAATTGAAATGAATATTGAACGATTGGGAAGTTTCTGTGACACACTGGTGACTGTTTGTATTGCATTTGTGATCAAAATCTGTTTATTTGTGATATGTCCTGCAGTGTAAGTGATGTCATAGCCATTACTCGAGTTGTAAAAAAAAATCAGGGGGGATGGTGGATTTTATCATATGGGGACAGATAATATGTGCTGATTACAAATAATATAATATATTACAAATAATAGCAGTGACCAAAACACCTGCAGAAATACTGCAGGAATGACATAGCAGCAGTTAAATGCAGCCTTCTGTAAGCTTTAAATATCCACTGGGCTTACATCAAATACATCAAAACACAACAATAAAAAACACTTTTCTGAACTTATCAATATGACTCTGTCCTTCACAGGATAAGTAAAATGGATCACTGCAAAAACTCTAAATCTTAACAAGAATATTTGCTTTATTTCTAGTTAAAATGTCTCATTTTAGTAAAAAAAAAATTACACTCATTACACTTAAAACAAGACTCATCACTGGAAAAAACAACAATTTTCACCTGTTTCAAGTAGATTTTCACTTAAAATAAGTAGAAAAATCTGCCAGTGGAACAAGATTTTTTTGCTTGTAATAAGAAGATAAATCTTGTCCCACTGGCAGATTTTTCTACTTATTTCAAGTGAAAATTTACTTGAAACAGGTGAAAATTGTCAAATAAGTTATTTTTATGGTGTTATTTTTCTGGTGATGACTCTAAATGTTGAAATAGCAGTAAAAACACATTCATTGACGAAATGACATAAGGGATGGAAAGGGGGGATGGCAGTTTTACAGAGGGGATGATTTTGACCGTTTTTATTTCAGGGGGGATGCCATCCCCCCTCAACCCCCCTCAACTCGAGTACTGCTTATAGCATCACAAATGCGCTTTAGAGAGGACACACCAGGAAGAAGATCTGCTCAATACCGAAGTCTGCAACAAAAGAAGTGTCAATCAAGATCATGGAAAGCCTTTTCAATATTACAGAAATGTGGGGAGTGTTGCTCTTACTTTTAGCCCCTTTTTTGGAATCATTCAGCCTAAATTGCTGTGATCAACATGATGAGCCTATGGTCACGTTTAATCAAAGCATTCCTGCCTATATGCTTTCTTGAATTTCACTCTTCATCTGCATGTTATGATATTGATTAATACATACAAATAATGAACATTTGCTCAACAGATATGCATGTTTAACAGACAGTTATCCCCAGTCAGGCTTCTCTCCAGATCAGAGAACTTACTCACAAGAGGAAAATGTTGTCAATTAGTTAGTTAGTTAGTTAGTTAGTTAGTTAGTTAGTTAGTTAGTTAGTTAGTTAGTTAGTTAGTTAGTTAGTTAGTTAGTTAGTTTTTATTTGGTCCATTAGTAAATCAAAACATGCACCACAGTAAAGCTGGATATATAAATAAATGAACTAAAAAAGGTGTAGACTGAAGCTGTAGCTTATATAATGCCTACCCTTTTTTACAATAAATCACAACAAATCAAAATAAAAAGTATTACAGTGATCAATTACAACAAAAGCATGTGATATAGAGGATTTACAGGAGAAGCTGCTCTTGGTCATAGTTTATATTTATCCATTGCCCTAAATTTAAACATTTTTTTGAATTTGCGGATAGAACTACACATTTTTAGCTCATTACAGAGACTATTCCACAAGTTTACCCCTTTAACAGAAACACATCTACTTCTAAAGTTTGTCCTTACCTTTATTTTTTTAAACATACAAGTGCCCCTGAGTTCATACCGACTTTCTCTGGGTGAAAACATTTCCTGAATGCAGTAAGGAAGTAGGTTGTTGTGTGCCTTATACATTATAAGAGAAGTCCTTAGCTCAACTAGATCTACACATTTTAAGGTATTTAGTTTAATGAAGAGTGGGTTCGTTGGGTCGCAGTATTTTGAATTATTTACAATTCTTATGGCTCTCTTTTGTAATTGTAAGGAACATGTGTAATAAACAATTTATGTTTCAAGGAAGCAAAGAAAGTCCTAACATTCTCAATTATTCTCATAAACATTATGCATGAACTGTATATCTAATTCTGGATATAAATCAGTGTTTTGTTCTGTATTTTCTTGTTTACTTTTTTATTTTGTTTTCTTCTCTTTTTTTCGCATTAAACACTGCAGTCTCTTAATTTTTTTTCACAACTGAAATCATTTCTTTTATCTTGCTTGTCTGTCTTTACCTTGTTTTTATGTTCGGTGCGACTCAGATACAGAACTGCATTACATAGAATTAGGATTTGGGGGGAAAAGAAAACAATCAATTTCCATTTTTCATATTGGCACGGTGTCTAGCAGTGTAATAGGTCTAAAACCAACCACCATATACTCTTAAAACAAAGCAGGCAAATGAATGAAAATGTATGAAAACAGATGTGGTGAAGCAATTGCACTGCTTCTGCCAGCAGCATTTTAAAGGCAGGAATCATGTAATCAGCAAGCAAAAAGGCTGAAATTAGAAAAAATTAGATCCAGTCTGTTTAACAGTGTAGGGAAAGAGCTGCAAGGGTCATTTAAGTACATTGTTGTGAATCTGATTAACAGCAATTACTGAGGATGTGTGCAGTTCACTGGAGCTGTAGGAGATTTACTGAAAGAAAAGACACTTGAAAAGATTATGACTAATGCAAACTGACATGCAGTGCTACACTTTCACATTTGTTTCCACCTTTAATTCATCACTGCCTTGGTAATCAGCATGCACAATCTTGTCTTAAAGGAGGAGTAAGGATTTTAGGATTAATTCATTTGAGAAGTATGTTTTACATGGATGTGGAAAAAAAAGAAAAGTCAATTGCGTTGGATGGTGAATGAAGAAATGCGATTGAATTGTACTATATGCTTGTGTCTCAAGTCATACTTGTCAAATGTGAACTACCGAGAACACAAGTCATCCCAAGACAGAGTTTTTTGTTAAGAGTAAATTACGCCAAATTACCCCAGCATCTGATTTTGGTGGGGAAGATTAAAGCACACTGATTATATGTTTTCATGTTTACATAAAAATACATAACCACCTCAACCAGCTTATTAACTATAACAGAAATCAGACTGCAGGCAGCTTTAGTGTATACTGTCTTCCTTAAAGGAAATTAGCTCTGAAACATGGACATCATGTCCTCCAGTTATGAGCCAGTTGTCCTTTCTTTCCTTTTTTGTGTTAGCCAGATGTGTGGTGAGTCACTTTAGCCTTTCCCAATAACCTTGCAGTCTCACAGCGTTTAACCTCAGATGTGACTGGTGGACTTCTGTAGCTGACCTTACAGCAGAGGCTAGAGGATTCCTGTTATCTCGTAAGTCACGTGGACCCTCTCTAACACACACACACACACACACACACACACACACACACACACACACACACACACGTAACACAGAAGCACCCACATACTCTCTTCCTGCCTTGAGCGAATCCCTTCATATGTACAGCATTAGCAAAATCCCGATTATGAGTGAGCAAAGTGCGCTGAGAGGGCAGCTTACCTCAGAAAAAGAGGTTCGCGAACAAAGAAATGAAAGCTACATTTTGCTGCAGCAGGGACACGTGAAGCAAAGTTGCAAGTGAATGTAATTAAATTTGCCACCTACAGGTCCTTCGTGTAATTCATGCAAGCTTGCCTTCAACACTCAAAGGCCTATTGATGAACTGTCAGCACAGAGTGTTTGTCATCTCCTTCATGCAACACGTCTTTCCATCAATTACACCTGGAGGATTTCTTTGCCCTGAAGCCCATTCGTGCATCATAAATTTCCTTCCGTGACCTCCCGACAGCCTCTGATGTGCCATCAATACCAAGTCACGGAGAAGAAAAAGCATGTGCGCAGAAGCAAAAAGCTTTAATATATTGGACTGAGTTTATTGATGACAATGCCTGAGAATCCATTACAATCTCAAAGCAAAACAAATATCATGAGTTGAGTTAAAAAAAGGGGGAGTAAAATCCTTTTGAAATGATCAGTGTCATAGACCTACAGTATTATTTACAAAATTTAACTCAGACCATCATTTATCTTCAACGTACCTCTACAAATTCCCTTCAGATAACATAATCTCTCAGTTGTTTATAATGTTGAGTTTGTCACTTAGGGTGAACATCAAACCTTTTATCCAAGTGGTATTGCTTTGTGCTTCATTTGATGAGACACACTCCTAAGACGGAAACATCATGCTATGAGAAGGGGATTCGCTAAAACCGTGTCGATCAGCAGATTATCTTTCAACTGTAGACAGAACAACTTTCAATATCCCTTCAACAGATCCACTCTTCCTATCTCTGATGTTAATCCCCCTGAAAAAAAGCGAGGATTAATATTTTCCCAGACAAAAAACAGCCTATAAAATGAACAAGTAAAAGAATAAAGGTAAACCTGACCTTTTTATCCACCTGGTGTCAACGCCCTACAGCAGATATTGCTGACAAATATCCACTAAGGCTGAATCAGATGTACAGTACACTCAAATGATCCATGGAATTTAATAACACTGATGATTTTGGATGGTGTTACTTTAAAACTTTGACAAAAACTCTTCAGGTTTAAATGTTATTACACTGAACTGTCTAGGTTTTTTTTCTTTCTTACTCATACCTTCAGTTAGCACAAAGGGCCGTTTTCATGTGGAAAACATCAGTTTCATTTAAAGGGATTGTGACATGAAAAACAAATTTTTCTTGATTTTTTGTGTTTAGTTGGGTGTCTTGACATCAATTACACCCAAAAAAAACGAACTTTTAACATTCAGTGTATTGTGTGCTTTCTGGGAATTTCCGCATAATTATGCAAAAACGGCGCATCAGGTTGGGTGGCGCCGCGGACCTATACGTATAGGTCCGCTAAATCACCGCCCCCTCCACCCAGCTCCCTGCCCATCAGCACTGAGCCGCGGGCTGGAGGGAGAGAGACGGCCATCGCCTCTCTCCTGTCCACCCGCGCTCTCCTTTTTTTTTCGCCTACGACCTCAGATCAGACGAGACAACCCGCTGAATTTAAGCATATTACTAAGTGGAGGAAAATAAACTAACAAGGATTCCCTCAGTAGCGGCGAGCGAAGAGGGAAGAGCTCAGCGCCGAATCCCCATCCGAGCGGCGGGCGTGGGAAATGTGGCGTACGGAAGACCGCTTGCCCGGTGTCGGTCGGGGGCCTGAGTCCTTCTGATCGAGGCTCAGCCCGTGGACGGTGTGCAAGACAAAATCACATACCATTGATCCACTGTCTGCTGTGTGCGGGGAGTTTGGGGGAGAGGAGGAGTGGAGGATGGGGGGGGGGAGGAGGAGCGGGGCAATGATAGACAGGAAAGGGGGAAAAGGACGCGTTTTTCACTGCGCAAAAAACACCGTCATAAACAAAGCTAGGCATGGAGTACTGGAGTGAAGTTTTTCTTGTTACACCATTTTAGACACATTTGAGGGATATTGGCCAAGACTTTTAATAGTGTTAAAAGCATGTTAAAAATTATGTCACAATACCTTTAAAGGAATATTAGCTACTGTGCGCTAATGGCAAAAACCTATCTTGGTTGACTTTTGCAACAATTGTGTCGTACAATGTCACATGTGAACAATGATGAAGCTAGCTCATAGAGCTACACTGGACATAATGCTAGAGGTCACTGGAGGACTCAAATTGAATGAGTTATCATAATCTTGGACAGTATCATACAAGTGACTTAACCTCTTTGCCAATAGGCAGACCCAATGAGTTACAAATTATGGAATAACAAACACATGAAATAAACAAACACATATTGCTACTCTCTGACTCTGTTTTTTTGTTGTTTTTTTTTAATAAAATTATGAATTTAAAGAAAAAGCTTAGTGTTTGGAGAAAAAATGACAGTGTATACTGTTTTGATTGTTGTTGTTAGTGTGATGAAAATTCAACCTTGGCCACTTGATTAAACCAAAACTGTTGAGAGTAGCAAAATTGGTCCGACTAAGGGCCAAATCCACAAAGAATAGATTTCGCCCGCAAATAGCACTGTGAATTGCGCCGCATTTGCGCCCGCAATTTGCCCCGCTTTAAGGTCCTATTCACAAAAGATTTTGCTCTAATGATATGCCGGCGCAAACACGCCCATAAAGTCTTGCAGCTGAGTGCAATTTTCCCTTGTCTGAGTAAGTGAGCGGGGCTGCAGTGTTCTCCATATTTCAGCACACAGATTGGTCCATAATGAAAACTGCAGAGAGCACAACAGCCTCAACTTTCACGTATTTGTACTTCTCTAATATTTTGCATGTATGACATAAGCTAATGAAATGTCAAATGTTAAGAGGCTGTGCGCATTTACGCACAAGGCACAGCACCGGTAACTGTTAACCCGAATAAGTTCACAGAACTCAACATTTTTTGTGTAACTGGATGCATCTGACAATGAGTTGACAACTTTAAGTTTCCACAACTTAAAACTTTCTATTAACACCGGATCGGGATCAGATCAGGATCTGACGGTAATTCATGTTCTGTGTTTTGCTACACACACCTACAGGTCAGCTGTTAAACACACACATTCTAGATTTATATGTTTATATGGTGGAATTGTTTGTAATAAAGCAGTCCACAACCCCACTTGATCTGACTGTCTACAGTCATGTCTGACTGTAGATTTCACCCTTAATATCATTCAGTATCACACAGGCTTGAATGATATTGAAGAGAGAGAGAAACAGAAACAGAGCGGGAGTGAGGAGTGAGTTTGCGCGCAGTTAATACACGCTTCGAAAAGACGGTATTTGCTCCACTATTTTTGCGTGTGGCAAATAGCGCTGGCCTTTGTGAATTAGACGGTTTTTGCAATGAGGCTTATTTGCATAGAAAGGGGGCAATTTTGTGCCAAATGTATGAATATTACCAAATTTACATGCATGCAAATGGCACAGGCGCACAATGACACTATTTGCTTGGCAGCGCAGTTTGTGGTGCAATTCGCCCTTTGCGGGTGCTTTGTGAATTAGACGCTCTCTTTTTGTCTCATTTGCACCGGTTTAGCGGCCGCAAAAGCCGCGCAATCCTTTTGTGGATTTGGCCCTCAGTGTACAGACTAGTAGTCTGCCCCAAAACGATTAACATGACCTTAATGATTTTGTCTACTAGAATCATAAGAATGAATCATCCTTTATGCCTTAAAATCCTTCCTTTGTAAAATCCTTCCTTTGTTTCATCATAATTGTGCATGGAGACACCTCATGTATGTTTTGACCCTTTTGCATGAAACTGTTTAATTAAAAGTACTGATATCTGGATTCTCTCTCAAGTCCTTATTGGTAATTTATCAGTTTCAGCCTGAATATTCACCTAATTGGAAAAAACATATTAAAGAGCGTTTAATAGGCTTTTTCACAACAGTTAGAATACAGGATTCCACAGTATAAATAACTGTACTGCGACACAAATGGAAACCGGTCAAGCTTCCGCTCCGAACGGCCCGCTGTAACGGCACATTGTATTATGGGATGCAGTTGTCCACTTGTTGTCCCTGATTGGCCTTTATTTTTCATTGTCAGATCCTTTATTAATCTTCAATTGCTTTAGATTGTTTAGTTTAGTTTTTTAAGTTCTTTATCTTGCCTTTGCTACTGTGGGGGTCTGAATCCAGCTTCAAACAATGCAGAAACAAATCCTGAACGTTATTTTTTATTAACAACTTCTTCATTATACTTTTTTATTAGAAATTATTTTGACAATTTGTTCATGTTAGTGACTAGTTTTCCTGATCAAGTTCAACTTAAGTGAAACAAAATGTTCACCACTTTCACCTTCAGTTCCTTCTTGTCAGTGGGTTTACAATATAATGAGCTCCCACTTAGAGAGGATGCTGATTAATTTAGACTTCCCATTAGAGTGATGGAGCACCACACACAGAGAAGGTTACAAAATATTTCAAAAGATTAATTGTCATCCTGATTAGAATGCTAAAGTAGTAATCAATTTATACTGTGTGGATTATCTGGATTCTTTTACACTGAAAAACCTTTGCAAACCAAATAATGAAAAAGTGTGGTAAAGTGTCAGTGCAAATGCACACACACCCACACACACACTTATACACAAAGCCTCACACAATTAAGCCCCTTGCATATGCATAGTATGGGACTGTTGACTTCTTGCCTGATTTTGGCTGGATAAGCTAAAATAGTTTAAAGCAGGAAATTTACTTTCTTTTTTTGGGGCGGGGGGTCTAAAAAATAACTGCACTTTGTTGCTGAAAATGGCTCTCAGTAGCAACCATGTCCTCCAGAAGGGTTAATTCTGTGTAAAACTGTGTAAATAAAAGCCAGGACGTGACTTTGATATGCCTCACAAATGCCGTAGAAAACTTGTTTCAGCTGTATTGTCAGTTTACTTTCAACATTAAAACAAAAGATTATTTTTGTTCAAAGGTTGACACAGTGTCCTGAAGTTTTAAACTAAATGTTTGTGACACACAGGGGCGAATAAATCCAGGGGGGGACAAGGAATAAAAGTTTTAGCCTTCCTTTAATACAGCATTTTGACATTTTCATCTCTATCTCGCAAACAGGCAGAAGACCTTTCTTAGAGTAATACAAAACAATGGTATTAGGTGGAAGGTGGCAATAATACAGCACATCTGACATAATACACTGCAAAAACCCACAATCTTAACAAGAATATTTGTCTTATTTCTAGTTAAAATGTCTCATTTTTAGTTAAAAAAAAATCTCATTACACTTAAAACAAGAGTCATCACTGGAAAAAAACAACAATTTTCACCTGTTTCAAGTAGATTTTCACTTAAAAATCTGCCAGTGGAACAAGATTTTTTTGCTTATAAGAAAAATCTTGTTCCACTGGCAGATTTTTCTACTTTTTTCAAGTGAAAATTTACTTGAAACAGGTGAAAATTGTCAAATAAGTTATTTTTCTGGTGATGACTCTTGTTTTAAGTGTAATGAGATTTTACTGTTTATTATTATTTTCAATTTCGGTTTCGGCCACAAATTTTCATTTTGGTGCATCACTACTAAATACTACTGCATTGTTCCAAAATTATTAATTCTGTCTCAAATGATTCTAGGGGGGGACAGCTTTACTAATGGGGGGGACTTGTCCCCCCTGTCCCCCCTGGGATTTTCGCCCCTGGTGACACAGTTGGCTTCTAATACCAAGAGATTAACACAACTGACCTCCCAACACTGCTCTGTTCACAACAGCCATTTACTCTCACCTTTGGTGTTTCACCAACATGAATCATATTCCACTGAAAAACTCCACTTCCTCCACTCCAAGTCTCTGTTTCATATCAAAATTGTAAAGATCCTCAGACTATTTCTGTTGGCAGTAGGAACAAAAGCAGTCGATACTGAGCCAGCATCTTGGAAAGTATAAACGTTTTTCTTTTTTTTTCTAATCGGATAATGGCTGAAATGATTTGTGAACTGCCGGTCGATTCTATTGCTGAGGATTTCAAAGAGGTGTGGATGAGCCTGATCCGTCAAGTTGGTCCTGAGAAATTGCTTTGCACCCACACAAACATCCACGGCTCAGCGATGAGGGCGCACCTGCATGAGGGCGCACATCGCACTTAGGAAATTAGTTGACACAAAGGAACCCAAAACAGCCTGGCCTGGTCCGAATCAGAATCAGAATCAGAATCAGAATCAGAATCAGCTTTATTGGCCAAGTTTGAACATTGCCCGACAAGGAATTTGACTCTGGTTATTTCACTCACTATACCCAGATTTAAAAATAGAAAAACAGTAAATAAACAAATGTGGCACTTATTAACATATATACAATTTAAAAAAAAACGAAGGTGCAGCCGTATGAGGTAGACATGGTAATGACGGCTCTAAATAACATATATGCAATTTTTAAAAAGTGAAAGGTGCAGCAGAATGAGGCAGACATGATTATTGTTGGAAGGTGCATTGTTACAGCATGTGATAGTGTTATTATAATTAGGGCCCGAGCACTTACAGTGCAAAGGCCCTATTGTATCTGTAGGAATTTTTCTCGTTTTTATTTTTTTCGTTTTTTTTTTCCTTCTTCCGACGAAATAAGGGCCTTTTTGCCCCCCTAAACGTGCCCCAAAAGTCACCAACTTCTGCACGCAAGCCAGGCCTGGCAAAAAATGTGATATTTAATGGTTTGCAATAATGGGCGTCGCCTTATGGCTCAGCAGCGCCCCCAAAAAACTTTGTGCCTCAAGCCCCACAATACGGTTTGACGTACATCCACGGAAATCAGTACACATTTGTATCATGTCGCAACTTAAAGAAAAGTCTCTTGGTGCCATGGCCGAAACCGAACAGGAAGTCAGCCATTTTGAATTAATTGTGTAATTTTGGCGAAATATATGCCATTCCTTCGGCAGTTAATGCGGCCCGAACCGTAACGTGCACCCAGTGTGTTATACATCAAAATGTGCGTCTCGATCCTGCAACGATGGGCATTGCTTTTCTCAGTCAAAAGCGTTACCATGGCGACAATAGACGCCAAAAAGCGCAGTCCCCCTTCATCTGGTTGGTCCATATTTGATAGTTCCCCAAAAGTCACCGTATTTTGCACGCAAGCCAGGCCTGGCGATAAATTTGATATTTCATGGTTTGCATTAATGGGCGTGGCCTAATGGCTCAACAGCGCCCCCTAGAAAACCTTTCTCTGCCATAACTTTTGAACGGGTTGTGATAAAGACATGTGGGTGGTATCATCTGACCCGGTTTTGACTCCTTCACCCGCCCCTTCTTCTGATTGGTCGATATCTGATAGTTCCTACTATCTGCCATAACTTTTGAATGGTTTGATATAGAGAGTCGTGGGTGTTGTCATCCGCTAAATATCCAGGCCTGAAGACATCTACATGCAAGTCTACAAGCACTTCCACTGCAGCACGCTTGAACGTGCAAAAGGGTGCGAGGGCCTGTTCATCGCTGCTTGCAGCTTTAATTTTTATCGTTATTGCATGGTGATTGATTTCTCTGAGACTCTATTAGTTGTGAGAGTTCATCAGAGCAGCAGCTTGGGGGAATAAATTGTCCTTGTGTCTGGAGGTTTTGGCATACATACATTCTGTAGCACCGTCCAGAGGGGAGGAGTTCAAACAGACTGTGTCCTGGGTGTGAGGGGTCTGCAGCAGGGTCGGCGCCAGAGCAAATATTCAGAGGGGGCACGAGGCTTATTAGGGCGGGCACAAAATCAGTCGTGTAGGAGAGCATTTTAAGGAAAAAAGTGCATTCTCACTGCTTTCCTATTAATAATCTGTCTAAAACAGCCTTTCTCAACCTTTTTTCAGTCATGACACCTTTCAAAAGTGAATAAAATCTCACGACACCCCAGAGTAAAATATCATTAAAAACCGCACTGCATCGCTCTGACTGTAAATGCATAAGTCACGTTTATTTTGTATCAATAACTTGAACACGATAACTGCACCAGAGTAGAAGTCATCGTTCACTGTTGTGCTTGGTCGCCACGCTGATGGACAGAAACTATGGTGATTTTTAAAAGAAAGACTGCCTAAAGAGCTTCACGCCGGCCGTTCAAAGTGAAGCATGATTTATGGTTCTGTGTTAAATCGACGCAGAGCCTACGCCGTAACGTACGCGACGAAGCGCACCGTACTTGCGAGTAAATTCGGACTGGCATAGCTGATTTAGCGGAGCTCTTTAATTCAGAAACAGAGGATGAGACTTCGATGGGTTTGATTAATGTAAAAACTGAAATAAAGTACAATCAAACAAAGTTTTGCTCCCGATCTATTTTTAAATATGCACACTTGTGTGCTTGTGTGTGTGTTCTGCGGCACGCGCGCGCATGTGTGTGTGTGTGTGTGTGTCCGGACCAATGAGCATACATCCCCACATGTGACGCAAATATAACAAAAAAAAATTTTTTTTTTTGTAAATGTATTTTTTAAATGTAATTTACGAAGGATGATTTCACGTTCAATAAGATAAGTAATCAATAAAATACAAAGTTTGGCACAAAGGCTTGGCCTGCTTGTGGGCGAGTGGAGGGGGGCACCATAACTCATTTGGGGGGGCATGGCCCGCGGATGACCCCCCATGACGCCGACCCTGGTCTGCAGAGATGTTACCTGCCCGTTTCCTGGTCCTGGACCGGTACAGGTCCTGGATAGATGGGAGGTTAGTCCCAATTATCCTCTCTGCAGACCTGATTGTCCGTTGCAGTCTGTGCCTGTCTGGTGGCTGATCCAAACCAAACAGTGATGGAAGAGCAGAGAACAGACTGGATGATGGCAGAGTAGAAGGTGATCAGCAGCTGCTGTGGCAGGTTAAACTTCCTGAGCTGACGCAGGAAGTACAACCTCTGCTGGGTCCACTGTCATCTCCACAGTCTTGAGCGGGTTCAGCTCCAGGTGGTTCTGACCGCACCAGTGGACCAGCTGTTCCCCCTCCTGTCTGTACACGGACTCGTCACCCTCCTGGATCAGGCCGATGACGGTGGTGTCGTCCGTTACTTCAGGAGCTTCACAGACGAGTCCCCTGAGGTGCAGTCGTTAGTGTAGAGGGAGAAGAGCAGTGGTGAGAGGACGCACCCCTGGGGGGCGCCAGTGCTGATGGTCCGGGTGCTGGATGTGATGCTCCCCAGCCTCACCTGCTGCCTCCTGTCACTCAGGACTTAAAGGAGCATGAGGCTCCTTTTAAGAAATGAGACTCTCTAGCGCCACCCTTCAACACGACGGCCGTTGGGGGTACTGCAGCCAACAGTGAAGCCGGCACGGGAGAACGGGGAGAACGTGCATGCAGCGTCATGTGACGTCACATCCGCAGCCCAGCGCGGGAAATTCAGGCCCAGAATTGCAGCACATTTTGCAGCACACAGCCTGTTCAAGGCAAAGGAGAGATACACTAGAGGGCTCATTCTTTTTGGTTTGGAACGCTTCATCTGACATTATTACTAGAAAACTTAACACCTATACGGATTCTTTTCATAAATCCTGCCTCAATCCGGCCTCAAGCTCCTTTAACTTCTCCTGTGATATCATATGTACTGTTATTTCTTGTAGTAGTTATGAGATATATCATCTTTGAATTGTTGGAAGAATCTGGAGTACCCACAGAAACACCTATGACACATGCCAAATCCACATGAACATCACTGTGTATTAAGTGATTTCCAAATAATTGGCCAATCTCATGTTAGTTAACGCATACTGAGTTACGTTAATAGATTTAGTACGTTTTTCAAAACACTTAAGACACAAGCATTTTCCTTCAAAATCACACAAAAATCACATAACTTCTCCATCTCGATACATCACAGCTGATCATACATAAAGTAACATCACGTTTAAACAAATCTAAACTACTTTAAAGTGGCCTGGCTTATAGTATTATGCCTCTTTTCTTTGCAACACTGTTTATATATCATATTCACACCCACAATTACGCTTGGAAACCTTTTAGCAAAGAATCGACATGCCCTTAACGCAACAATGAAAAACATTGATCAATAATAGTGAATATACAATTCTTTTAATGCTGTGATCTGACCTCAAACAATGTCACACTAGGAACAACAAGAAGTTATCTGCAGAAGTAAAAATATCAATACAATGAAATACTTGAAGACTGTTATTTAGGTAAAAAGTGATTTCAGACAATATTCTTTATTAACGTACCATCGATGAGATGAAATACTTTGTTTACACATTTTGATCCCAGTCCTAAATTACAGACACTGCTGTTTGATAATAATCAGTGTGAAGCTTTCTTGATCATATTTGCATGTTAAGGGTACAAAACTGTAATCTGCACAACCACATTAGTTAGTGGGATGTAGCTGATAGGTTAAAAACAGACAAATTGCATGTGATGTTTACATTTTACCAGGGTGTGACGTGTGTCCTTATGTAGCAACAGGAACTTACATAAGATTACGTAATTGCAAAACAGATCATGACATTGTATGAGTTATATCACCAAAACAAGAGTGGCCAGTTTGTATGACTGTTGGAGGTAAATCTTTTCTTCTGTATCAGAGAACTGCTGGCAATAATTAATAACTAGACTTCAGCGGCGCTGGATTACATGTGATTCAAGGAAATAACATCTACATTGTGTTTAAGTGGTTTTGACCTTGTATATGAATGAAATGTCAAAATATTTATGATATATTTTTTGGCAAGTGAAAAAATAAATCATAAATATTAAAGGAGCTTGAGGCTCCTTTTAAGAAATGAGACTCTCTAGCGCCACCCTTCACCACGACGGCCGTTGGGGGTACTGCAGCCAACAGTGAAGCCGGCACGGGAGAACGGGGAGAACGTGCATGCAGCGTCATGTGACGTCACATCCGCAGCCCAGCGCGGGAAATTCGGGACCGAATTGCAGCACATTTTGCAGCACACAGCCTGTTCAAGGCAAATGAGATATACACTAGAGGGCTCATTCTTTTGGGTTTGGAACGCTTCATCTGACATTATTACTAGAAAACTTAAAATGTATACAGATTTTTTTCATAAATCTTGCCACAATCCGGCCTCAAGCTCCTTTAAATATGAAATATTAAGGTCTCTTTCTTGATGTGATGCACTACATCTGTTATTGCACTGCTCAAATTGTCATATGTATTTACAAAATTGCCTGCAGCAGAGTTGCTCCGACATATAGACGAGTACTATCTGTTTATTCTGTTGCACATAAATATGCTGAGCTGTTTCTTTCCATAGACATGTCAAATGCCAAATGCCAAATGTCAGCAAAATTGGCATAAAATGAAAATGTGACCCTTTTGTACCTGCAAATATGTCTTTATCCTGCACAAGACAGCCGAGTGTTTGCGATTGTGAACGCAGGGAACCTGTGTTTATGCATCTGCTTACACTCCGTAGATGGACTGAGGTGCTGTTCATTCAGTGTCAGCCATCACTAAAGACGACTAATCTGGTCAGTTAGAGGGCAAAGAGATGCCAGAGGTTCCCTCTGATGTACAGGCCTGCCCATGTCCTAGACTCCATGGACATGTGACACCTAAAGCCTCCGGCCTGACTGTAAATAATCCTTCCATCGTTAAATCCAGCCAGATTAGGGAAAATTCCTTATGAATTGAGTGTTTGTTGTAGTCTCCATAACCACATTAAAGGTAATATTCAGATTTTCCCATCATTTTCCATTCCCTTTATCGTCAGCACATGAATGGGAACAGATTGTGCAGAACTGCTGCAATACACCGTAAATCAGGAATGTATCCATGATGCTGAGGGGGGAAAATAGTATTAAAAAAATAAATAAATAAATACACAGGCTAGGAAGCAGACCGACAGGGGCGGTAGGATGTACAAAATATGTATTTGTAATTTAATGGATTAAGGAGCAAGTGACCTCTGCAGCCTGTTAAATCTAAGCTGCAGAATCCTGAACCGTCTGTTGGACAACGTAAGCCCTTATTTCTCCCTGTCGCTCTCCTTTTTTTTCACCGCCCTCAAAATAAATTCAGAAAACAATTTGCTGATCTATCATGGTCGTGCTAGTTCCTCTGATGGTGCTAGTATGTCTGTTTGCATTGCCGGTTGGATGAGTAATGAAGAATGTGCACCTTCCAGCATGTATTTTTACATCAGAAATCCATAGGAAACCTCTCCTTTCCTCCCCTCTTTTGTGCCCAGAGAGGTTAACAGTCAGATTGAGCTGCAGCAAAGGAAAGAAAGAAAAGAAGAAAGCACCCTTCAGTGGGGATGCAGGTGCTTCATGCCTTACTCGGACTCTTCTTCTTAATGCGCAGTCCGCAGTTTTATTTCATGCCTGCCTTCAGCAGATACTGGCTCTGCAAAATGCATATAAATTCATTCAGTGTACTATCATTTCAACTGCTAGGTCTAATGCAAGTTTTAGTTCATCGCCAACAAGCATGAACAGTTAAGACTTTCAGCTTCAGTGACACAGTTGCCTTTATGTCCCTTATTGCGTGTCAAAATGATATTAAACTCTCCCTTCCGCTCCTTAGGTCATCAGATTAAATTTCTCTTCTGTGACATCCACATATTGTGCAGTTTAGTCAGCTCCTTGCACGACAGATGTCTGATTAAATCCAAACATAATCTGGCTTTGTGCTTGGACCCAAAAAAAAAAAAAGAAACAACTTTTTTTCCCCTTTTTTCTTTTGAAAGTTAAATGTTTGTTGTTGTAGCAGACATTTGTGATTTCCTCCCTCAGAGAGCCTAAAATGAACTTCTACAAAAGTAAGGACAATGAACACATTTATTGGTGAAATTGTCAAAAAGACACCACGTGAATCTCATTTTTCTACATCATTAAGATCTACTCTCTGTGACAGTCTTGCTGATTCACCACTAAACAACAATAAGCAGATATGTACAGCATCAGAAAGGGGACACTGTAGTGTTATAAAAGTCAGGGCTTTTGCATAAAACTCATGAATACTAATAAGCTGCTCTATAGAAAGAAAAGCCTTTAAGTACAAATAGAAGCACATGAAAAGAATATATTTGAAAAAGACATATGTGTGACCTGATATCACACTTTTGGCGCAGGGACCACCTTTCCTGCTCTGATGGAAGCAATGTGATAATCAAATGGTTTCATTACATCACATAATGAACAAATACGTACAGATGTGGTTTAAAGTGGCCAACCAGACGTTTATAATCAGCCTGAAGTAATACACACACTGACTGGCCATGTGGCTGTTATGCAGTCGGTCACAGCATAGCAAGTATCATTATTAAAGGGGACCTATTATGAAAAACACGTTTTTTCTTGTTTTAACATATATAAAGTGGTCTCCCCTCACCCTGCCAGCACAGGGAAGATAAAATACCATGGAATTCTGCAGGGTCTGCTCCCCCCCCTGACTGAGTCTTCCACTGTTACGTGACCTTTTTTTGAGCCATTCTGAATCTGCGCCTATGGTGACGTCACCATAGGCGCTCATTTCCATTTTTCAGCCTCCGCGGCTGAAACCACGCCCACAACCAGCTCTCTACGCCGGCTGGAGCGGTCCATCCTTCAGCCAGTCGGACGCGGCGGCACGGCGCCGCGGATCCGGGTTAAATCATCCAGGTTCCCGGGTGGTTTGGGAGCTGGGTCCTCGGAGGTCTGTCCCAGGTCGGATCAGCTTCACCCTCCACCCAGCTCCACCCAGATTTTCAGCCAAATCTGTCGGTTTGATCACCGGTAACGGGCGATGCGCATAGGATGCGCTCCGGAGGCGATCTGTGCGCCCGCCGTGGGGTTGCAGCGCCAGCGCGCAGCATCCGCCGGGCAGATCCGGCTGAAATTCCGCTGGTCGGTCCCCGGGAGTCCCTGCTACCAGTCCAGGCGGGTTCCTGCGGCCCCGGCCGGTCGGAACTGGTCAGATTCCCTGGTTAAAGTCGCTGTGATGCGCGCTGCTCCAGCCTACTTCCTGGTTCCCAAAGCGGGGTTTCCGACTAAATTGTCCAGGTTCCCAGCCGCTTTGGGAGCAGGGATTTCTGGGATACGTCCCAGGCTGGACCAGCTTCACCCTCCGAGATTTTCAGAGAAATCTGTCGGTTTGATCACCGGTAACGGGCGATTCCCCCCCGGAGCCAGCGTTCAGCATCCGCCGGGCAGATCCGGCTGAAATAGTGCATAAATGTTATTTATATACAACTCATATTTTATTTTTTTAACAATAAAGTTGCCATTTGTGAAAATTCAGTGTTGTGATAATTTACAGGCTCAGGCTGCTCTGGCGAGGTTTATGCTCCTCCCCTGCTACACGTCATTCAGGGAGCCAATCAGCACAGAGCCTCATTATCATACCCCCCCTTCCCTTAGAATGGAGCACAGAAAAAGGCTTTAGAAGCAGTAAAACTAGTGACAGGGCCCACAGGCTGGATTTCTGATTTATGTATAAAAAACAAGCTTTAGATTGTTTTTAAGACATTCAAGGCCTGTTTAAAATATACATTTAATGCCATAATATGTCCCCTTTAAATGCATTTTGAAACACATATATATAAGTAGGAGCTCAAAAGTTCTTAAGCCTATAGAAGCTGCTTTTTAATTGTGGTGGATGAGAATTATCTCTGTTCTGCGACTGGTCTCCAAAGTTGAATGTATTTGGAGTGTTGTATTTGTAGGCTGAGGGCAGCTGAACTGGTAATGTCACCTGCAGTGTTGGCAGGTAACACAGGTGAACTCTCCTCATTAGACAATGTGGATGGTCACACAGACAAACGCTCTGTTAGTTGATAATACTGTAGAGATGCTCCTTCACAGGAACATCTGTTGTTAATCTGTCGTCCCAGGCATTGGAGTCCAGATGAGGTTCTTAGTCACATCTTGATAAAACACACAGTTGTATTCATCAACACTCCAAGAGCAAAGTGCTTTCATTTTACCTGCAACAATCTTTTTATTTGCCTTCAGCTTTTCTCCTGCCCTACATTTTCTGAGCATTGCTTGGAGAACTGTTCCCCTATATAAATAACTTAGTTTCTGATGGTTGCCCATCAGAAACGATGTTGAAAAGTGTCAAAATTTCAGAAGATCTGCATGCAGAACAGCATCCAAACTATCGTGGACATTTTTTTTTGAATAATTTTAGCTTTAACTCTTTAAGCCAGAGTCCTTACAAACACCAGGAAACTGGACCACATTACACCGGTCATGAAATCACTACACTGGCTTCCAGTGAGTCAAAGGATAGAGTTTAAAATCTTACTGCTGGTCTATAAAGCACTGAATGGTCTTAGACCAAAATACATGGTTGATCTGTTAGTTCTTATGAAGCTCCCAGACCCCTGAGGTTCATCTGGATCTGGTTTGTTGTCTGTCCCAAGAACCAGAACCAAGCAAGGTGAGGCAGCGTTCAGTTATTCTGCTCCTCACCGGTGGAACAAACTTCCTGTAGACCTGAGGTCTGCTCCAACTGTCAGCTCCTTTAAATCAGGATAAAAACATTACTGTTTACTCAAGCGTACTCCTAAATTAAATACTTACTTGCTGGACTCTACTGCCCGTATTATTAACAGCTTGTGCTTTTTATTATTTTACTTCTTTTCTTATTATCTTATTCATAATTGTAGAATAGAATAGAATAGAATAGAAGACTTTATTGATCTCCCAGAGGAGAAATTCAGTCGTGCAGCAGCCAAAACACA